>NC_042976.1:54060426-54369428 GCF_901001165.1 Salmo trutta
TATCTCTCTGGTCACCCCTAAAGCCAACTCCTCCTTTGGTCGTCTCTCCTTCCAGTTCTCAGCTGCCAATGACTGGAACGAACTACAAAAATCTCTAAAACTGGAAACACTTATCTCCCTCACTAGCTTTAAGCACCAGCTGTCAGAGCAGCTCACAGATCTCTGCACCTGTACATAGCCCATCTTTAATTGAGCCCAATCTACTACCTTTTCCCCTACTGTATTTATTTATTTTATTTATTTTGCTCCTTTGCACCATATTATTTATATTTTAACTTTTAACTTTCTTCAAACTACAAATCTACCATTCCAGTGTTTTTCTTGCCATACTTTATTTACTTTGCCACCATGGCATTTTTTTGCCTTTACCTCCATTATCTCACATCATTTGCTCACATTGTATATAGTCTTATTTTTTTCTACTGCATCATTGATTGTATGTTGTTTTACTCCATGTGTAACTCTGTGTTTTTGTATGTTGTCGAACTGCTTTGCTTTATCTTGGCCAGGTCGCAATTGTAAATGAGAAGTTGTTCTCAACTTGCCTACCTGGTTAAATAAAGGTGAAATAAAAATAAAAATAAATAAATACAGTTGAAGTCGGAAGTTTACATACACTTAGGTTGGACTCATTAAAGCTAATTTTTCAAACACTCCACAAATTTCTTGTTAGCAAACTATAGTTTTGGCAAGTTGGTTTGGACATCTACTTTGTGCATGACACAAGTAATTTTTCCAACAATTGTTTACAGACAGATTATTTCACTTTTAACTCACTGTGTCACAATTCCAGTGGGTCAGAAGTTTACATACACTAAGTTGACTGGGCCTTTAAACAGCTTGGAAAATAACATAAAATGATGTCATGGCTTTAGAAGCTTCTGATAGGCTAATTGACATCATTTGAGTCAATTGGAGGTGTACCTGTGGATGTATTTCAAGGCCTACCTTCAAACTGTGCCTCTTTGCTTGACATCATGGGAAAATCTAAAGAAATCAGCCAAGACCTTAGGAAAAAAATTGTAGACCTCCACAAGTCTGCTTCATCCTTTGGAGCAATTTCCAAACACCTGAAGGTACCACATTCATCTGTACAAACAATAGTACACAAGTATAAACACCATGGGACCACGCAGCCGTCATACCGTTCAGGAAGGAGACGCGTTCTGTCTCCTAGAGATGAATGTACCTTGGTGCGAGAAGTGCAAATCAATCCCAGAACAACAGCAAAGGACCTTGTGAAAATGCTGGAGGAAACAGGTACCAAAGTATCTATATCCACAGTAAAACGAGTCCTATATATCGACATAACCTGAAAGGCCCCTCAGCAAGGAAGAAGCCACTGCTCCAAAACAGCCATAAAAAAGCCAGACTACGGTTTGCAACTGCACATGGGCACAGAGATCGTACTTTTTGGAGAAATGTCCTCTGGTCTGATGAAACAAAAATATAACTGTTTCGCCATCATGACCATCGTTGTGTTTAGAGGGAAAAGGGGGAGGCTTACAAGCCGAAGAACATCATCCCAACTGTGAAGCACGGGGGTGGCAGCATCATGTTGTGTGTATGCTTTGCTGCAGGAGGGACTGGTGCACTTCACAAAATAGATGGCATCATGAGGTAGGAAAATGATGTGGATATATTGAAGCAACATCTCAAGACATCAGTCAGGAAGTTATAGCTTGGTCGCAAATGGGTCTTCCAAATGGACAATGATCCCAAGCATACTTCCAAAGTTGTGGCAAAATGGCTTAAGGACAACAAAGTCAATGTATTGGAGTGGCCATCACAAAGCCCTTACTTCAATCCTATAGAAAACTTCTGGGAAGCTTGTGGAAGACTACCCGAAACGTTTGACCCAAGTTAAACAATTTAAAGGCAATGCTACAAAGTATTAATTGAGTGTATGTAAACTTCTGACCCACTGGGAATGTGATGAAAGAAATAAAAGGTGAAATAAATCATTCTCTCTACTATTATTCTGACATTTCACATTCTTAAAATAAAGTGGTGATCCTAACTGACCTAAAACCATAATTTTTACTAGGATTAAATGTCAGGAATTGTGAAAAACTGAGTTTGAATGTATTTGGCTAAGGTGAATGTAAACTTCCGACTTCAACTGTATTCATTAGTTTACTTAGGTATATAATTTCATGAGAATCAATCGCAATAGAGCTCACCAGCTTGTAGTCCTAATAAAGATGAAATAAATTGCCTCTGGTTCGTTCCCATTCTTATCGGGAAAATTCATGGGGAAAGAATAGGGTTTTGGGAGAAACACTGAAAATAAGGTCTGAGGTTATAAACTGATATCATTCAATTAACAATGCCTTTATGAATTATGAAGCCTTTATGTGCTTTTTTATAGCAAAAATGCCTCAAAATTCAATAAAACTGACGTTAGCTGATGCAGATTATCTCATAGAACAAAATATACTGCTCAAAAAAATAAAGGGAACACTTAAACAACACAATGTAACTCCAAGTCAATCACACTTCTGTGAAATCAAACTGTCCACTTAGGAAGTAACACTGATTGACAATACAATTCACATGCTGTTGTGCAAATTGAATAGACAACAGGTGGAAATTATAGGCAATTAGCAAGACTTCTCAGTTCCTATGCTTCCTGGCTGATGTTTTGGTCACTTTTGAATGCTGGCGGTGCTTTCACTCTAGTGGTAGCATGAGACGGAGTCTACAACCCACACAAGTGGCTCAGGTAGTGCAGCTCATCCAGGATGGCACATCAATGCGAGCTGTGGCAAGAAGGTTTGCTGTGTCTGTCAGCGTAGTGTCCAGAGCATGGAGGCGCTACCAGGAGACAGGCCAGTACATCAGGAGACGTGGAGGAGGCCGTAGGAGGGCAACAACCCAGCAGCAGGACCGCTACCTCCGCCTTTGTGCAAGGATGAGCAGGAGGAGCACTGCCAGAGCCCTGCAAAATGACCTCCAGCAGGCCACAAATGTGCATGTGTCTGCTCAAACGGTCAGAAACAGACTCCATGAGGGTGTTATGAGGCTAGCGTCCCAAGTAGCGCATAGAAGTTAAACTCTGAACACTAAAGAAAATAACAAAGAGAAAACGATCAGCTAACAGTTCTGTCAGGTACTGAAGTCTACACAGAACACAACTAAACAGAATGCAACTGCCCACAAACACACTAGAAAAAAACCCAACATAAATATGATCTCCAATTAGAGACAACGCGAACCAGCTGCCTCTAATTGGAGTTCATCCCCCTAAAAAACAACATAGAAATAGAATACTAGAACAAAACATAGAAATAGAAATCATAGACAAACCAGGGTCAGGACGTGATACATCGTTTTTCAAGACTGTCAGTAATTTGGTTCCCCACTGTATGTATGCATGTACAAAACATTAAGAACACCTGCTCTTTCCATGACAGACTGACCAGCTGAATCCAGGTGGAAGTTATGATCCCTTATTGTCACTTCAATCAGTGTACATGAGGGGAGGAGGAGTTAAAGAAGGATTTTTTTGAGACATGGATTGTGTACTGTATGTGTGCCATTCAGAGGGTGAATGGGCAATACAAAATATTTAAGTCCCTTTGAACGGGCTATGTTAGTAGGTCCCGGTTTGAATGTGTCAAGAACTGCAACGCTGCTGGGGTTTTCACGCTCAGTAGTTTCCCGGGTGTATCAAGAATGGGCCAACACCCAAAGGACATCCAGCCAATTTGACACAACTGTGGGAATCATTGGAGTCAGCATCCCTGTGAAACACTTTCGACACCTTATAGAGTCCATGCCCCAACGAATTCAGGCTGTTCTGAGGGAAAAAGGGGTTGCAACTCAATATTAGGAAAGTGTTCCTAATGTTTTAAACACTGTGTGTGTGTGTGTGTGTGTGTGTGTGTGTGTGTGTGTGTGTGTGTGTGTGTGTGTGTGTGTGTGTGTGTGTGTGTGTGTGTGTGTGTGTGTGTGTGTGTGTGTGTGTGTGTGTGCGTGTGTATATATATATATATATAACAGTTACCCACCTTGCGAGATATTTGCCAACCCATACCCATTTGGCAATGCTTTTCCCATGTCGGAGAGTAGCTCTGTGGACAGTGCTGATTAGAAAATCATTGTTTACTACTCCCCTCCAAAACAAAACCAAACATGGATTCCATGTTGTGGAATCGCTTGGCATGCACAACTGTCTGTGTTTCACACCTGTTTGTCCTAGCTAATCAGATTTGCAAATAGGCCACTGTGCTTATCCAGACAGGAAGTAGGGGGAATGTGTGTGCACACAGCGAGAACAAAACATTGGCATCCATATTAGATTTTGATTTGGGTGGGGTTGTCCAAACTGGATTTAATATTTTTTGTTCAGCGACGGAAATAGTGATTTTCCTATCAGAACCGTCTACCGCTTATGGATGCTGCTTCAGACGCGGGACACATGCTGCTAGCAGGTATAGTATTTAGACCATTAACCTGTTCATTTTATGCAGTCCCTATGGAATGCCCTTAGACCCAGTCTTAATCAAATAATGAATTAGAGGTTTAATATTAGGCTACAGCTAACCAGACTACTGAAAAGCCATGTAAACATGTGCATGAGCTCGGCAAATATGCATGTGTATTTACATCGTGTGCACATGCTTCATGTGATAGAAATCCGAACACACTATCAGGGCTTTGAAAACTTGGTTTAATAAACTTTCCTGTGGATAAATTGTCTCAGATTCCTTCCTACATAAGGACCAACCACACAGACAACCAGAAGTAAGTTCAAATGTAATTTTATTAAGCATTCCGGCTTGTAGAGAACCTAAGAGGACCATTTCCAGAATCAAACACTGAAATGTCCCAGATGGTGAATTTACAAATTCACCCATCTGGTCCCCAGGCAAGTCTTGTCCCTCTCTGGGTGCAACAAGCAACATTCTGGGAAGGGAAACAACTATCTCTAGATCTCAGAGCGGTGGACATCACATACAGTGATGCTCCTTTAAAAACTGCGAATTAACGCTGCAGGATTTAGAGGTAATTTGTGGTTTAGTACGGTACCCTGCGTCACTACTTCATTGCTCCAGAACAGCGCAAGGGGGAGTTAGAGCACTGATTATGCTTTCGGGTCCTACTGTGTCTCTAACTGACGATGAATGGGCGACATAAACCTAAATAGAAACTGATAATTGTGCACGACTTCAGTATTACTTACTAAAACTGTTGTTACACTAAGGTTTTTATTATTTTATTTTGTTAGGATTATTTTGCTCTTACTGTATGCCACTCCCAACCAGTCACATTGTACAGTGCCCGAGTGGTGCAATGGTCTAAGACACTGCGTAGCAATACAAGCTGTGTTATTACAGATGCTGGTTCAATACCCGTGCTGGCTTTGACTGGGAGACCCATGAGATGACTGTAGGTTTTTGGTTTCTCTCCCTCTAAAAACATAAATAAATAATTCTAAATAACAAAGTGGCTTTATTTACAAATTAGTAACAATGTTTCACCCCATGTTCAAGAATGGCCTTTTTCACACTCACTTTAGGTTATTTGAAAACTAAATCATATCCAAAATAAGATTTTTTTTAAATAAAGCGATTATTATTATTAATTTAGCATGATATAAAAGCCCGTTGGATATTCTCACAGATATATTATTAACCCTGGTATTAGCAGGACAATATATATGGGTCATATTGATCATGGCTCCCGAGTGGAGCACAATGGGATTGCCTTGCAGTTCTCCAGCTGTATCCACTGAAAGCGCACAAGGTTCAAGGCACGAAGGCACGAGGGCAGGGGGCCCAGAGGGTTTTTCATTTTTCATGGAATACAAACACCATAATATTAATCAAATGAATTAAGCAAGTACCAGTTAAAGGTTTGGACACACCTACTCATTCCAGGGTTTTTCTTTATTTTTACTATTTTCTACATTGCAGAATAATAGTGAAGTCATCACAACTATGAAATAACACATATGGAATCAGTTAAGAGCCAATTCTTATTTACAAGGACAGCCTACTCCTTCCTCCCCGTCGGGGAATTGAACCCCGGTCTCCCGCGTGTCCGCATTCTCTCTAGTACAGCCATTATTGAAGGCTATCAAATGCTTCTCAAAGCTGCCCTCTAGTGGTCAAACTAGCACTAACTAGCATTAATGGTATCAGTGGTTCACACTTAAATAACGTGCCATAGAATTCTGCAGCACCATGCAAGCTGCGCCGCAGTACGCTGCAACTTTAAAAGGAGGACCCACTGTAGGCTACACTAGGTTCATAGGCCTGGCTAACATGTCCATGACCTGATAGAAATATGTGCCCAAGAAGACTAAGAGTAAGCGCACAGGTGTTGTCTGTGTTACCCACCTTGAGGCAGAGGCAGCTTACCTTATCTAGTTGTTTGCAGTTGGGCGGATAGCCACAAAAGCCTAAATACAATACTCCCACATCCGGTCTTCATGTGTAGGAGCACACACATAATGGGACAATTCGGAGTACAACGCATTTCTCATCCCTGGATTGAGGTACATTTTCTGAGACATATCTCGCGTCGGCTCCTCATTATCTTAATCTACACAGGAAGAATATAACATAATTTACCAATTTTTGGGAGCATACACTATAACGCAGTATTTGAAGTCGTGGCTGAACGACAACACGGATAATATACATTTGGCTGGCTTTTCCGTGCATCGGCAGGACAGAACAGCTATGTCTGGTAAGACCAGGGGTGGGGGTGTGTGTCTATTTGTCAATAACATCTGGTGCGCGATGTCTAATATTAAAGAAGTCTCGAGGTATTGCTTGCCTGAGGTACCTCATGATAAGCTGTAGACCACACTATCTACCAAGAGAGTTTTCATCTATATTTTACCACCACAAACCGATGCTGGCACTAAGACCGCACTCAACGAACTGTAAAAGGCCATAAGCAAACAAGAAAATGCTCATCCAGAAGCAGCGCTCCTAGTGGCTGGGGACTTTAATGTAGGCAAAACTTAAATCTGTTTTACATGATTTCTACCAGCATGTCACATGTATAAACAGAGGGGAAAAACGCTCTCCCTCGCCCTCCATTTGGCAAATCTGACCATAATTCTATCCTCCTGATTCCTGCTTACAAGCAAATCCTAAAGCAGGAAGTACCGGTCACTAGCTCAATTCGGAAGTGGTCAGAAGATGCGGATGCTACACTACAGGACTGTTTTGCTAGCACAGACTGGAATACGTCCCGGGATTCATCCAATGGAATTGAGGAGTATACCACCTCAGTCACCGGCTTCATCAATAAGTGCATCGACGACGTCGTCCCTACACTGACTGTACGTACATATCCCAACTAGATGTCATGGATTACAGGCAACATCCACACTGAGCTAAAGGCTAGAGCTGCCGCTTTAAAGGAGTGGGACACTAATCCGGACACTTATAAAATATTTCTTCAGATGAACCATCAAACAGGCAACGCGTCAATACAGGACTAAGATTGAATCCTACTACACCAGTTCTGATGCTCGTCAAATGTGGTAGGGCTTGCAAACTATTACGGACTACAAAGGGAAACCCAGCCGCGAGCTGCCCGGTGACGCGAGCCTACCAGATGAACTAAATTACTTTTATGCTCGCTTCAAGGCAAGCAACACTGAAGCATGCATGAGAGCACCAGCTGTTCCAGACGACTGCACTCAGAGCATGCATGGACCAACTTGGAAGTGTCTTCACTTACATTTTCAACCTTTCCCTGACCGAGTCTGTAATACCTACGTTTCAAGCAGACCACCATAGTCCCTGTGCAAAAGAAAGCAAAGGTAACCTGCCTCAATGACTACCGCCCCCACGTAGCACTCACGTCGATAGACATGAAGTGCTTTCATGGCTGGTCATGGCTCACATCAACACCATCATCCCGGAAACCCTATACCCATTCCAACTCGCATACCGCCCCAACATATCCACAGATGACGCAATCTCAATCTCACTCAACACTGCCCTGTCCCACCTGGACAAAAGGAACATCTATGTGAGAATGCTGTTCATTGACTACAGCTCAGCGTTCAACACCATAGTGCCCACAAAGCTCATCAATAAGCTAAGGACCATGGGACTAAACACCTCCCTCTACAACTGGATCCAGGACTTCCTGACAGGCCACCCCCAAGTGTTAAGGGTAGGCAACAACACATCTGTCATGCGGATCCTCAACACGGGGGCCCTTCAGGGGTGCGTGCTTAGACCCCTCCTGTACTCCCTGCTCACCCACGACTGCGTGGCCAAGCACAACTCTATAGGGAGGTCAGAGACCTGGCAGTGTGGTGTCAGGACAACAACCTCTCCCTTAACGTGAGCAAGACAAGGAAGCTGATATTGGACTACAGGAAAAGGAGGGCCGAACACGTACCTATTCCAATCGACGGGGCTGTAGTGGAGCGGGTCAGTAGTTTCACGTTTCTTGGTGTCCACATCACCAACAAACTATCATGGTCCAAACACACCAAGACAGTTGTGAAGAGGGCACAACAACACCTTTCCCCCCTCAGGAGACTGAAAAGATTTGGCATGGGTTCCCTGATTCTCAAAAAGTTCTACAGGTGAACCATCGAGAGCATCCTGACCGGTGTCATCACATCCTGGTATGGGCAACTGCTCAGCATCCGACCGTAAGGCGCTACAAAGGGTAGTGTGTACGGCACAGTACATCACTGGGGTCAAGCTTCCTGACATCCAGGGCCTATACACTAGGAGGTGTCAGAGGAAGGCCCAAATTGTCAAAGACTCCAGTCACCCAAGTCATAGACTCTTCTCTCTGCTACCACACGGCAAGCGGTACCGGAGTGCCAAGTCTAGGTCCAAAAGGCTCCTTAACAGCATCTACCCCCAAGCCATAAGACTGCTGAACAATTAATCAAATGGCCACCTAGACTATTTACATTGACCCCCCTCTTTTGTTTTTACACTGCTGCTACTGCTGTTTATTATCTATGCATAGTCACTTTACCCCTACCTACATGTACAAATTACCTCGACTAACCTGTACCCCCGCACATTGACTCGGTACCAGTGCCCCCAGTATATAGCCTCGTTATTGTTATTTTATTGTTACTTTTTATTATTTTTTACTTTATTTAGTAAATATTATTTTTAACTCTATTAAGGGCTCGTAAGTAAGCATTTCACGGTAAGGTCAACACCTGTTGTATTCGGCGCATGTGACAAATAATATTAGATTTGATTAATGCGGATATAATATGGACATTTTCTGAAATTACAATGCAGTTAAAAAAATTATTTACAATTATTTTAAGTGAAAGAAATCACTCGAGACACAGGTGAATAGAAAAAGGCAGTGAAGGTGTGATTTATTGAAGTACACGTGACATTTTTCTTTGTGAGGCCTCATTTCAACAAAAACAGGCAATCGATATTAATTCAACACAATCGGCGTTATTCCATAGTAGTGAATGAACAATGCGATGATGTAGGCTACCTACACAGATGCAACAGTAAGATAATGAACATTGCAAACACTCAAGCCAGCCATTAGGGCTTCCCTTATATCACCCTCAATCACGGTCATAAGCTTATCTCCGATTCAGGGTAGATAAGGAAGACTGCATTCATGCTTTTATTTGGCACTTATGTGTTAACACAAGAACATGACTTTAATCTAGTTCATTCTCTGATGATCATTGATGATTGGCCAGCCTTTATTTCCAATGGAGCATCTTTGTAAGACATGAATCTCTAGATAGCAAAAGGACGGTTGTCTTTGTATGACCCAGAACTAGATCTCTTTTTAGCTTGTTTAACATGAAAACACAGTGTTGAAACACATGAAAACACAGAACATTTTGAAACAATTAAACACTGACAGTGTTGAAAAACAGCGCTGAAATAGTAACAGTGATCATTTGATTAAATAGAAGAAAAGAAACACTTGCATGAATTATAATACACTTCTGGTTACTAACCATTTAGCAACGAAAGCATTAAAACCTCTTTGGTTCCAAAGGCAGTACAGGAGAGAGTACATTAAGGCAAATAACAATGCAACCACAACCAACGCCCACCCTAAGAAAAGCACTGATATCAAAAAGAAATAAGCGTTACATAAGCAATTTCCACAACGACGACGAAGAACCGTCGCATAAGTGAAGCCAGTGTCATACAGATGTAATATCTTAATTTGGCCACTCTGTTGTCGCAAGGATTTTCCTGCACATCAGGAAATGTGAATTGTAATTGTGTTTGAGTTTTAAAAAGGTTTCTTAAATTGATTAGACTTGATTTATCCTAACTAAAAACATATCAATTTATTTACATTTTTTGTGAAATGTGGGATATGCTGCTTAATTTGAAGTAGCTATAGAAAAACATCACCATTCAGTTCTGTGTGTGTTGACTGATTGTGAAAGGGTTGTGGTAAAGCCATCACCTCGATGGTTACAGGCTAGTTGATGACGAGGGATCATGTTGGATAGGCTTCGTCAACCTTAAATGTGTGTGGATCGGCTGCAGTAGCCTAATTCAAAGTAATTCCACATGGAGTGCTGGTCGTATTCGTATCAACTCTGTGAAACATAACTGTTCCTACATTGTGCACACACAATTGACAGATTGACAATCAAAAATAAACATTGTTTCAACATTTCAGAAAGCAAATAATAGAAATCATCCATATTACAAAGACCCAAATATGCTACATGTCCACTTGGTCAACTTTCAGTAATTGTTTTTGGTTCACAATACAAAAAAGTGAACAGTGTAACACTGTTTGCAACAATATTCAACATTCAACTTAGATAAACATTTTTTTTTTCAGCTGCAGGCAGGTCAGCATTTAACAGTCGATGTCAGACTAGAGCTTATTTAATTTTTTTATTATTCTCTTTACTTGTTCTCTCTTTTCAAATCAGAATCATTGGAGAATATGACTCAGATGTGAAGGTGGGATAAAACAGTATGAAGGAAGAGAGAAAGTCCTGAAGACAGTGTGTGTGTGTGTGTGTGTGTGTGTGTGTGTGTGTGTGTGTGTGTGTGTGCGCGTACTGTCCTGGAACATAATGAAAAAGTGTCTGTCCATGATGTCAGCTGTTTGTGGTGTGTGAGCAGTGACATTCAACTCAGTCTGTTCTCCAGTCTAACAGAGACTGTGAACCTTCTTTATACTCTTCTTGTTTCCTGTGTGCGCGCACACAGACACACGCACGCAGGCACACACAGCACATTCAAAACAGACCACATTGCCATACTGTCAGTGTCTGTCTGTCGAAATGGCGACACATCACATAGGAACTACACCACCTGTCTTAAAACAACAACACATATAGACACAATTACAGGGCCTAAACATGTATGGCTAAACAGTTTCACAAATGTAAATAGTCCCAATAAAGTTTAGTTTTCAAATTCAGAAATTCTATCCATCCATCGTCAGAGTCCTTTCTCTATGTCAGTAATATCCATCTACCTGTCCATTCTCCAGAGTCTCTCCCTCACCTTTGCCTTCCACTCTTCCCCCATTAGGGCTTCTTGGCGGTGGGCTTGGCCTTGCCGTTTGGCCCCTGGGCAGGCTTGACCATGTGGGTCATCTCCACGTCAGCCAGGGCATCCGGGGGAAGGCAGGTGCGCATGCGCTCAATAGTCTTCTGGTAGGACTGGCGCTCCTGCTCCAGCGAGCGGATCATGTGCTTCATCTTGGACTCGCGTGACAGGAAGTTCTCCACAGTGGCCTCCAGGCTCTGGATCTTCTGACGTGCCGCCTTGGAGAAAGAAGAGGAGAATGGATGATTTTAGACTAACACATGGGATGGGTGCATAGAGGGTAGTGATGGGGGAATAAATAAATAGTTACATATTGCGATATTACTTTGGATTACATTATATTGATACTTTGGGCTCTATTTTAACAAACCTAACGCAATGGCAAATCTTAGAGCTAGTGCTAGCTGGCGGTAGCACAGCAACTCACTGCCTTCCTGAAGACAAACAACGTATACGCTTCAGTCTGGTTTTAGACCCCATTATAGCAGACTGCACTCGTGAAGGTGGTAAATTACCTTTTAATGGCGTCAGACCAAGGCTCTGCATCTGTCCTCGTGCTCCTAGACCTTAGTGCTGCTTTTGATACCATCGATCACCACATTCTTAAGGAGATTGGAAACCCAAACTGGTCTACACGGACAGGTTCTGGCCTGGTTTAGATCTTATCTGTCGGAAAGATATCAGTTTGTCTCTAAAACCCTGTACATTTCGGTGTTCCTCAAGGTTGCGTTTTAGGACCACTATTGTTTCACTATATATTTTACCTCTTTGTTACGTGTTACGTTTTTCTTGCTCCCCATTTTCCCATGTTAGTGTGTTTGTGTCCTAGGCATTACAGGTGTACCGAGTTGCGGCTGACGATGGTGGGCGGGGCTGTAGCTGATTGAAGAGAGGATATCTGTTTGCCGTGTGAGAAGGGGGGGGGTGAGAGAGAGGACACTTGTTTTGTTTGATGATTTGTGCTAATTTCTTTGTTTGTGTTTCAGCCTGTCCTCCTGAGGTACTCCACCCTACCTAGGTCCTGGAGAGGTGAAAAGGTAGATCTGCCCATGGGTGTACATTCCCACGTAGATAACCCATTGTTTTATACACTAGGTTAGCCGGGTGGGTGTCACCCTTGTATTTTCTTGGAACCAGGTAGGACAGTGGGCTAGGATTTAGAGTATGTTAGGAAGGATTAGGTGTGTAGAAGAGGAGGGACCTTTTGTTTATTTTCATTACTTGGACCCCGATCCCTAACATTCCCTTCTCTTACCTTCCCTGGTTGTGGTTGTTTTTTTTGTTTTCTTACTGATTCTTTATGGGTGTTTTATATTGTTTATTTAATTACTTTACTAAACACCCCCTGAGGGCTAACATTGAGTTCTGGTTGTGGTCTGGTTATTTTTGCTCATTACACCCCACATTTCTTCCCCTTTCATCTGGTTTACCTTGTGTGTTTAGGCCCAGGCATTTACGTCTCCTCCTCAGACGAGCTACACCCGAGGGGAGAACGTAATACTCTTGGTGATGTCATTTGGAAACATAATGTTAACTTTCACTGTTATGCGGACGATACACAGCTGTACCTTTCGATGAAACATGGTGAAGCCCCAAAATTGCCTTCCCTGGAAGCCTGTGTTTCAGACATAAGGAAGTGGATGGTGGCAAATGTTTTACTTTTAAACTTGGGACAAAACCGAGATGCTAGTTCTAGGTCCCAAGAAACAAAGGGATCTTCTGTTGGATCTGACAATTAATCTTGATGGTTGTACAGTCGTCTCAAATAAAACTGTGAAGGACCTCGGCGTTACTCTGGACCCTGATCTCTCTTTTGACGAACACATCAAGACTGTTTCAAGGACAGCTTTTTTCCATCTACGTAACATTGCAAAATTTTTATTTTCTGTACAAAAATGGTGCCAAAAAATTAATACATGCTTTTGTCACTTCTAGATTAGGCTACTGCAATGCTCTACTTTCCGGCTACCCGGATAAAGCACTGAATAAACTTCAGTTAGTGCTAAATACAGCTGCTAGAATCCTGACTAGAACCAAAATATTTGATCATATTACTCCAGTGCTAGCCTCTCTACACTGGCTTCCTGTTAAGGCTAGGGCTGATTTCAAGGTTTTACTGCTAACCTACAAAGCATTACATGTTCTTACCTATCTCTCTGATTTGGTCCTGCCGTACATATCTACACGTACGCTATGGTCACAAGATGCAGGCCTCCTAATTGTCCCTAGAATTTCTAAGCAAACAGCTGGAGGCAGGGCTTCTCCTATAGAGCTCCATTTTTATGGAATGGTCTGCCAATCCATGTGAGAGACGCAGACTCGGTCTCGACCTTTAAGTTTTTTTTGAACACTCATCTCTTCAGTAGGTCCTATGATTGAGTTTTTTTTATTTCACCTTTATTTAAACAGGTAAACAGTTGAGAACAAGTTCTGATTTACAACTGCATCCTGGCCAAGATAAAGCAAAGCAGTGCGACACAACAGAGTTACACATGGAATAAACAAACACACAGCCAATAACACAATGGGGAAAAAAAGTCTATAACAGTATGCAAATGAGGTAAGATAAGGGAGGTAAGGCAATTAATAGGCCATAGTGGCGAAATAATTACAATTTAGCAATTAAACACTGGAGTGATAGATGTGTAAAAAGATGAATGTGCAAGTAGAGATACTGGGTTGCAAAGGAGCAAAAAACAGTATGGGGATGAGGTAGTTGGAGGTGCTATTTACAGATGGGCAATGAACAGGTGCAGTGATCTGTGAGCTGCTCTGACAGCTGGTGCTTAAAGTTAGTGAGGGAGATATGAGTCTCCAACTTCAGTGATTTTTGCAATTCGTTCCAGTCATTGGCAGCAGAGAACTGTAAGGAGAGGCGGCCAAAGGAGGAATTGGCTTTGGGGGTGACCAGTGAAATATACCTACTGGACCGCGTGCTACGGGTGGTTGCTGCTATGGTGACCAGTGAGCTGAGATAAGGCGGGGCTTTACCTAGCAAAGACTTATAGATGACCTGGAGCCAGTGGGTTTGGCAACGAATATGAAGCGAGGGCCAGCCAACGAGAGCATACAGGTCGCAGTGGTGGGTAGTATATGGGGCTTTGGTGACAAAACGGATGGCACTGTGGTAGACTGCATCCAATTTGCTGAGTAGAGTGTTGAAGGCTATTTTGTAAATGACATTGCCAAAGTCAAGGATTGGTAGGATAGTCAGTTTTACGAGGGTATGTTTGGAAGAATGAGTGAAGGATGCTTTGTTGCGAAATAGGAAGCTGATTCAAGATTTAATTTTGGATTGGAGATGCTTAATGTGAGTCTGGAAGGAGAGTTTACAGTCTAACCAGACACCTAGGTGTTTGTAGTTGTCCACATATTCTAAGTCAGAACCGTCCAGAGTAGTGATGCTGGATGGGCGGGCAGGTGCTGGTAGCGATCGGTTGAAGAGCATACATTTAGTTTTACTTGCATTTAAGAGCAGTTGGAGGCCACGGAAGGAGAGTTGTATGGCATTGAAGCTCGTCTGGAGGTTAGTTAACACAGTGTCCAAAGAAGGGCCAGAAGTATACAGAATGGTATCGTCTGCGTAGAGGTGGATCAGAGAATCACCAGCAGAGCGACATCATTGATGTATACAGAGAAAAGAGTCGGCCCGAGAATTGAACCCTGTGGCACCAACATAGAGACTGCCAGAGGTCCGGACAACAGGCCCTCCGAGTTGACACACTGAACTCTGTCTGAGAAGTAGTTGGTGAACCAGGCGAGGCAGTCAATTGAGAAACCAAGGCTGTTCAGTCTGCCGATAAGAATGTGTTGATTGACAGAGTCGAAAGCCTTAGCCAGGTCGATGAATACGGCTGCACAGTATTGTCTCTTATTGATGGAGGTTATGATATCGAGCGTGACTGAGGTGCACCCATGACCAGCTCGGAAACCAGATTGCATAGCTGAGAAGGTACGGTGGGATTCGAAAATGGTTGGTGATCTGTTTGTTAACCTGTTATGGATAGGGGGCAGTATTTTCACGGCCGGATAAAAAACGTACCCGATTTAATCTGATTATTACTCCTGCCCAGAAACTAGAATATGCATATAATTATTAGCTTTGGATAGAAAACACTTCAAAGTTTCTAAAACTGTTTGAATGGTGTCTGAATGGTCATTAATATGGTCAAATCCGGAAACTATCATCTCGAAAACATTATTCTTTCAGTGACATACGGAACCGTTCTGTATTTTATCTAACGGGTGGCATCCATAAGTCTAAATATTCCTGTTACATCGCACAACCTACAATGTAATTTCATAGTTCCGTAAAATTCTGGCAAATTAGTTCGCAACGAGCCAGATTCTGTATACCCTGATTCTGCGTGCAACGAACGCAAGAGAACTGACACAATTTCATCTGGTTAATATTGCCTGCTAACCTGGATTTCTTTTAGCTAAATATGCAGGTTTAAAAATATATACTTCTGTGTATTGATTTTAAGAAAGGCATTGATGTTTATGGTTAGGTACAGTCGTGCAACGATTGTGCTTTTTTTCGCAAATGCGCTTTTGTTAAATCATCCCCGTTTGGCGAAGCTGGCTGTCTTTGTTAGGAAGAAATAGTCTTCACAGTTCGCAACAAGCCAGGCGGCCCAAACTGCTGCATATACCCTGACTCTGTTTGCAAGAGAAGTGACACATTTTCCCTAGTTAAAAGAAATTCATGTTAGCAGGCAATATTAACTAAATATGCAGGTTTAAAAATATATACTTGTGTATTGATTTTAAGAAAGACATTGATGTTTATGGTTAGGTACACGTCGGAGCAAAGACAGTCCTTTTTCGCGAATGCGCACCACATCGATTATATGCAAAGCAGGATAGGCTAGATAAACTAGAAATATCATCAACCATGTGTAGTTAACTAGTGTTTATGATTGATTGATTGTTTTTTTTATAAGATAAGTTTAATGCTAACTAGCAACTTACCTTGGCAACGTAAAGCAGGTGGTTAGAGCGTTGGGCTAGTTAACGTAAGGTTGCATCCCCAAGCTGACAAGGTAAAAATCTGTCGTTCTGCCCCTGAACAAGGCAGTTAACCCACCGTTCCTAGGCCGTCATTGAAAATAAGAACGTGTTCTTTAACTGACTTGCCTAGTTAAATAAAGGTTTGAAAAAAATATATATATTTTTTTTTATCGGCAAATCGGTGGCCAAAAATACTGATTACCGATTGTTATGAAAACTTGAAATCGGCCCTAATTAATCGGCCATTCCGATTAATCGGTCGACCTCTAGTTGCAACAATTTCGGCTGATAATTTTAGAAAGAGAGGGTCCAGATTGTCTAGCCCTGCTGATTTGTAGGGGTCCACATTTTGCAGCTCTTTCAGAACCTCAGCTATCTGGATTTGGGTGAAGGGGAAATGGGGGAGGCTTGGGCAAGTTGCTGTGGGGGGTGCAGGGCTGTTGACCAGGGTAGGGGTGGCCAGGTGGAAAGCATGGCCAGCCGTAGAATAATGCTTATTAAAATGCTCAATTATCTTGGATTTATTGGTGGTGACAGTGTTTCCTAGCCTCAGTGCAGTGGGCAGCTGGGAGGAGGTGCTCAAATTCTCCTTGGACTTCACGTTGTCCCAGAACCTTTTGGAGTTTGTGCTGCAGGATGCAAATTTCTGTTTGAAAACTTTTAAAGAGTAACCAGGCATCTTCTACTGACGGAATAAGGTCAATATCCTTCCAGGTTACCCGGGCCAGGTCGATTAGAAAGGCCTGCTCGCTGAAGTGTTTTAGGGAGAATTTGATAGTGATGAGGGGTGGTCGTTTGACCGCAGACCCATTATGGACGCAAACAATGAGGCAGTGATTGCTGAGATCCTGGTTGAAGACAGCATAGGTGTATTTGGAGGGCAGGTTGGTTAGGATGATATCTATAAGTGTGCCTGTGTTTACGGATATGGGGTTGTACCTGGTAGGTTCATTGATAAATTGTGTGAGATTGAGGGCATCAAGTTTAGATGGTAGGATGGCCGGGCTGTTAAGCATGTCCCAGTTAAGGTCACCTAACAGCACGAGCTCTGAAGATAGATGGGGGGGGGGGCAATCAATTCACATATGGTGTCCAGGGCACTGCTGGGGGCAGAAGGTGATCTATAGCAAGCGGCAACGGTGAGAGACTTGTTTTTGGAAAGGTGGATTTTTAAAAGTAGAAGCTGAAATTGTTTGGGCACAGACCTGGATAGTAAGACAGAACTCTGCAGGCTATCTCTGCAGTAGATTGCAACTCTGCCCCCCTTTGGCAGTTCTATCTTGTCAGAAAATGTTATAGGTAGGGATGGAAATGTCAGGTTTTTTTGGTGGCCTTCCTAAGCCAGGATTCAGACACGGCTAGGACATCCGGGTTGGCAGAGTGTGCTAAAGCAGTGAATAAAACAAACTTAGGGAGGAGGCTTCTAATGTTAACATGCATGAAACCAACAGTTTCAAATGAGAGTCAACAAATGAGAGCGCCTGGGGAATGGGAGTGGAGCAAGGCACTGCAGGGCCTGGATTAACCTCCACATCACCAGAGGAGCAGAGGTGGAGAAGGATAAGGGTACGGCTAAAGGCTATAAGAACTGGTCATCTAGTACTTTTGGATTAGAGAGTAAAAGGAACAGGTTTCTGGGTGCGGTAGAATAGATTCAATGCATAATGTACAGACAAAGGTATGGTAGGATGTGAATACAGTGGAGGTAAACCAAGACATTGAGTGACGATGAGAGCGGTATTGTCTCTAGAGACATCAATCAAACCAGGTGAGGTCACCGCATGTGGGAGGTGGGACAAAAGGGTCAGCTGAGGCATACTGAGCAGGGCTGGAGGCTCTACAGTGAAATAAGACAATAATCACTAACTAAAAGAGCAATGGGCAAGGCATATTGACATTAGGGAGAGGCAAGCGTAGCCGAGTGATCATAGGGTCCAGTGAGTAGCTGGGTGGGCTGGAGACACGGCGATTCAGACAGCTAGCGGGCCGGGGCTAGCAGAAGGGCCTTTGAGGGACGTCGCGACGGAAGAAGTCTGTTGTATCCCCCTTGTGCGGTTACGTCGGCAGACCAGTTGTGATGGATCAGCAGGGGTCCGTGTAGTAAAAGGGTCCAGGCCAATTGGCAAAATAGGTATAGTAGTCCAAGAAATTGGCTGATGGACCTCTTCAGCTAACAGCCTGGTATGCTCTAGACAGCTAGCGGGCCGCGGCTAGCAGGTGGGCATTCAGGGACGTCGCGACGGAGGAGCCTGTTGAAAAAACCCCTCGGGTGGATTACGTCGGTAGTCCAGTCATGATGGATCGGCGGGGATCCTTATCGGCAATAAAAGGGGTCCAGGACAATTGGCAAAATAGGTATTGTAGCCCAAGGAGTGACTGATGGACCTCTTCAGCTAGCCGGGAGATGGGACTAGCATAGGCTAGCTCCAGGCTAATTGGTGCTTGCTTCGGGACAGAGACGTTAGCCAGGAGAAGCCAATCGGATAGCAGCTAGATAGCTGTGATGATCCAGGTGAAGAGGTTCAGAGCTTGCGGTAGGAATCCGGGGATATGGAGAAAAAGAAGTCCAATAAGCTCTGGGTTGAATTGCGCCATGCAGACTGGCAGGAGTTGTCCGTGCTAAAGTGTAGTCTGGCCCAGGGGTGTGATGGTGAACGGAAAGGCATTGGAGCGACAAACTGCCCTTGCTGTCTCTGCCTGGCCAGTTCCCCTCTCTCCATTGGGATTCTCTGCCTCTAACCCTATTACGGGGGCTGCTTCACAGGTGCTCTTTCATGCCGTCCCTAGGAGGGGTGCATCACTTGAGTGGGTTGAGTCACTGATGTGATCTTCCTGTCCGGGTTGGCGCCCCCCTCGGGTTTGTGCCGTTGGGGAGATATTCATGGGCTATACTCGGTCTTGTCTCAGTAAGTTGGTGGTTGAAGATATCCCTCTAGTGGTGTGGGGGCTGTGCTTTGGCAAAGTGGGTGGGGTCATATCCTGGCTGTTTGGCCCTGTCCAGGGATATCGTCGGACGGTGCCACAGTGTCTCCCGACCCCTCCTTTCTCAGCCCCCCAGTATTTATGCTGCAATAGTTTGTGTCAGGGGGCTAGGGTCAGTCTGTTATATCTGGAGTATTTCTCCTGTCTTATCCAGTGTCCTGTGTGAATTTAAGTATGCTCCCTCTAATTCACTCTCTATCTTTTTATCTCTCTCTTTCTCACTTTCTCTCAGAGGACCTGAGCCCTAGGACCATGCCTCAGGACTACCTGGCCTTGATGACTATTTGCTGTCCCCAGTCCACCTGGTCGCAATGCTGGTCCAGTTTCAACTGTTCTGCCTGCGGCTATGAAACCCTGACCTGTTCACTGGATGTGCTACCTTGTCCCGGACCTGCTGTTTTAGACTCTCTCTCTACTGCACCTGCTGTCTCTAACTCTGAATGATCGGCTATGAAAAGCCAACTGACATTACTCCTGAGGTGCTGACCTATTGCACCCTCTACAACCACTATGATTATTATTATCTGACCCTGCTGGTCATCTATGAACATTTGAACATCTTGGCCATGTACAGTTGAAGTCGGAAGTTTACATACACTTCAGCCAAATACATTTAAACTCAGTTTTTCACAATTCCTGACATTTAATCCTAGTAAAAATTGTTTTAGGTCAGTTAGGATCACCACTTTATTTTAAGAACGTGAAATATCAGAATAATAGTAGCGAGAATGATTTATTTCAGCTTTTATTTCTTTCATCACATTCCCAGTGGGTCAGAAGTTTACATACACTGAATTCGTATTTGGTAGCATTGCCTTTAAATTGTTTAACTTGGGTCAAACATTTCGGGTAGACTTCCACAAGCTTCCCACAATAATTTGGGTGAACTTTTGCCCATTCCTCCTGACAGAGCTGGTGTAACTGAGTCAGGTTTGTAGGCCTCCTTGCTCGCACACGCTTTTTCAGTTCTGCCCACAACTTTTCTATAGGACTGAGGTCAGGGCTTTGTGATGGCCACTCCAATACCTTGACTTTGTTGTACTTAAGCCATTTTACCATAACTTTGGAAGTATGCTTGGGGTCATTGTCCATTTGGAAGACCCATTTGTGACCAAGCTTTAACTTCCTGACTGATGTCTTGAGATGTTGCTTCAATATATCCACATAATTTTCCATCCTCATGATGCCATCTATTTTGTGAAGTGCACCATGCCCTCCTGCAGCAAAGCACCCCCACAACATGATGCTGCCACCCCCGTGCCTCACAGTTGGGATGGTGTTCTTCGGCTTGCAAGTCTCCCCCTTTTTCCACCAAACGATGGTCATTATGGCCAAAAAGTTCCATTTTTGTTTCATCAGACCAGAGGATATTTCTCCAAAAAGTACGATATTTTTCCCCATCTGCAGTTGCAAACCGTAATCTGGCTTTGTTATGGCCGTTTTGGAGCAGTGGCTTCTTCCTTGCTGAGCGGCATTTTCAGGTTATGTCAATATAGGACTCGTTTTGTCTGTGGATATAGATACTTTTGTACCCATTTCCTCCAGCATCTTCACAAGGTCCTTTGCTATTGTTCTGGGATTAATTTGCACTTTTCACACCAAAGTACGTTCATCTCTAAGAGACAGAACGTGTCTCCTTCCTGAGCAGTATGACGGCTGCGTGGTCCCATGGTGTTTATACTTGTGTTCTATTGTTTGTACAGATGAACGTGGCACCTTCAGGCGTTTGGAAATTGCCCAAGGATGAACCAGACTTGTGGTGGTCTACTATTTTTTTCTGAGGTTTTGGCTGATTTCTTTTGATTTCCCCATGATGTCAAGCAAAGAGGCACTGAGTTTGAAGGTTGGCCTTGAAATACATCCACAGGTACACCTCCAATTGACTCAAATTTTGTCAATTAGCCTATCAGAAGCTTCTAAAGTCATGACATAATTTTCTGGAATTTTCCAAGCTGTTTAAAGGCAAAGTCAACTTAGTATATGTAAACTTCTGACTCACTGGAATTGTGATACCGTGAATTATAAGTGAAATTATCTGTCTGTAAACAATTGTTGGAAAAATTACTTGTGTCATGCACAAAGAAGTTGTCCTAACCGACTTGCCAAAACGAGAATGAGTTTTAATGACTCCAACCTAAGTGTATGTATATAACATATATAATCGTGAGAATCGCAATACATATCGTTTTGGCACCTAAGTTCCGTGATAATATTGTATTGTGAGGTCCCTGGCAATTCAAAGCCCTAATACAGGAAAACTCGGGTGAAACTCATTGCACGGAGGGCCGAGTTTCTGCATGTTTTCGCTCCTCCCTTGTACTTGATTGATGAATTAAGGTCACTGATTAGTAAGGAACTCTCCTCACCTGGCTGTCTAGGTCTTAATGAAAGTAAAAAACAAAAACCTGTAGACACTCGGCCCTCCGTGGAATGAGTTTGACATCCCTGATCTCGACCATGTTTTCAGAAGAATAACGATATGGGACAAAGTAGTAGGTAAATGATTGACTGAGTGGCTGTGTCGTGTGGGTGTGTGTGCATGCGTGTGTGTGCATCTGGCGTGTGTGTGCCTGTTTAAAAACACAGTAGAAACATTAAGACTAGTATGTTCTCTGCTTCATGTTAACATTTACTAAGGGGTTTCACTCTCCAAATCTGTGTCAAACCTTAATCCCTGCAATTCCTCAGCTGTGATCTCATCTGCAGACAGACAGACAGACTTTTAATGGTCTACAGTATGGATTAAAAAGGGAGCATTCCTTGTACAGAAAATTGAGACTCATTCCTTTTTCTTTCTTATACTGTGTTTAGGGTTGTGCTCTGGTGACATCTACTGGCAGACTGAAGCAGTGCAGCAGAAAAGATCATTGCTGACATTTGAGTGCTCCTCTTTCTTTTTCTGGGATATTCATAATGTAAAGAGTAGAATAGAATCTGGGGTAAGATGGCTTTTTGGACTATATTGTGTCTTATGTACTCCTGGACGGCAAAATGAATTGCCCTGAGGAAACAATAATGTTTGAATTAAATTGAGCCAGTTTCCCACCTGTAGTTTCTCCAGCAGATCCATGTTCTGTTTCTTCAGCTGGTTGTTGGTCTTCTCCAGTTTATCCAGGCGGTCTGAGTTGTTTGACTGGAGCACAGCATCCACCGTCTCGTCCTGCAGCACGTGGTACTCAACCTCATATGCATGTAGCTGCTTCGAGATGTCCATGTCCAACACCTGGCAACCCACATAATTACAAAGAATATATACCTGGCAACCCAGAGTTGAAAAACATCAACTTCTGTGTCAAACACCTGGCAATCCCGAAGAGAAAGTCAAACAGCTGTACAGTCAGGTAATAAGTAAAAAAAAACAAGAAAAAGAAAAATTAAATCAGTGCTGGAGTTTACTCACGACCTTTCAATAAACATTTGAACCCAGATCTGCTACTCATAAGACATAAGCACAGCCTGTGTGTATCCCATTAAAGCAAATCAAGAGCCACAAAAAGGTCTTTACAGTCCACTTGGGCAGGGTGTGTGTCATGTGCTCTGTTAAAATAGAGCAGGCCCTAGTGGCTTGCCTCTTCCACAACCTCTCTCTATATTTATGGCCAAAGTCATATAAAGCGCTTATGTCCACAAGCACTGCACTCATCATGAGCACTCATGGGTTTGAGCTACACAATACACATAGGGCTACATAATCAAATAAAATAGTGCTTTATTGTTCATTGTTGAAACGAAAATGTGTCTCTTTGCTCTGCCCAACCCCGAGACGAGACAACACGCAAACACGCACGCACGCACGCACGCACGCACGCACACACACACACACACACACACACACACACACACACACACACACACACACACACACACACACACACACACACACACACACACACACACACACACACACACACACAATCTATGGAGTTCAGGGTTAAGTGCCTTACTCAAGGGCCCCATATAATGTAAATGTAAGGGCCAGTTTCCCAGACCCAGATTAAACCTAGCGCTTTCAATGGAGAATCTCAATTTTGTGCATCCCAAGACTACACGTGTGCATCCCAAATGGCACCCTATTCACTATATACCACCAACAGTGAATGCTCACTTTTAATGTCTCCCCCCCCATCTGTACCTTTGAGATGGTTTCCTCCATCTGGGTGTGGGTGAGGTTGGGAATTGTAGTTTTCAGGTAGTCCACGATGGTCTCGAAGCTATCACACTCCACTATCTCCCCTTCGTGACTGCTCAGTAGACACAGAGCCACCTTAAAGATCACTTCACTCCCCTGGGCAAATAGGATATCTATGACATAGAACACAGAGACTGAATGGGTGTGTGTGTGTGTGAGAGAGAGAACAGAGAAGGTAGGAAAAACAGCAAACAGTTTTTCTTATTCAATGTAATTCTGATTCAATGTGAGTAAAATAGCGTGAAGATTAGAGGTCGGCTGATTATGATTTTTCGCCGCCGATACCGATAATTGGAGGAGCAAAAAAGCCGATATCGATTGATCGGACGATTATTATTATGATTTCTTTTTTATATGTGTATACACACACACACACACACACACACACACACACACACACACACACACACACACACACACAGCTCTGAAGTGACAACGATACTGAAGAGTCTGCTTAGGAGACAAATACTCTCAACTGTTTGAATAATAAAAATAGAGTTTAAGTTACCTGTGATGAATGCTGAAAACAAAAACTGTAATTTCTAAATGCAGGAAATCCTATTTTAATAATGGGCATGGTAAGAATTGACTACCAAAGTGCGAGTCATAATTCCCATGACACCTTCTAGCAAAATCTGAAAAGCGGTTCCTTCATTTATTCCATAGGATATTTTTAGATTAACTTAAAATAAGGTCTGGTTTAGGCTTACACCACCTTGCCAATTTTATAACTGTGTAGATATCCATAGGATATAACTCTGATCAATATAAGTGAAGATAGATTTTTTTTTTACCTAGTGAGATTTACACGGGTATCAAAACGCCGAGGCGGTTTAAGCACAAAACACAGACCTTATTTGAAGTAGATCAAGACATTCTCTATGGAAGACATGAACGGTAAAATAACGAAGGAACCCCTTTCAAGTTCAGCCGCAAGTTATTACAGGAATTATGACGCGTCAACTATTTCTCTCTAAACCATATACCTTTGACTATTACGAGCCTGCTGCTGCCTACCACCGCTCAGTCAGACTGCTCTATCAAATATCAAATCATAGACTTAACTATAATATAATAAACCTTAGGTCATTAATATGGTCAAATCCGGAAACTATCATCTCGAAAACATTATTCTTTCAGTGACATACGGAACCGTTCCGTATTTTATCTAACGGGTGGCATCCATAAGTCTAAATATTCCTGTTACATCGCACAACCTACAATGTAATTTCATAGTTCCGTAAAATTCTGGCAAATTAGTTCGCAACGAGCCAGATTCTGTATACCCTGATTCTGCGTGCAACGAACGCAAGAGAACTGACACAATTTCATCTGGTTAATATTGCCTGCTAACCTGGATTTCTTTTAGCTAAATATGCAGGTTTAAAAATATATACTTCTGTGTATTGATTTTAAGAAAGGCATTGATGTTTATGGTTAGGTACAGTCGTGCAACGATTGTGCTTTTTTTCGCAAATGCGCTTTTGTTAAATCATCCCCGTTTGGCGAAGTTGGCTGTCTTTGTTAGGAAGAAATAGTCTTCACAGTTCGCAACAAGCCAGGCGGCCCAAACTGCTGCATATACCCTGACTCTGTTTGCAAGAGAAGTGACACATTTTCCCTAGTTAAAAGAAATTCATGTTAGCAGGCAATATTAACTAAATATGCAGGTTTAAAAATATATACTTGTGTATTGATTTTAAGAAAGACATTGATGTTTATGGTTAGGTACACGTCGGAGCAAAGACAGTCCTTTTTCGCGAATGCGCACCACATCGATTATATGCAAAGCAGGACAGGCTAGATAAACTAGTAATATCATCAACCATGTGTAGTTAACTAGTGTTTATGATTGATTGATTGTTTTTTTTATAAGATAAGTTTAATGCTAGCTAGCAACTTACCTTGGCAACGTAAAGCAGGTGGTTAGAGCGTTGGGCTAGTTAACGTAAGGTTGCATCCCCAAGCTGACAAGGTAAAAATCTGTCGTTCTGCCCCTGAACAAGGCAGTTAACCCACCGTTCCTAGGCCGTCATTGAAAATAAGAACGTGTTCTTTAACTGACTTGCCTAGTTAAATAAAGGTTTTAAAAAATATATATATATATATTTTTAAATCGGCAAATCGGTGGCCAAAAATACATATTACCGATTATGAAAACTTGAAATCGGCCCGAATTAATCGGCCATTCCGATTAATCGGTCGACCTCTAGTGAAGATAAGGGTGTGAAATTGACTGTAAGCCACAGGTTTACACACAATTGAGGAAGTACAGTGGCATACCTAGGACTGTGGCGGTCATGAAATTTTGTCAGCCAGTGATTGTCAAGCAAATAACTGCCGGTCTCACGGTAATTGACATAAACACACTTAGCATCTCCTGGCTTCCGCACATTGCCAACAAGCCACTGATGCAGGCCTTTGGAACATCTACATTTTAAAAAGTGTAATAAAGCCATGTAATATAGCCTACAGCATCACAATAAATCCAATATTTATTTTAGACATATCTAAAGAAACATGATATGAAGAAAATGTAGTCCATCTCATAAGAACACAATAGCGTACTCTGAGTTGTCCTCATGTTAGGTCCTGATCTGGCGATACCATATGGCTGTGGGGTACTTAGCAGATTAGATTTGCTTAGAAGTCCGTGGCGTTATTTTATACTATTTTCTAGTATGAAGAATGCAATTGAACAAAGCTGAATAAAATAGAAAGGATATTTTCTCCAAACGATTTGAGGGAGTTCTGTGTTGAGTGGTTAACAAAGAAACAGCCACTCCTATATGCTTAATTTAGAGTTATTTATGCAACTTTAGTTGTGATACAAACGTTGGGCTATATGTTTTGATTTTTTATACATTCTGAGGCTGCATGATTTTAAAAAAGTCGCATGAAAGGCATAAACTCTGCTTTGTTTTTGCACAGGCTGCACACACTTCATCAGTCTCTCATTCACAGTTTGACAAGCATTTGGTAATGCCTCAAATTTCCGGGTGGCATCCCTTTGGTGGTTGTAATGCCCCCTAAAAAAAAGTATGCCTTTTGCGGCCAATGGTCGTTGTGCCCTTGGGCTGATAATATTTATAATTCCCTTCTCCCGGCTGCATGCTCTGAAGCACTTCTCACTCACATGGCTCGCTCAGATATCTCAATTCTTATTAGCCAATGCCCCTCACGTGATCGGGTCCTTCTCACAGGCTACAAGTGAAGACAGACACATCGGGTTGCAACTGTTCGCAACCTTATCGAATTGCGAGGCACATATTGAAGATGTTGGAAGAACTGTCCACATTTACTATTCGTCAGCCAACAAGATGAATAGGCCTAACGAACAGCAGAACCCCATCTGTTTAGCAAAAAATATATATATATATAGAGTACCAGACAAAAGTTTGGACACACCCACTCATTCCAGGGTTTTGTTTATTTTTACTATTTTCTACATTGTATAATAATAGTGAAAACTATGAAATAACACATATGGAATCATGTAGTAACCAAAAAAGTGTTAAAATATATTTTATATTTGAGATTCTTCAAAGTATCCACCCTTTGCTTTGATGACAGCTTTGCATGATTCCATATGTGTTATTTCATAGTTTGTTCTGACTTGATGGTCCACTTGTAGCCTAAAGCCTGTTTTAGAGAAATGTAATCATCGAATATTGTAAGAGCTTTCAATGTCTGCTTATGTGCCCCTTTATTTATCCTATGGTTCTGACTTGGTGTACAGGGAGAATAGTGTAAGAACAGCCCATGTTCTGAATTCTGTCTGAACAAATAGTTATACTGAGTACGCCCATCCTAGCTTGCTCAATGTCTTAATCAAAATTACGGATTGCCTCTCATCCGCTCGTCGTTCTCTTATGCCATAGTTTGTACATCTCAATTGTCAGTAGAAACCACATTTGTTTAAGCAAGTCAGCCATATCAGCTATATTTTTTAAATAAGCTTGAATTAACTGTTTCGCTGCCGGACAAGTCTCCGCTGATAGCCAGGTATAGCGGTGGTAAAGATTCACTCCATGTTGCTGAAAAGAAAGCTCTGCTGTTGGGACATTTTTATGTAGACCCTAACAGTTTGTTTACTGTTATAGCGCAATGAATGTATCGTTTAGTGTTGTGCTATGTAATGGCTTTGCTGGCATGCATCATTAATTCGATTTTTTTTGTTTGCCCCACCAAGATTTACATGATAAAATCACTCCTGTATCCCCCATAGTACAAAAGTTGACCTATTCTATTCTGTGCGAGATAGAAATATTCCAAAAATAATCTGGGACAGTTCTGGGATGCGATAGATCCCAAATTAATACAAACACTACTTTTTTTTTAGCAATGTGACTGACACAACAGATCAGAACGTTTAGCTTAAAATGTTGGTAAACTATTTTTTTCACAATATAAGCCCAGCAATGCGCACACTGCAGTAGGCTATAAGTGCGAATGTTCCAAAATGCAACCAATTAATCAGGAAACCACCCTTCTCGAAAGTGACCACAATTGCGATAATGCCTGTAATGCTGTTATTATAAAGGCATATTATTATGGTGAAAATAATCTTCCACAATCTTAAAACTCACACGCTGCATATGCCAGTTAGGCTCTACACCCCTTGTAAAGTGGATTTATGTGCTTAATTTTAAGAAGTTATTTAAACATTTAGGCTAGGCTACATGAGGTGTGCGACTATAATATGAAGTCCAAAAAAAAAAGGCACACGCTGTTTCTTGCCTTACTAGCTGTGCTTCATTCAGTGACAATATATAATTCACAAGTGACAGGCTAATATTGTCACCCATCAGACTATTCTTGATTTAATCTTGTCTTTACATATACTAAATAATATGTGTGTGAAATTTGTTTTGATTTAGAATGGACCATTATCATGCACCTGTCTAGAAAGTGCATTCGGAAAGTATTCAGACCCCTTGACTTTTTCCACATTTTGTTACGTTATAGCCTTATCAATCTACACACAATACCCTTTAATGACAAAACGAAAACAGGTTTTTAAAAATGTTTGCAAGTTTATTACAAATAAAAAACAGAAATACCTTAGTTATTTGAGTATTCAGACCCTTTGCTATGAGACTCAAAATTTAACTCAGGTGCATCCTGTTTCCATTGATCATCCTTGAGATGTTTGTACAACTTGATTGGAATCCACCTGTGGTAAATTCAATTGATTGGTAAGGCACACACCTGTTTATATAAGGTCCCACAGTTGACAGAGCAACCAAGCCATGAGGTCGAAGGAATTGTCCATAGAGCTTTGAGACAGGATTGTGTCAAGGCACAGATCTGGGGAAGGGTACCAACAAATTTCTGCAGCATTGAAGGTCCCCAAGAACACAGTGGCCTCCATCATTCTTAAATGGAAGAAGTTTGGAACCGCCAAGTCTCTTCCTAGAGCTAGCCGCCCAGCCGAACTGAGCAATTGGGGGAGAAGGGCCTTGGTCAGGAAGGTGTCCAAGAACCAGATAGTCACTTTGACAGAGCTCCAGAGTTCCTCTGTGGAGAAAGACAACCATCTCTGTGGCACTCAACCAATCAGGCCTTTATGGTATGGCCAGACGGAAACCACTCCTCAGTACAAGGCACATTAAGACAGCCCGCTTGAATTTGCCAAAAGGCACCTAAAGGACTCTCAGACCGTGAGAAACAAGATTTTCTGGTTTGATGAAACCATGATTGAACTCTTTGGCCTGAATGCCAAGCGTCACATCTGGAGGAAACCTGGCACCATCCCTACGGTGAAGCATGATGATGGCAGCATCATGCTATGGGGATGTTTTTCAGCTGCAGGGACTGGGAGACTAGTCAGGATTGAGGGAAAGATGAACGGAGCAAACTACAGAGAGATCCTTGATGAAAACCTGCTCCAGAGCGCTCAGACTGGGGCGAAGTTTCACCTTCCAACAGGACAACGACCCTAAGCACACAGCCAAGACAATGCAGGAGTGAATGCATGTCATTGAGTGGCCCAGCCAGAGCCCAGACTTGAACCTGATCCAAAATCTTTGGAGAGACCTGAAAATAGCTGTGCAGCGACGTTCTCCATCCAACCTGACAGAGCTTGAGAGGATCTGCAGAGAAGAATAGGAGAAACCAAGCTTGTAGAGTCATACCCAAGAAGCCTTGAGGCTGTAATCGCTGACAAAGGTGCTTCAACAAAGTACTGAGCAAAGGCTCTGAATACTTATGTAAATTTGATATTTCATAAATTTGCACAAAAAAAACTGTCACTATGGTGTATTGTGTGTAGATTGATGAAAAAAATAAGATTGAATACATTTTAGAATAAGGCTGTAACCTAACAAAATGTGGAAGAAGTCATGGGGTCTGAATACTTTCCGAATGCAATGTAAAGAGCGAATGGAGGACACTTTTCCTGTGATTCATTTTCATGCCAGCCAGGTAGGCTATACTCCTGTTGTAAATATAAGTAACGTTCTTAATATTAGGAAAGTGGAGAAATAAATATAGAAGACCTAGCCTATAGAAAGCTGATGGGATCCTCCAATTTTTAATAGAAGACATCAAAACTCTGTTTTCTCATGCAATTGCATAGCCTATAGAAATGTTGCGCAACATAAGCTCTCATTAAGTGTTTCATTAGATTTTCGAACACATTTGCATTGATGTCAGAGTGATTAGAGGGACAATAGAGTGCTGAGTACCAGGCAGTTAGCACGTTTGGTAGGCTACTAATGACCATCAGCAGCATCAGAGCTTGGAGAAGCCTAATTACCGTGACTAAGCGGTTATGTGGAATTTGAATGCCGTCATGACTCGTGACCGCCGGTGTGGCAGTAATAAGGTTACCGTAACAGCCCAAAGCACACCTGGGATATTAAAAAATATCCACATACAAATGTTCAGTGGCTATATGTGACAAAGTCTGTCGAGAAAAACATCAATGAATCCGCACATACATCCTACTGTATAATCAGTTGCTTACCAAATATCCGTGCGACGAATCCGAGTGGGAACTGGGAAGCAAAGAGTGTGAGGAACCATGGGGCTGCATAGAGGCTGGGGCAGATCTCGTGTTCCTCCAGGTGGCTGTACAGCTCCCTGTGGTAGTCGTGCAGCAGCCTGGACAACTGGTACATCTGAATCTGAAATATACACACACACAGACACACGTGCACACACAGATCAGTACATATCTGTGGTAGACATGCAGCAGATACAGCTGGAAAACAGGTACATCTGGCTATGCAGGGGCCACAATCAGATCAGACTATCAATATTGTCATTCAACCTTGATTTAACATGTAACCAAGAGAGCCAGAGGCTGTGTCCGAAATCTGTCTTGCTTACTACTTACTAAAACTACATACTGTGTACTACCGTAATTTCCGGACTATAAGCCGCAACTTTTTTCCCACGCTTTGAACCTCGCGGCTTAAACAATGACGCGGCTAATATATGGATTTTTCCCGCTTTCAATTTTTTTTTCTCAAGCAAAACACATTCTGTGACGTGCTCAGTTTCTTGGCGGCATGAAGCTTTCATTAGACCAATGAAATTGCCGAACGGGTTAAGGTCAAACAACTGTTTAGATTAAATCGAGCGCTCTCAAACTTCCCATCATTCTGATTACGGTAGTCATTTTGTCACCCTCATCATGGCAAAGACACGGAGAAATGCATATGATGCAGCTTTCAAGTTGAAGGCGATTGATCTGGCTGTTGGAAAAGGAAATAGAGCTGCTGCACGGGAGCTTGGTCTTAATGAGTCGATGATAAGACATTGGAAACAGCAGCGTGAGGAATTGACTGTGCAAAAAGACAACTAAAGCTTACTGCTAATTTTTTATTTTTTGTTACAAGCCGTATTTCGTTAAAGCCTATTTATTTTTGTTACAAGCCGTGTTTCGTTAAAGCCTATTTATTTTTGTTACAAGCCGTGTTTCGTTAAAGCCTGTGTAAAGTTAATTTGTTTCAATGTACCGGTAGGCACCTGCGGCTTATTGACATGTGCGGCTTATTTATGTTGAAAATAATAGTTTTTTTTAAATTCAGTGGGTGCGGCTTATATTCAGGTTCGCTCAATAGTCCGGAAATTACGGTAATCATACTACATACTATTTGGAACACAGAGTGTGTCCGAAATCTGTCTTGCCTACTACTTACTAAAACTACATACTGTGTACTAATCACACTACATACCGTTTAGTAAAAATGAATACAGTAAGCAACAAACATCAACGTACCAGGCTCATCCATACTGAGAAAGCACAATTACATTATTTCCTGCCACTCGTCCATTTTGGTACAGCACATCACCTTATGTGATTATTAGCTGTTGTCAAAACACACATGGGTCTAGAAAAACGATTCTTCTTCAATAGTGTGCAGAAAATACTACTAGATAAAAAGCTGAAATTAGTATGAAATCCTGGCATTTAAAGCCTGCTCAATTTCCAAAATGTCACATACTACACAACTTTATATTTTCGCACACCAAAAATGCCTACTATTTAGAATACGGGTGTTCGTACACGGCCATACTGACCAGGATTACATGCACATCAATATCCTGTTATTATTTGGGATACTCAAATATTCTGTTTGAGTTTGGGAAGAAGGTAGTCTAGCGGTTAGAGTGTTGGGCCAGTAACTGAAAGGTTGCTAGTTTGAATCCTCGTGCCCACTAGGTGAAAAATCTGTTGATAGGCACTTAACCCTAATTGCTCCAGAGTTGCCATCAATAATGGTTGATCCCTGGCTGTGACCCCGTTCTGTCTCAGGGGGAGTGGGATATGCAAAAAAACATTTCCATTTCACACCACACACTTGTGAGAAACAGGACAAATATAAGCACCCCCTATTTGACCTTTGTAAAATTAAACATCTTATCCCGTTTACAATAAGCTCGTATCCTGGTTTTGATAAACCTGAATAAAATGCTTGGGATATGCTGATCTTAGACTAGATAATATGGCACGTTAACATCATATCCCGTTTACTGTTGTTTTTTTGCAGTCTGCACAGGCTCAGATTTGCATAGTATCACCTTTGAAATTCAGATAGAACAGTAAATAGCTGGAATAGTTATTCACTCTGACTGTAGGCCTTACATCTAGCCTATTGTAATATTAACTCCTGCAGAAATAAGTGATTATTGCAGTAAAATGATAGAACAAAGGTACATTTTGTCTCTGGAAGAAGAGTGGAGAAATATGATTTATTTCTTTCATCTTGAGAATATTCATGCATAGTGACCATGTTCTATAGCCTAAACGGGCTTTTTTCCCTCCCACAACATAAAAGCTGACAGTATTTCACTTTCAACCACATAGTATTTCAGTTCATCTTAGATGCATATTCTATCAGAAACATGTTGCATCATTTTCAGAGCTTTTCAACAAAATTATGTACTGTAATTTGGAAATTTTGCACGGAAAATATCCCCGGTCCCTAAACGTCTTTGCTCCATGAGAGAAGCAGAAATGCAAGAGAAAGCTTTACTGATGTCAAGTAGATTGTTGACGATGCGGTGATTCTATTGATTTATGACATTCCGGTGAGCAAGGATTTATTTAGTATGATACAGCATCAAGTAATGACAGAAGAGAAGCTGCATGTACTGTATCTAATTATAGAGAAGTTAAAGCTGCAATAAATACGTTTTTGGGCGACCCGACCAAATTCACATAGAAATGTGAGTTATACAGTAGATCTGTCATTATAATTCAAAGCAAGTCTAAGAAGCGGTAGATCTGTTCTACGTGCGCTAATTTTAGCTTCTTCCCGTTCTTAAGTTACATTTTTGCATCTTTTATGTTTGGTTTTGAATACCAGCTTCAAACAGTTGAAAATACAATATTTTGGGTTATGGAAAAGGTATTTCACAGCGGTTTAGATGGTACATTTATTCTCTACACTGTACTTGCTTGTTTTGCCACATAAAATGACTTTAGGCGAACTATTAGAATTTTAGCAACCAGGAAATGGCAAAGCGATTTCTGCATAGTGCATCTATAACTAACAAATAGCCTACCCAATGTCGAAAATGCTAATTAGAAAAATATCTAAATTATGCTAAAATATATTTCTGCCGCCCATGGGTGAAATAGGAATATTTGGTTTATTCCAAAAATACCAACATACTAGGCTCATCCTTACTGAGAAGGCATCTTCCAATGGGCAATTGTGCTTGTTCCCCGGCATTCGTTCATTTTGCGAATTTGTACGAGATCAAGAACCAAAATGAGTATAACAACCTGGAATTTAAAGCATACTAAACATTTATATTTTCTCATTCCCAATCAGAGTACTATGAACGCAAGTACAGTTATTTGGACATGGCCAGAGTCAGACATCAGCCTTGAAACACACTTACAACACAGCACACACACATGATACACATATAGGATGCATACATGCAGGATCTGGCTAGATATTTTTACATAGTTATTACTCCTGAACATCTGACTGCATAGGCCTATAGCTGATTTGATGTTAGCTTACTCCTACTCCACACAAAACAGTCAGAAAGGGTAGCTAACAAGATAAACAGCTACCAACCACGCCATCTCCTAAAAGTAGACAGACGGTCAGATACCTTACTTTCCTCACCCTGACACGGCTCCTTAGAGAAGAGAATAACAGATGAAGACCGAAAATGACCCTAAAGTGAAGCAAGCATGCTCCAGCCCTGACAGAACAGTCCGATAGTTGAACCTAGCTAGCGCTTAAAAAGAAAAAGAATCACAAATCAAATGTTAACCCACCCAGTTACTAGCAGTGGAAGGTTTGTCAACACTGCTAGCCAATAGTGAACAAATAAAGAAACAATGACGAAAAACATTCTACCTGTGTGAACTTTGGGTTGGCCTTAGTAGAGCCCAATAAGAACACAGTTAAAGGCCTAAGAGGGCAGTGGTTGGCCATAAATCAGCCCTGAGTTGCCAGATAGATTAAACATTACCACGCCTGCTTATGTATTTACCAGTCAGAACAGGCTACATGGCTAAGCTAGTAAAGTTGTATAGCCAAGACTAACAGAACGAACAGTACAGTTGGGAAGGTTTGGATATGGGGTTGGTTATTGTTTGCTGTATGTGATAGTAGAGCGGTGGCCTGAGGGAACACACCTAATGTGCTGGGAGAAGTGTTATGAAATTAAATGTTACGTAATATTTTAAATTGTATTTAATGGCTTTAATGTTGCTGGACCCCAGAAAGAGTGGCTGGGGATCCTTAACAAAAACAAATAAATACATAATCGTCATACTTCACAGGTGAGAACCAATTGTGAGATAGTTTTATTTTCAAGGGGAATGAAACCCTACTCCTACCCACTGTTGCCCTAGCTTCTGTATTTAAAAAAGGAAAAAGAAAACTGAATAGAGCTCGCAAAAGTGGAACGAGCCCTGACATGGAGTGGCCAATGATTCATTGACACAAGCGTCACTATGTACCATTTGTGCCAGGTTGTTATTGTGTTGAATTATTTGTGGTAAAAGTGCTAGCAAGTTGTCATTGTTATCACATACAGGTAACTGCCTATATAAAGGAAACCAATCACTTAATCAAATGTATTTTATAAAGTCCTTTTTACATCAGCATTTGTCACAAAGTGCTTATACAGATACCCAGCCTAAAACCCCAAGAACAAGCAGTGCAGATGTAGAAGCAGTGGCTAGGAAAAACTCCCTAGAAAGACAGGAACCTAGGAAGAAACCTAGATAGGAACCAGGCTCCGAGGGGTGGCCAGTCCTCTTCTGGCTGTGCTGGTAGAGATTACATAGTTCTTGAAGATGTTCAAACGTTAATGGATGACCAGCAGGGTCAAATAATAATATCAGTGGTTATAGAGGGTGCAACAGGTCAGCACCTCAAGAGAAAATGCCAGTTGGCTTTTCATAGCCGAGCATTCAGAGGTCGAGACAGCAGGTACGGAAGAGAGATATAATTTTATGCCTTATTTACTAAAGTGTTTCCATTATGTTGGCAGTTACCTGTAGTTTCTTAGGTAATACCATATAAACACCAGGTGAATACTAGATTAAAGTACCAGATAATTTTTTTTTAACTGGGCTTTTAAATAAAGCATTACCGAAATGTCCTTTTAGAGGTCTAGCAAACATCTCCCTCCCTCCCTCCCTCCCTCCCATCCATTCATCCATCCCCCTACCTGTAGAGAAGTCATGTCAGGCCTGTATTGTCTGCGGAAGCCCAGGTCGTACATCAGGAACTTGAGCATGTCGAAGGCCTGGTCCTCACTCATGTGCAACAGCAGGATACCTGCCACAAAGCTGATGCCCTGGCAGTAGCCCACCTCAGTGTCTAACAGAGAGTAGGCCTTGAGCAGATTGTAGAGGGACAGCTGCCCTGCACCCAGCTGGGCTGAGAAGTACTGGTGGCTGGGGAATGTCCGACCTATTGAATTCATTCAAATAAGAAAGAAATACACCAATCAATCAATTGGTGTGTGTTTGTTTTTGTGTGTGTTTATATGCACCAGAGGAGGCTGGTGGAAGAAGCTATAGGAGGATGGTCTCATTGTAATGGCTTGAATGGAATGGATTCCATATGTTTGATACCCTTCCATTTATTCCATTCCAGCCATTACAATGAGCCTGTCCCCCTATAGCTCCTCCCACCAGCCTCCTCTAGTACATACACAAGCATGCGCACACATGGAGTATTCCTGGGCAGTGTGCTGCTTCAGCAGGTCCTGGTGGCGTGTGTGTGGATGCATGCACGTGCACATACCCAGGTCAACTAGTATGGAGTGCTGCTGGGCCGTGAGCTGCTTCAGCAGGTCTTGGTAGGGGGTGTCTGGGGCGTGGCGGCCGGGGGGCAGACGGTGTCTCAGGCGGTGCTGCTGGGAGAAGAGGAGCCACACCTCCCCACGCCTGCCCTTAGGGACACCTGGGGACAGAGATGAAGATGTTTTAGAGTACAGAGCATTGGATGTGTCGGGAGTATGGAGAAAGTGTAGGATGTGGTAGGAAGATAAACACATTACATTACACATGCAATACACAGATTAGCAAAGACAGGCAACCATACTAATACAGACATACAACGCACACACACACACACACACACACACACACACACACACACACACACACACACACACACACACAGTTTAACCCTTATCTCTCTCTCTCGCTCACCCTTAGAGATTGCATTGTGGACCTCCTCTTTGTCCAGCGGGACGACCTTGGCTCTGCCCGGAATGCTCAGCTTCCTGTCCCAGAAGGCTAGCACGTCTTTAATGCACGTACCCACGTCCTGGTAGTCCAGCTTCATCTTCCGGATGTGCAGCTCGTCTCGACTTGCTAGCGGAGAGAGGTCACACAGAGAGGTCAGAGAGAGATCAAAGCAGTGTTAATTTCGCCAACGAAAATAGTGATGAAAATGTTACATTTTTCAGTGGCAAGTGACGAGATGATAACTGGCTATATAGACCCAGAAAAAACTATATAAAAAAATAAAAAATAATTTCAGTTGACGAAAACGAGACAATTATGTGCAGAAGAGAACCTCCCCAACAGTTTTTTTCTTCTTCTCGTCAAGTAGGGGGGGGATCTAGTTTCAGGTGTTTACTTAACGCCTACTACGCTAGTTAGGTTAGCAGAATTGTAAGGCTTTCTCATTGCAATGTTGCAATGCAGTGTAAAATAAATACCATGCCCAGGTCATTCACGAGTCAACTCTCTGCCCGGCAACTGGTCACCAATTTGGTTGCAACGAATCATTGACGAAAAAGGGGCAACGTTTGGAGCCACTTTACTTAGCATGTTGATTCAAACAAGACCAAACGCAACATTTCCACAGGAGAAGACAGCATTTGCACCAACAAGTTGACAGGGAAAAATACTACAAACCTCAAGAGACATCTGAAAGTGCATCATTCCAATATACACGCTCATGTAATAACAGATTGATAATGCTAGCTAGTTAGGTTGCTTCAACCTATCAGACCACTACTTACGACAGAACTTTAGCTACAGTATGCCAAAGGGCAGGGCTCCAGACTGCTACTACTGTCACATTTTGCGTGTTTTTGTCGCTGGGGCCTGTTTTGCTGAGGCCTGCTGCTGTGGTGAGCGAGCCACATGATGTGGGCTCCGGGAGAAAGAAAAAAGGCTACTGATTGTTTAACATTTCAAAATCTAATTGTGGGAAATACATAGCTTTGGAAGCAACTACTGTTGTTCTCAGCTTTCTGTGGGTCAAATCTCTTAATTACGAGTTCAATAGGAACTATTTTACAACCAAGATATTTGAGATGGCTTTAAGATCTGAAACATGCAATTGCCAGTGCATAGGGTAGCAGGCTATAACTGCAAAAAAAAATTAGGACATTACATTTAATGTTAGATTAATACATGACTACAGTACGTGCAGTGGGCAGTGGTGAGAAAAGTACCCAATATCCATACTTGAGAAAAAGAAAATATACATTAATTGAAAATGACTCAAGAAAAAGTGAAAGTCATCCAGTAAAATACTACTTGAGTAAAAGTAAAAGTATTTGGTTTTAAATATACTTAAGTACAAATAGTTTCTCATTCCTTATATTAAACAAACCAGATGGCATGATTTTTAATTTACGGTTAGCCAGCAGCACACTCCAACACTCAGACATAATTTACAAACGAAGCATTTGTGTTTAGTGAGTCCGCCAGATCAGAGGCAGTCGGGATAACCAGTGATGTTCTCTTGAGAATTGGACCATTTTCCTGTCCTGCTAAGCATTCAAAATGTAACGAGTACTTTTGGGTGTCAGGGAAAATGTATGGAGTAAAAAGTATATTATTTTCTTTAGGAATGTAGTGGAATAAAAGTAAAAGTTGTCAAAAATATAAATCATAAAGTACAGATTCCCCAATAAGCTACTTAAGTAGTACTTTCAAGTATTTTTACTTAAGTAGGTTACACCACTGGCAGTGGGTATTATATTTAGTGTTAGCGATCTAGCTAATGTGTTTGGAGATTTCCACTTCCTCAATTGGTGAATTAGCCCCAAAATAAATGATGCCTTGATATTAGTGCACATAAAGATGTAAACACATATCTCTTTTGAACAACAAAAATTTGAAAATGCTGGAGCCCTATTTTAACAGTAAAATATAACAATAATACCCTATTGTCAACGCACAATTCATGACAATCACTGGATTAGGTTGCCTATCAAAATATCTTGAATCATGCATTCCTGCTTGGACATGTTAGAATCTAAATGAAACAACATACACTGCTCAAAAAAATAAAGGGAACACTTAAACAACACAATGTAACTCCAAGTCAATCACACTTCTGTGAAATCAAACTGTCCACTTAGGAAGCAACACTGATTGACAATACATTTCACATGCTGTTGTGCAAATGGAATAGACAACAGGTGGAAATTATAGGCAATTAGCAAGACACCCCCAATAAAGGAGTGGTTCTGCAGGTGGTGACCACAGACCCCTTCTCAGTTCCTATGCTTCCTGGCTGATGTTTTGGTCACTTTTGAATGCTGGCGGTGCTTTCACTCTAGTGGTAGCATGAGACGGAGTCTACAACCCACACAAGTGGCTCAGGTAGTGCAGCTCATCCAGGATGGCACATCAATGCGAGCTATGGCAAGAAGGTTTGCTGTGTCTGTCAGCGTAGTGTCCAGAGCATGGAGGCGCTACCAGGAGACAGGCCAGTACATCAGGAGACGTGGAGGAGGCCGTAGGAGGGCAACAACCCAGCAGCAGGACCGCTACCTCCGCCTTTGTGCAAGGAGGAGCAGGAGGAGCACTGCCAGAGCCCTGCAAAATGACCTCCAGCAGGCCACAAATGTGCATGTGTCTGCTCAAACGGTCAGAAACAGACTCCATGAGGGTGGTATGAGGGCCCGACGTCCACAGGTGGGGGTTGTGCTTACAGCCCAACACCGTGCAGGACGTTTGGCATTTGCCAGAGAACACCAAGATTTGCAAATTCGCCACTGGCGCCCTGTGCTCTTCACAGATGAAAGCAGGTTCACACTGAGCACATGTGACAGACGTGACAGAGTCTGGAGACGCCGTGGAGAACGTTCTGCTGCCTGCAACATCCTCCAGCATGACCGGTTTGGCGGTGGGTCAGTCATGGTGTGGGGTGGCATTTCTTTGGGGGGCCGCACAGCCCTCCATGTGCTCGTCAGAGGTAGCCTGACTGCCATTAGGTAACGAGATGAGATCCTCAGACCCCTTGTGAGACCATATGCTAGTGCGGTTGGCCCTGGGTCCTCCTAATGCAAGACAATGCTAGACCTCATGTGGCTGGAGTGTGTCAGCAGTTCCTGCAAGAGGAAGGCATTGATGCTATGGACTGGCCCGCCCGTTCCCCAGACCTGAATCCAATTGAGAACATCTGGGACATCATGTCTCGCTCCATCCACCAACGCCACGTTGCACCACAGACTGTCCAGGAGTTGGCGGATGCTTTAATCCAGGTCTGGGAGGAGATCCTTAAGGAGACCATCCGCCACCTCATCAGGAGCATGCCCAGGCATTGTAGGGAGGTCATACAGGCACGTGGAGGCCACACACACTACTGAGCCATTAAACTATGTAAAGCCATTAAACTATGTATGTCAGCACATTAAACTATGTAAAGAAAAAAGTATTTAATAAGATTATTTCATTCATTCAGATCTAGGATGTGTTATTTTAGTGTTTCCTTTATTTTTTTGAGCAGTGTATTTCTTAAATAGTCAACCACCTCAATAGTCGTACACAGTCTAAAGCACTGTAAATGATTTTATAGGGTGATTCGTGTTTTTTTTCTATTGCGTGGAAAAAAATAGGTGCGACCAAATCATGGGCTGGTGCCACCAACTGAAAAAGTTAAGGGGAAAATGTTAGTCTGGAGCCCTCTCAAGGGGTGGGATTTTGTATCTGCTGCCAATTTGGCTGTTGGGAAGAAAATCATGCGGACGGATGTTATGCCGAAAATGATGTTGGTAGGAGAAGGCTACATGTATGTTTGTGCTCATGGAAGTCAGTGATTTATGTTTACTATAGGTTAATAAGGCAATAAAAATGTGATGTGACTAAAATTGCACACTGTTTTAATCATTTTGACAATAACTAAACTAAATCATTTGACAGTTTTATGTGGTAATAGTGAGGTGATTGGTCAAATTTGCAAGCCTCTTGAAATGCAGGACATTGTTGATTTTGCCAAATTTTGGGCGATCGCAGAATCAAAAAATTCTTGAGGGACTGCTTCTAGCACATCAGAAGGTAATTATTTTGGATGTATATGGTATGAAGTGCCTAGGGGCCTAGCGATTGTTTTGTTTCTGGATGGTGTAAAAGTATTAATTCACAGTTAAATGTGTGTATTCTATCCAGACATTCTACAAATAGTTGTAAACAACTTGCAGACTTGTTTACGCTGCTGTGCGTTTTTGTTGCCGATCTTACTTTGCTACCTAACGGTTTTTACTTTTTCATTACCGTATATTTTTACTTTTTACTTTTTTACTTTTTACCCTCACTCAACTTTTTTCATTCAACTTTCTTACTCCGGAGGTTTTATCTGGACATGGTTCGTCAGGACTTCAAACAGCCGAAGCTAAGTAACATTAACATGATGCCTTCTAATTGCAGTCGTTGTACTTATAATATACAGGAGAACGATCGCCTTACGGCAAGGATAGCTGTGCTGCAAGCCCAGCTTCAGACGCAATCGCTAGGCAAGGGTAATTTCAGTGTAGGAAAGGATGAAACAGCGTCTGTGCCACCAGCAAATACAGATAATAACGTTAGTATAAACCCCCTCGCACGGTCCCCGCAGCCGGACAACTTTCTCATGGATTCTGGAGGGAAACGCTGTAGGAATGCTCAACCGGTGTCGCTTATTCAGCCTACAGAAACTTTCAACCGGTTCTCCCCATTAAGTGAGTCGGAGTCGGAGGCCGAGACTTCTCTGGTCTCTACTCCTCCCGCTGTGGGGTCTGAGACGCCGACGGCTCCCACCATTAGCTCTGACAAATTGAAAACCCTAGTCATTGGCGACTCCATTACCCGCAGTATTAGACTTAAAACGAATCATCCAGTGATCATACACTGTTTACCAGGGGGCAGGGCTACCGACGTTAAGGCTAATCTGAAGACGGTGCTGGCTAAAGCTAAAACTGGCGAGTGTAGAGAGTATAGAGATATTGTTATCCACGTCGGCACCAACGATGTTAGGATGAAACAGTCAGAAGTCACCAAGCGCAACATAGCTTCAGCGTGTAAATCAGCTAGAAAGATGTGTCGGCATCGAGTAATTGTCTCTGGCCCCCTCCCAGTTAGGGGGAGTGATGAGCTCTACAGTAGAGTCTCACAACTCAATCGCTGGATGAAAACTGTGTTCTGCCCCTCCCAAAAGATAGAATTTGTAGATAACTGGCCCTCTTTCTGGGACTCACCCACAAACAGGACCAAGCCTGGCCTGTTGAGGAGTGACGGACTCCATCCTAGCTGGAGGGGTGCTCTCATCTTATCTACGAACATAGACAGGGCTCTAACTCCTCTAGCTCCAGAATGAAATAGGGTGCAGGCCAGGCAGCAGGCTGTTAGCCAGCCTGCCAGCTTAGTGGAGTCTGCCATTAGCACAGTCAGCGTAGTCAGCTCAGCTTTCCCCATTGAGACCGTGTCTGTGCCTCGATCTAGGTTGGGCAAAATTAAAAATGGCGGTGTTCGCTTTAGTAATCTCACTAGTATAAAGACCTCCTCCATTCCTGCCATTATTGAAAGAGATTGTGATACTTCACATCTCAAAATTGGGTTACTTAATGTTAGATCCCTCACTTCCAAGGCAGTTATAGTCAATGAACTAATCACTGATCATAATCTTGATGTGATTGGCCTGACTGAAACATGGCTTAAGCCTGATGAATTTACTGTGTTAAATGAGGCCTCACCCCCTGGTTACACTAGTGACCATACCCCCCGTGCATCCGGCAAAGGCGGAGGTGTTGCTAACATCTACGATAGCAAATTTCAATTTACAAAAAAAAAAAAACAATGACGTTTTCGTCTTTTGAGCTTCTAGTCATGAAATCTATGCAGCCTACTCACTCACTTTTTATAGCTACTGTTTACAGGCCTCCTGGGCCATATGCAGTGTTCCTCACTGAGTTCCCTGAATTCCTATCGGATCTTGTAGTCATAGCAGATAATATTCTAATTTTTGGTGACTTTAACATTCATATGGAAAAGTCCACAGACCCACTCCAAAAGGCTTTCGGAGCCATCATCGACTCAGTGGGTTTTGTCCAACATGTCTCTGGACCTACTCACTGCCACAGTCATACTCTGGACCTAGTTTTGTCCCATGGAATAAATGTTGTGGATCTTAATGTTTTTCCTCATAATCCTGGATTATCGGACCACCATTTTATTGCGTTTACAATTGCAACAAATAATCTGCTCAGCCTTCCCTGTAGCTCAGTTGGTAGAGCATGGTGTTTGCAACACCAGGGTTGTGGGTTCGATTCCCACGGGGGGCCAGCACTGAAGAAAAAAAAAAAAAAATGTATGAAATGTATGCATTCACTACTGTAAGTCACTCTGGATAAGAGTGTCTGCTAAATGACTAAAATGTAATGTAAATGCTCAGACCCCAACCAAGGAGCATTAAAAGTCGTGCTATAAATTCTCAGACAACCCAAAGATTCCTTGATGCCCTTTCAGACTCCCTCTGCCTACCCAAGGACGTCAGAGGACAAAAATCAGTTAACCACCTAACCGAGGAACTCAATTTAACCTTGCGCAATACCCTAGATGCAGTTGCACCCCTAAAAATTAAAAACATCTGTCATAAGAAACTAGCTCCCTGGTATACAGAAAATACACGAGCTCTGAAGCAAGCTTCCAGAAAATTGGAACGGAAATGGCGCCACACCAAACTGGAAGTCTTCCGACTAGCTTGGAAAGACAGTACCGTGCAGTATCGAAGAGCCCTCACTGCTGCTCGATCATCCTATTTTTCCAACTTAATTGAGGAAAATAAGAACAATCCAAAATTTATTTTTGATACTGTCGCAAAGCTAACTAAAAAGCAGCATTCGCAAATGGAGGATGGCTTTCACTTCAGCAGTAATACATTTATGAACTTCTTTGAGGAAAAGATCATGATCATTAGAAAGCAAATTACGGACTCCTCTTTAAATCTGGGTATTCCTCCAAAGCTCCATTGTCCTGAGTCTGCACAACTCTGCCAGGACCTTGGCTCAAGGGAGATACTAAAGTGTTTTAGTACTATATCTCTTGACACAATGATGAAAATAATCATGGCCTCCAAACCCTCAAGCTGCATACTGGACCCTATTCCAACTAAACTACTGAAAGAGCTGCTTCCTGTGCTTGGCCCTCCTATGTTGAACATAATAAACGGCTCTCTATCCACCAGATGTGTACCAAGCTCACTAAAAGTGGCAGTAATAAAGCCTCTCTTGAAAAAGCCGAATCTTGACCCAGAAATTATAAAAAACTATCGGCCTATATCGAATCTTCCATTCCTCTCAAAAATTTTAGAAAAAGCTGTTGCACAGCAACTCACTGCCTTCCTGAAGACAAACAATGTATACGAAACGCTTCAGTCTGGTTTTAGACCCCATCATAGCACTGAGACTGCACTTGTGAAGGTGGTAAATGACCTTTTAATGACGTCAGACCGAGGCTCTGCATCTGTCCTCGTGCTCCTAGATCTTAGTGCCGCTTTTGATACCATCGATCACCACATTCTTTTGGAGAGATTGGAAACCCAAATTGGTCTACATGGACAAGTTCTGGCCTGGTTTAGATCTTATCTGTCGGAAAGATATCAGTTTGTCTCTGTGAATGGTTTGTCCTCTGACAAATCAATTGTAAATTTCGGTGTTCCTCAAGGTTCCGTTTTAGGACCACTATTGTTTTCACTATATATTTTACCTCTTGGGGATGTCATTCGAAAACATAATGTTAAATTTCACTGCTATGCGGATGACACACAGCTGTACATTTCAATGAAACATGGTGAAGCTCCAAAATTGCCCTCGCTTGAAGCCTGTGTTTCAGACATAAGGAAGTGGATGGCTGCAAACTTTCTACTTTTAAACTCGGACAAAACAGAGATGCTTGTTCTAGGTCCCAAGAAACAAAGAGATCTTCTGTTCAATCTGACAATTAATCTGGATGGTTGTACAGTCGTCTCAAATAAAACTGTGAAGGACCTCGGTGTTACTCTGGACCCTGATCTCTCTTTTGAAGAACATATCAAGACTGTTTCAAGGACAGCTTTTTTCCACCTACGTAACATTGCAAAAATCAGAAACTTTCTGTCCAAAAATGACGCAGAAAAATTAATCCATGCTTTTGTTACTTCTAGGCTGGACTACTGCAATGCTCTACTTTCTGGCTACCCGGATAAAGCACTAAACAAACTTCAGTTAGTGCTAAATACGGCTGCTAGAATCCTGACTAGAACCAAAAAATTTGATCATATTACTCCAGTGCTAGCCTCCCTACACTGGCTTCCTGTTAAGGCAAGGGCTGATTTCAAGGTTTTACTGCTAACCTACAAAGCATTACATGGGCTTGCTCCTACCTATCTTTCCGATTTGGTCCTGCCGTACATACCTACACGTACGCTACGGTCACAAGACGCAGGCCTCCTAATTGTCCCTAGAATTTCTAAGCAAACGGCTGGAGGTAGGGCTTTCTCCTATAGAGCTCCATTTTTATGGAATAGTCTGCCTACCCATGTGAGAGACGCAGACTCAGTCTCAACCTTTAAGTCTTTACTGAAGACTTATCTCTTCAGTAGGTCCTATGATTAAGTGTAGTCTGGTCCAGGAGTGTGAAGGTGAACGGAAAGGCTGGAGCAACGAACCGCCCTTGCTGTCTCTGCCTTGCCGGTTCCCCTCTTTCCACTGGGATTCTCTGCCTCTAACCCTATTACAGGGGCTGAGTCACTGACTTACTGGTGTTCTTCCATGCCGTCCATGGGAGGGGTGCGTCACTTGAGTGGGTTGAGTCACTGACGTGGTCTTCCTGTCTGGGTTGGCGCCCCCCCTTGGGTTGTGCCATGGCGGAGATTTTTGTGGGCTATACTCGGCCTTGTCTTCGGACGGTAAGTTGGTGGTTGTAGACATCCCTCTAGTGGTGTGGGGGCTGTGCTTTGGCAAAGTGGGTGGGGTTATATCCTGCCTGTTTGGCCGTGTCCGGGGGTATCATCGGATGGGGCCACAGTGTCTTCTGATCCCTCCTGTCTCAGCCCCCAGTATTTATGCTGCAGTAGTTTATGTGCCGGGGGGCTAGGGTCAGTCTGTTTCATCTGGAGTATTCTCTTGTCTTATCCGGTGTCCTGTGTGAATTTAAATATGCTCTCTCTAATTCTCTCTTTCTCTCTTTCTCTCGGAGGACCTGAGCCCTAGGACCATGCCTCGGGACTACCTGGCATGATGACTCCTTGCTGTCCCCAGTCCACCTGGCCATGCTGCTGCTCCAGTTTCAACTGTTCTGCCTGCGGCTACGGAACCCTGACCTGTTCACCGGACGTGCTTGTTGCACCCTCGACAACTACAATGATTATTATTATTTGACCATGCTGGTCATTTATGAACATTTTAACATCTTGACCATGTTCTGTTATAATATCCACCCGGCACAGCCAGAAGAGGACTGGCCACCCCTCATAGCCTGGTTCCTCTCTAGGTTTCTTCCTAGGTTTTTGGCCTTTCTAGGGAGTTTTTCCTAGGGAGTTTTTCCTAGCCACCGTGCCTCTTTCACATGCATTGCTTGCTGTTTGGGGTTTTAGGCTGGGTTTCTGTACAGCACTTTGAGATTTCAGCTGATATACGAAGGGCTATATAAATAAATTTGATTTGATTCCAGAATCACAAACAGAAGTGAGATGCAAGCGAGAGACGCGTGACCCTCCAAAAATGACTGATGTCTTGAGATTTTGCTTCAATATATCCACATAATTTCCCTTCCTCATAATGTCATCTATTTTGTGAAGTGCACCAGACCCTCCTGCAGGAAAGCACCCCCACAACATAATGCTGCCACCCCCGTGCTTCACGGTTGGGATGGTGTTCTACGGCTCGCCAGCGTACCCCTTTTTTCTCCAAACATAACGATGGTCATTATTTTTGAAGATAGAAACAGTTCTATTTTTGTTTCATCAGACCAGAGGACATTTCTACAAAAAGTACAATCTTTGTTGCAAACCATAGTCTGGCTTTTTTATGGCGGTTTTGGAGCAGGGGCTTCTGCCTTGCTGAGCAGCCTTTCAGGTTATGTCAATATAGGACTTGTTTTACTGTGGATATAGACACTTTTGTACTTGTTTCCTCCAGCATCTTCACAAGGTCCTTTGCTGTTGTTCTGGGATTGATTTGCACTTTTCGCACCTTAGTTCGTTCATCTCTAGGAGACAGAACGCGTCTCCTTCCTGAGCGGTATGATGGCTGCGTGGTCCCATGGTGTTTATAGCTGCGTACTATTGTTTGTACAGATGAACGTGGTACCTTCAGGCGTTTGGAAATTGCTCCCAAGGATAAACCAGACTTGTGGAGGTCTACAATTATTTTCCTGAGGTCTTGGCTGATTTCTTTTGATTTTCACATGATGTCAAGCAAAGAGGCTCTGAGTTTCAAGGTAGGCCTTGAAATACATCCACAGGTACACCTCCAATTGACTCGAATGATGTCAATTAGGCTATCAGAAGCTTCTAAAGCCATTACAACATTTTCTGGAATTTTCCAAGCTGTTTAAAGGCACAGTCAACTTAGTGTATGTAAACTTCTGACCCACTGGAATTGTAATACAGTGAATTATAAGTGAAATAATCTGTCTGTAAACAATTGTTGGAAAATGACTTGTGTCATGCACAAAGTAGATGTCCTAACCGACTTGACAAAACTATAGTTTGTTAACAATACATTTGTGGATTGGTTGAATGAGTTTTAATGACTCCAACCTAAGTGTATATAAACTTCCGACTTCAACTGTATTTCCTTTCAGATATCTAATGTAACTCTAGCTATTATCCTCTCAGATATCATACTCTGGCTTACGATAACTATGTTCTCTCATATCTAACTCTGGCTAATGCCAATGCCAACTTTTTTCATGTCCTGAAATTGTTCAAATGCTATTTTATGCTTAAAGATTAGATTTAGGGTTTGGGTTAAGGGTTAGGGAAAATAGGATTTTGAATGGGAATACATGTGTGTGTGTGTGTGTGTGTGTGTGTGTTTGTGTGTGTGTGTGTGTTTGTGACAGGGGGTTGGGTACAGGAGTAAGCTAAGAGACAAGTTTCCTTTGTCTCTGCATAATAGATGACTAAAGCTCCATTCTATTCTCACTCACCCTCCAGTCTCTGGTTCTCCTTCTCCATGCGTAGCAGCAGTATCTGCTGGTGGATCGCCGTCTTCCATAGGGCCCGGTAGTGCGCCGCCGTCCTCTTGGGCCTCTTCCCAGTGAAGGTGTCACCCGAGGTGGGCAGTAGACTGGCCAGGGGGTCCAGACTTGGGTCGAAGGAGCGGGGGGAGAGGGGCAGCAGGTCCATCACATCACAGTGGTCTGAGAGACAACACATCCAAATAACTGAGACTGCAGCCATTTTTAGGGGGTTATAAGTAGGGCTGTGGCAGTCACGAAATGTAATCAGCTGGTGATTGTCAAGCAAATAACTGTCGGTCTCACGGTAATTGACCGTTAATTAACATAAACAAATTTAGCATCTCCTGGCTTCCACACATAGCCTACAAGCCACTGATACAGACCTTTGGAACATCTACATTTTAAAAAGTCTAATAAATCCATGTAATATAGCCACTTTGTGTGGCCGTAGTGCACCATAAAAAATCCATGCCTTTTGCAGCCAGTAGCCGTTGTGCCCTTCTCCCTGAGTGCTGCCTGCTCCAAATCACATCTCAATCACGTGATTGGGTCTTTCTCACAGGCTACAAGTGAAGACAGACACATCTGAGATGCAACTGCACGCGTCCTTATTTCCGAGGTGCATATTGATGATATTGGAAGAACTGTCCACTTTTACTTTTCATCAGCAAACAAGATGAGTAGGCCTAACGAAAAGCAAAAGCACTAGCCTATGACAATCTACTATCCACATTAGTACAAAAGTCAATCTATTCTATTCTCTGCGAGAAATAAATATTCCAAACATAGTCCGGGACAGTTGTGGGATGTGATAGATCCCAAATGTATACGACCACTAGCTTCAAAAACACTTTTTTTTATGCAATGTGGCTGATGCAACAGATCAGAACGTTTAGCTTAAAATGAACTATTAGGCTATTTCTTCACATTAAAAGCACAGCGATGCATACATGGTAGTAGGCTATAAGCACATATGTTCCATTAGCAGGAAAACACTATTATCAAAAGTGACCGCAAATGTGATTATGCATGTAATGGTTTTATTATAAAAGATGCATTTTTATGGTGAAAATTATCTTACGAAATGTGAAACTCACACGCTGCTTATGTATGCCAGTTAGGTTCTACACTCCTTGTAAAGCAGATTAATTAAAGTTATTTGGCCACTTTAGTTGTGATACAAACCTATTCAAAACATATAGGCCTATGGGTTAGGCTACATGAGGTGTGCGACTATGACAAAAAAAAAGTCAGTGTTTCTTATGCTGGGCATCATTCACAAGTGATAATATATAATTCACAGGCTAATATTGTCACCCATCAGACTATTCTTGATTTAATCTTGTCTTTACATATACTAAATAATATATGTGTGAAATTTGTTTGGATTTAGAATGGAGCATTATTATGCACCTGTATTGAAACAGGGGCAAGGGAAAAAATACATGTCATCTATGCACTTAAATGGAGGATGCTTTTCCCGTGGTTCATTTTCATGCCAGCCAGGTATGCTATACTCCTGTTGTAAATATAAGCAATGTGCTTAATATTAGGAAAGTTAGGAAATACATTTAGTAGGCCTAGCCTATAGAAAGCTGATGAGATCCTCCTCTTTTTAATAGTGGCCATCACTGTTTTCTCGCGCAATTTCAAAGCCTATAGAAATGTTGCACAACATGAGCTCATGGGCTCTCATGAAGTGTTTGATTAGATTTTCGAATACATTTGCATTGATGTCAGAGTGATTTGAGTGACAAGCATCAGAGCTTGGAGAATCGCCTAATAACCGTGACTAAATGGTCACGTGGAATTTGACTGCCTTCATGACTCGTGACCACCATAGTGGCGGTAATATGGTCACCGCAACAGCCCTAGTTGTAAGTGGGTCTCTTGCAGGCATGGTGCTTAGTGTTTGAGAGGACACGAGTTCAAGGATATAGATGCTAATCATCACGTTTCATCACAAATTCATTATACATTCCAACTTTGCTGGCTATATTGTAAGCCTATTGTAATTCTGTACTAAAAGTACTGTAAGTGGGAATGCATTGTATTGGGTATTGTAATCTGATTATGCCGTTCTTAATTGCCCGATGGGAAAAATAAAGTTGGACTGAATTGAGTTTAATTGAATTGTACCAGTGTCTTACGGATGGTTTGTAATTACAAACCATCTGTGCTTGAGATGGGGAGCTACACTGGGGCTTCGGGAAAACAGTCTATTTTTACAATACACTTTTGCCAGCGTGAGCTACTTTATTAAGTGTTCTCGGGCGTGAAAATAGAATTTAACAAAGTTTTACACTGAGCAGCGCGAGCCTCTCACAGAGCCGTGCTGCTTGTGCCTAGGTTTCATTGAAATAATATAGCAGCGTCTCACACTGCAAAAATTACTTGTTCAGTGTAGCAGGCCTGTTACACACACACACACCTGGGTGCTGCATGGATGTGGGCTTGTTCAGGGGCGAGGCGACCCGCAGGAAGATCTTCTGTCTCCAGGACACTTTGCGGAGGTTGAGGGGTGCACTCACACTGTCACTGCTGCATCCAGATAGGGTCCTCTTCCTGCCCTCCCCATTACTGATGGGCAAGGGAAACGGATAAAGAGGGAGGGAGGGGGGGTTGAGAGAGAGAGGTGGGGAGAGAGAGAGCAAGAGAGGGAAAAGGAGGGAGAGGGAGCGAGAGAGTGAAAGAGAAGAGGAGTGGGCATGTCACAAATACAAAGGCACGTAAACAAACACCCACACACAGATAGTAGTATACACACGCAGTCTCACACACGCAGTCTCACACACGCAGTCTCACACACGCAGTCACACACACACACACACACACACCTAATCTCAACACTGAGACAGACAGATGCTAATCAACAGGTCTGTACTGCAGAAGGGTGTGTGATTAAACCACCAAGACAAACCAAAAAGGAACACTTCTCACAACAAACAAAACATTGATTGAAGACTGATTCACATATAAATATTGATTAATAAAGTAGAAATTAGTACAGTAGATCCATAATTAGTACATAAAACAAGAGCAAACATCAAGACACAGATGCAGCCACTGTTACATGGATGTTTGGATCATTTCCTTGGGAAAGAAGAAGTTGCGTTTTATGGGAGAGAGGAGAATAGGGAAAGGAAGCTGACTGATCTATTTCAAGACTATGATTCCGTCTGAAATGGCACCTTATTGTGCAAAAGTAGTGCAATATATAGCAAATAGGGTTCTATTTCGGACACACCCTGTTTCTCAATTGTTTCTTAAACCAAAGGTTAAAGCCACACTCTGTAACATGTGCCTACCATCAAAGAGTGGGCCACCGACAAGATAAACTGTCTTTAAATGTCAAAGAAATGTAGACATGACTTGAAAATGTCTGCAGTTAACACTAGACAATACATTTCAAAATATGTAACCTTGCGTAACCCTGGATCAGATGACAACTGATACTCAGATTAACAAGATACTGTCTAGTCATGAGGCGCTTACTTCACTGCTCCAGAGACCCGAGTAGAGAATAACAGGAAGCCACCTCATAGAGCGAGGTCAGGGCTACGGGGACACTGTTGCTGAGACGGTGGCAGTGCCCCGACATCCTATAATAGTGTTGCATAATTTTGGGAGGTGGTTCGATTTGAGATTGTAGTGCAGCTCTGGTTTCCATGTGGTCAGGAAGTGAAAAAACTCCCCATTCCTTAATGATTACAAGCATACCCATAACATGATGCAGCCAACACTATGCTTGGAAATATGAGAGTATGAGAGTGGTACTCAGTAATATGTTGTATTGGATTTGACCCGAACATAACACTTTGTATTCAGGACACATAGTTCATTTCATTGCCACCTTTTTTGCAGTATTACATTAGTGACTTCAAATCAAATTGTATTTGTCACATGTGCCGAATACAACAGGTGTAGACCTTACTGTGAAATGCTTACTTGCAAGCCCTTAACCAACAGTGCAGTTTTGAGAAGAAAAGAATAAATAATGAGTGACAATAAAATAACAATAACGAGGCTATTTACACGGGTTCCCGGTACAGAGTCAATGTGCGAGGGTACAGGTTAGTTGAGGTAATTGAGGTAATATGTACATATAGGTAGGGGTAAAGTCACTATGCATAGATAATAAACAGCGAGTAGCAGCAACGTAAAAAGGGGGTAGGTCAATGCAATTATTCTCGAGTAGCCATTTGATTAGCTGTTCAGGAGTCTTATGGCTTGGGGGTAGAAGCTGTTAAGAAGCTTTTTGGACCGGTACCGCTTTCCATGCGGTAGCAGAGAGAACATTCTATGACTAGGGTGGCTGGAATCTTTGGCAATTTTTAGGGCCTTCCTCTGACACCACCTGGTATAGAGGTCCTGGATGGTAAGAAGATTGGCCCCAGTGAGGTACTGGGTCGTACGCACTACAGGAGGAGTCTGAGCACGCACCCATGATGGGCCCCCGTGTTGAGGATCAGCATGACGGATGTGTTGTTACCTACCCTTACTACCTGGGGGCGGCCCGTCAGGGAGTCCAGGAATCAGTTGCAGAGGGAGGTGTTTAGTCCCAGGATCCTAAGCTTAGTGATGAGCTTTGAGGGCGCTATGGTGTTGAACGCTGAGCTGTAGTCAATAGCATTCTCATGTAGGTCCAGGGATTGCAATAGAGATACGTGGATCTGTTGGGGCGGTATGCAAATTGGAGTGGGTCAAGGGTTTCTGTTATGATGGTGTTGTCAGCCATGACCAGCCTTTCAAAGCATTTCATGGCTGCAGGTGTGAGTGCTACGGGTCGGTAGTTATTTAAGCAGGTTACCTTGGTGTTCTTGGGCACAGTGTCACGCCCTGGCCATAGAGAGGGTTTTGTTCTCTATTTTGGTTAGGCCAGGGTGTGACTGGGGTGGGCGTTCTATGTTCCTTTTTCTATGTTTTTGTATTTCTTTGTTTTGGGCCGAGTAGGGTTCCTAATCAGAGGCAGCTGTCTATCGTTGTCTCTGATTAGGAATCATACTTAGGCAGCCTTTTCCCACCTGTGCTTTGTGGGATCTTGTGTTTGTGTAGCTGCCTGTGAGCAGCCCAGAACGTCACGCTTCGTTTTCATTTGTATTGTTTGGTGAGTTTCATATTTATTAAACATGTGGAACTCTAAGCACGCTGCGCCTTGGTCTACTCCTTTAGACGAGCGTGACAGAAGATCCCACCAAAGAAGGACCAAGCAGCGTGCCCAGGAAGAGCAAGGATCCTGGGCCAGGGAGAGAAAGGACTGGACATGGGAGGACATCCTGGACAGCAAGGGATCCTACACTTGGGAAGAGATCCTGGTCGGAAGGGATCACCTCCCATGGGAACAGGTAGAGACACTCAGAAGAGCGGAGGCAGCAGGAAAGAAGGAACAACGGCAACGGTATGAGGGAACACGGCTGGCAAGGAAGCCCGAGAGGCAGCCCCCAACATTTTTTTGGGGGGCGCACACGGGGAGTGTGGCAGAGTCAGGTTGGAGACCTGAGCCAGCTCCCCGTGCTTACCGGAAGCAGCATGGTACTGGTCAGGCACCGGTGTTATGCTGTGAAGCGCACAGTGTCTCCAGTGCATGCACATAGCCCGGTGCGCTATAGGCCAGCCCCCCGCAAGTGCCATGCTAGAGCGGGCATTGAGCCAGGACGGGTTGTGCAGGCCGTGCGCTCCAGACCTCCAGTGCGTCTCCAGGACTCAATCTATCCTGTGCCTGCGCCCAGAGCCAGGCCTCCTGCATGTCTCCCCAGCCTGGTGAATCCTGTGCCGGCGCCCAGAGCCAGGCCTCCTGCATGTCTCCCCAGCCTGGTGAGTCCTGTGCCTGCGCCCAGAGCAAGGCCTCCTGCATGTCACCCCAGCCTGGTGAATCCTGTGCCTGCGCCCAGAGCCAATCCGGAGCCGCCAGAGCCACCCGCCAACCCGGAGCCGCCAGAGCCGCCCGACAGCCCGGAGCCGCCAGAGCCACCCGCCAGCCCAGAGCCGCCAGAGTCGCCCGCCAGCCCGGAGCCGCCAGAGTCACCCGCCAGTGTCGCTCGCCAGCCCGGAGCCGCCAGAGTAGCTCACCAGCCGGGCGCAGCCAGAGTCGCCCGCCAGCCGGGCGCAGCCAGAGTCGCCCGCCAGTCCGGGGCCCGCTGCGAGGGTCCCCAGTCCGTGGTCAGCGGCAGGAGATCACGCTCTAGGGGAGCCATCTAAGTGGGCCAAGCCGAAGGTGGAGCGGGGTCCACGTCCCGCACCAGAGCCTGTGAGCAGCCCAGAACGTCACGCTTCGTTTTCATTTGTATTGTTTGGTGAGTTTCATATTTATTAAACATGTGGAACTCTAAGCACGCTGCGCCTTGGTCTACTCCTTTAGACGAGTGTGACACACAGGGACTATGGTGTTCTGCTTGAGACATGTAGGGATTACAGATTCGGTTAGAGACAGTTGCCAGTTGGTCAGTGCATGCTTGGAGTACACATCCTGGTAATCCGTCTGAATGTTGACCTGTTTAAAGGTCTTACTCACATCAGCTAAGGAGAGCGTGATCATACAGTCTTCCGGAACAGCTGTTGCTCTCACGCATGCTTCAGATTTTCTTGCATCGAAGCGAGCATAGAAGTAATTTAGCTCTTCTGGTAGGCTCGTGTCACTCGGCAGCTCGCGGCTAGGCTTCCCTTTGGAGTCCGTAATATTTTGTAAGCCCTGCCATATTTGACGAGCGCCGGAGCCGGTGTAGTAGGACTCAATCTTAGTTCTGTATTGACACTTTGCCTGCTTGATGGTTCGTCGGGGCATAGCGGGATTTCTTATAAGCATCAGAGTTCATCCCAAAGGTGTTCGATGGGGTTGAGGTCAGGGCTCTGTGCAGGCCAGTCAAGTTCTTTCACACCGATCTCGACAAACGATTTCTATATGGACCTCGCCTTCCCCAAACTGTTGCCACAAAGTTGGAAGCACAGAATCGTCAAGAATGTCATTTTATGCTGTACCGTTAAGAATTCCCTTCACTGGAACTGAAGGGGCCTAGCCTGAACCATGAAAAACTGCCCCAGACCATTATTCCTCCTTCACCAAACTTTACAGTTGGCAATATGTATTGGGGAAGGTAGCGTTCTCCTGGCATCCGCCAAACCCAGATTCTTCCGTTGGACTGCCAGATGGTGAAGCGTGGCTAATCACTCCAGAGAACGCGTTTCCACTGCTCCAGAGTCCAATGGCGGCAAGCTTTACACCACTCCAACCAACGCTTGGCATGTGTGGCCTACCACTTCGCGGCTGAGCTGTTGTTGCTCCTAGACGTTTCCACTTCACAATAACAGCACCTACAGTTGACCGGGACAGCTCAAGCAGGCAGAAATTTGACTTGTTGGAAAGGCATCCTATGACGGTGCAACGTTGAAAGTCACTGAGCTCTTCAGTACGGGCCAGTACGAGCCATCTACTACCAATGTTTGTCAATGGAGATTGTATGGCTGTGTGCTCGACTTTATACACCTGTCAGCAACGGGTGTGGCTGAAATAGCCAAATCCACTAATTTGAAGGGGTGTCCACATACATTTGGCCATGTAATGTATTTCCAAAATGTTTTTTATCTTATGTCCAAAAATGAAAATGCTAAATAATAATAATAAATACACAGAATCCAAAGAATTATAAATATACACAATAAATGTCTTAAGGCTTAAACATCCTTTAACCTGTCTCCTCCCCCTTCATCTACACTGATTGAACTGGATTTAACAAGAGATAATGCATCATAGCTTTTCACCTGGTCAGTCTGTCATGGAAAGAGCCGGTGTTCTTAATGTTTTGTACACACTGAACAAAAATATAAATGCAACACGCAAAGTGTTGGTTTCATGAGGTGAAATTAAAGATCCCAGACAATTTCCATAAGCACAAAAAGCTTAATTCCCTTAAATTTTGAGCATACATTTGTTTGCATCCCTGTTAGTGAGCATTTCTCCTTTGCCAAGATAATCCATCCAAATGACAGGTGTGGTATATCAAGAAGCTGATTAATTAAACAGCATGATCATTACACAGGTGCACCTTGCGCTAGGGACAACACTCTAAAATGTGCAGTTTTGTCACACAACACAATGAGATAATGGATGGGCTGGACATGCCGAACATTATATTATAGTATCCACTCCTCGTAACCATGTTTGCCAGTGACAGTTTCTTCCCATTCAAATATTTTTGTTCATCAAAAGGTTCAGTAATAGACCCATTTAATTCCAGTTTATATTGCAAGGGCTGTTTCGTTTGGGGAATGCGCTGTCAGTGTGTCGGTATATTGTATGTATAATATAGGACATTCGGAAAGTATTCAGACCCCTTCACTTTTTCCACAATTTGTTACGTTACAGCCTTATTCTTAACTTGATTACATTTCAACCCCCTCTCAATCTACACACAATACCCCACAATGGCAAGGCAAAAACAGGTTTTTAGAAATGTTTTGCATATAAAAAAATAAACGGAAATATCAAATATCAAGTATTCAGACCCTTTACTCAGTACTTTCTTGAAGCACCTTTGGCAGCGATTACAGCCTTGAGAATTCTTAATTATGAAGCTACAAGCATGGCACACCTTTATGTGGGGAGTCTATCCCATTTTTCTCTGCAGATCTTCTCAAGCTCTGCCAGGTTGGATGGGGAGAGTCGCTGCACAGCTATTTTCAAATCTTTCAGAGATGTTTGATCAGGTTCAAGTCCAGGCTCTGGCTGGGCCACTCAAGGACATTCAGAGACTTGTCCCGAAGCCACTGCAGCAAAGTCTTGGCTGTGTGCTTAGGGTCGTTGTCCTGTTGGAAGGTGAACCTTCGCCCCCAGTCTGTGGTTCAAATATCCAGCGCTCTGGAGCAGGTTTTCATCAAGGCTCTCTCTGTACTTTGGTCTGTTTATCTTTCCCTCGATCGTGACTAGTCTCCTAGTCCATGCCGCTGAAAAACATCCCCACAGCATGATGCTGCCACCACCATGCTTCACCGTAGGGATGGTATTGGCCAGGTGATGAGCGGTGCCTGGTTTCCTCCAGACATGACGCTTGCAATTCAGGTCAAAGAGTTCAATCTTGGTTTCATCTGACCACACAATCTTGTTTCTCATAGTCTGAGAGTTCTTTAGGTGCCTTAGCAACTGTCATGTGCCTTTTATTGAGGAGTGGCTTCCGTCTGGCCACTACCATAAAAGCCTGATTGGTAGAGTGCTGCAGAGATGGTTGTATTCTGGAAGGTTCTCCCATCTCCCCAGACAAACTCTAGAGCTCTGTCAGAGTGACCATCGGGTTCTTAGTCACCTCCCTGACCAAGGCCCTTCTCCCCAGATCACTCAGTTTGGCCAGGCGGCCAGTTCTAGGAAGAGTCTTGGTGGTTCCAAACTTCTTCCATTTAAGAATGATGGAGGCAACTGTGTTCTTGCAGACCTTCAATGCTGCAGAAATGTAGTGAAACCCTTTCCTAGATGTTTGCCTCAACACAATCCTGTCTCAAAGCTCTAACGACAATTCCTTCGACCTCATGGCTTGGTTTTTGCTCTGTTTGCACTAAATGTTGGACCTTATATAGACAGGTGGGTGCCTTTCCAAATAATGTCCAATCAATTGAATTTACCACAGGTGGACTACAATCAAGTTGTAGAAACATCTCAAGGATGTCATGATTGTCCTGTGAGGATCAGAATGGATCAGATCAACTTGGCGGTGGATGACAGTAGCCAGGCCCTCTCTCACCCAAAGAGGGGAGGAAGGAGTTGCTGCCGAGTTGACAGCTCACACCTTGTCGTAAATTACAGCAGAACTCTTTTCCCTCCAGTATTAGGAATGACTTTGTTAACAGACAGTCTTCCCACCAAAACTCTAACAGTTTCTAAAGTGAATACTGGAACAATATTTCTAACATAAGAACGTGGGGAATGGTGAGAGATGATCTATAGAAAATGTATGTTTTGTGATCTCATTAAAAGGGGTATAAAGAAAATACAGTAACTTGAAAAATATATCCCTTTTATCTGTCAACCATAGGATAATCTATCTTCTATAAACTGTGCATAATAAGTAGCCACGCCCCAAGTGAGGTCAGAGAGTGTCAGGCTGACGGAACCGTCCCCTTCGGCCAGAGTGCATAAAATGATTGGTAACAGAAATTAACAGACCAGAAAAGCGTGCAGCGTAGCTACACGTTTGAAATGGTTGGAACTTTGAACCTCAACACGAGGTGAAGAAAATAAACTCACCTCCCAGACTAGACCAGAACATCGCCAGGCTGCAGCTGTGCGTGTAAAGTGATTCAAACTCTGACTATCAACACGAGGTGGAGAGAGGAGAAACCTCCCCTCTCGGACAATCACTGGTACGGCTGATTAGCTGTCCTAAGTCAAATATCTAGAAAAGCGAATCTAAGTGGGACCATCCTACTACTCTTCAAATCATCCTACTGTACTACTCCTCTCAAATTACCGTAGTACGCTACTCTCATCACCCAGTGGGAACCATCGACACGGCTGGCTAGCCTATCTTCCGAGGAGCATCTTCCAGAGTGAACAACAGTAGAAGACAGGAAAGGGGAGTTAGCTAGTAAATAAATAATTAAACCAATTTGTGAGGTACTGTATCATAGGTAAGGCTGGGGGTTTTACAGATCCAAGAAGGTTACAACTGTTCAGAATGATGATATGATAAGAGGTAATGATTAATACGTTGACGGTTTTATGAATGTGACAGATAAAGACCTTTAGAGTTTAATTCAGGAGATGGTAACTCTTCAAACAACTGCTCTTGTGGTGCCCGAAATTCCTTACATGATTAATTTAATTGGGTAACAATTAAACATACTTAGTTGATTCGATAAATAACAGTCATCAGATCAATGAATGTCACGACAAGGAAATTCAATGGAAACAGGATGCACCTGAGCTCAATTTCTAGTCTCATAGGAAAGGGTCTGTTTACTCATGTAATTAGGTAGGTATCCGGTTTTCGCTTTGACATTATGGGGTATTGTGTGCAGATAATTCAACACATTTTAGAATAAGGCTGTAACGTAACAAAATGTGGAAAAAGTGAAGGGGTCTGAATACTTTCCCGAATGCACTGTAAAAGTGGATCCTCATGCTTGTATTGTCCTTCCTTTTTAGACCACAAAGGCCTAATAAAATACTTCAAATGGTAGACTAACCGGTGAGTCTGGGTCCATCCCTTTCTCTCTCTCTGTGGTGACTTAAAGAAGAGTAAAGAGCCTTCACTTGGCCAAAGCACTGAAGAGTTTTGCGAACGGTGGTGTGCTATACTTAACAAATGTTCACTGGACCTGATGACTCTGATCATTGAATAACTTAAAAAGGATATTACCTCAGTTGAAAATTCACAGCAAGCTCTATGAGATGAGCTTAATGACCCTATCAAACTGGATGATCTCATTAAGAGTAACGCTGACCTTCAGACCAAGATTACGACCGAACTGAGGGAGAGGAAAATCAAGAAGCATAAATGCAATTTGGAAGAAAAGAACAACGGACTAATATACCTCTGGCGAGATCCTGAGCACAAGAAACCACAAAACCGGAAGAGACAAGCCGATGACAGACGCTGAGTTCCTCCGTCAGACCAACTATCCACAGACAGGCTAACTCTGGCTCCTCTACCAACGGTGAGCATTTCTTCTACAACAGAGGGCGAGGACACGGGGGACAACGTCATGGACAACTCCCCCAGCACGCAAGAGGGTTTGAGGCATACGTCGGGAGAAGAAGAAATTCACTACCACCCCGCGACACCTACCAATTGAGATCCAGGACCGCCCCTAGTCCAACAGGAGCTAAATGTCTTCAACTCATCAAGACAGACCCTGACATCAGCTCACCTTAGTGTTCTCAATAAGGGCTTATCATTTGTACCCACTGCATACGTGAATGACTTTGAAGTCCAGATAGATCTATTCAAGTTTTTCCGTAATCTGAGATTGCGTAAGTTCTTTGATAACAGTGAAACATGACTCCACTTGAAGTGTCATCCTCAGTGAAATGTATACATAGGTCTACCACGCTAATCAATAGACTTCCCTGTCCTACCGTGAGTCAAGGAGGAGATGGACCCATTAACCCAGCTGAGGGAGCTGAGAACTATGAGAGAACCACATTTAGAGCAAAACGTTTATTCGCACCTCCCCCCAAACGCAATGCATCCATAGAAACCTTCTGCAGGATTGTTGAAAATGATGTAGGTGACCTACTGAAAGACAAACAGAAACACAAATTCTACGATAACCTGAGTAGAGACGAGAGAATGACTCTTAAGGACTTACAGTCAGATTATGTTGATTATCATAAACAAATGTGACAAAGGAGGAGGAATTTGTATACAAAACAAATGTGACTATGTGAATGAATGTCACCGACAACTATCTAAAGGTGACTTCTATCGCAAACTGAATCATGACCCTACCTTAGAATTCCAGCATAATATCTCAACCACAGTGGAAAGCTGTTTGGAATCAGGACAAATCACCAAAAAAGAATGTGAATTTCTGTGGTTGAGATACCAACTTTTTATTCAATTGCTAAATTACACAAACAAGTGTCTCCACCCCCAGGTAGACCCATTGTAGCAGCCATTGACTCTGTGACATCCAACATTTTAAAGTTTGTGGATCACCACATTAAACCGATGGTTGAGAATCTCCCATCTTATGTCAAAGACACCAGTCACATGATCTCATTGATAGAGGGCTTATGAAGGATACCAGAGGGCACCCTGCTGGCCAATTTGATGTGGAGAGTTTGTACACTAAAATCCCACACACTGGAGGCTTGCAGGCACTGCAACACCTCCTTCAGCAGAGAGACTCTACCCTTGCTCCATCCAATGATTGCATCTTACAACTTATTATCCAATAACTACTTTGTGTTTGAGTCAGAATTTACACAGACTTATACACAAAGTCCACAATACCCTGCTATGTGCAGATAGTATGCATCCCCTTTCCCTCTAAGAATGGTCTACCATATAGCCAGTTATGCAGGGTTTAACGAATCTGTAGCCACCAGACAGATTTTCACAGCAATGCTAAAAAAAGGACAAATTCAAAACGAGACACTATAAGGACAAAACTCTTGATGCTGCAATAATGAAAATATCTCAAAAACCAAGAGAGGAATTTCTAAAAACTCAACCAAAGAAGAAAAACAATGCAACTGTCTTCTACACCAAGCACAACGTGTTCAGAGAAAATGAAAGCAATCCTGAAAAAGCACTGGCATATTCTGCAATCAGACCAAAAAAATCACACACCTCTTCATGGAACCCCCACTGGTGGTCTATAAGCGTGGTCGCAATATTGGATATATCTTGGTGAGATCTGACCTGCCCCCTGAGCCCACTCAGACACTCTTGTGGCTCATACAGGTCGAAAAATCCCTGATAGGGGTATCATCTCATGCAAGACCAAGGGAGTAATCTCTCTCATCACCTGTTCATGTGGGAAAGCCCACGTAGGACAAACAAAAATACAAATTAAACAACGCATAGCTGAACACCGCAGCTCAATCAGGTGTAAGAATATTGACTATCCAGTAGCAGCTCACTTTGTTGAAGCTAACCATCCTATCTCCTCCCTCCAATACACATGCATTGAGCATGTTGCTCTTCAAGGAGAGGAGGTAACACGGAGATCCTACTACTACAAAGGGAGGCTTACTGGATATCCTATCTAAAAACATTAACCCCTAGTGGTCTGAATATTTACTTTGATCTCAGGCCCTTCTTATGAACAAGTCTTGTAAATGGATTTATTCTTTCTACAGCTTATCAGCGTACACCTAATATATTCCCCGTATGATGATGCTCATTATGCATTATGGTTGAACCAAAAGATTACAAAATTGAATTAAATTTTTTTTTTGAAATATATATGTGAAATTGAATTAAACAATGTATGCTGATGCTAATATTATGTACAATATTCATTATGTTTCCATATGATAACAATAGCCTAATATACTCAATATGCCATAAACTATTGTTTTTTAACAGTTTCACTTAATTCATTCTAATTAACTTAATCATTATGACACACCCCTCACTATTGTCATTGGTTCAAGCGTTTATGACATTACCCTGAGGAAGGCACAGTGATGCCGAAAAGTTGGGGATTTACCCAACACATTTCTGGGAGTTAATATATAGAGTGTGCGACTCTCTTTATTATTTTTATGCCCCACCAAGATTGACATGCTAAAATCGCCACTGGTGGTGGGTCACAAATGATGATCAATAACATCAAAGGCTGCACTGAAATCTAACAATACAGAGTCAGTGCAGTACAAGTTGAGAGCCCTTTCCTATATGCATGCTGAAAGTCAGTAGTTAATAGCATTGCATTTGTTCAAACACACTTTTTCCATCAGTTTACAGGCAGAAAACTGATTGGTCGGCTGTTAGAGCCAGCAAAGGGTTCTTTACTATTTTTAGGTAGTTGAATTACTTTAGCTTCCTTCCACGCCTGTAGAAACACACACTCCTTTAGGCTTTGGTTAAAGACATGGCAATTAGGTTTGGCAATACAGTCTTATGCCATTGTCTATACCTGGTGGTTTATCATTGTTGGTCTCAATGGTGCAGGGGGTGCTGTCCTGTCAGCATGGGATGTTATAGGATGGGGGGTGCTGTCCTGTCAGCATGAGGGGTTGTGAGTGGGGGCGATTGAGTGGGGGCGAATGGATTGTTGGGTTGCAGCTGAGTTCTAGTCTCTCTGGGCAGAAAGCTGGTCTCTCTGGACGGAAAGCTGGGCTCTCTGGGCGGAGTGCCGGGCTCTCTGGGTGGAGAGCTGGGTCGTAGTGCACATTGTCTTGAGAGCTCTTCATTTATTCTAAAATAATATTGACTGGCACATTGCAACGCAGGAGAAAATATGAAATTATAATTCTTGCAGATAAGTATCTCTCTGTAGCCATAACGGCTGCTTCTGCCATAGCTGGGGCTACACATCCTCTCCTGTTCTTTATGTTGTTAGTTCCAGTGTGTATCATTGTCTTCGCTCCTATTAAAGTGTCCTCAAATTATTGTGAGGGCGCTCTGGGTTGTGGAGCACCATATTTTTCCTCACCTTCATGCCAGGTGGTAATTATCTTTCCCATAGATGTTTGCCGTTGGAATCACAGAGAATGACTCCAATCCCAGGTTGTTCTTGGAGCTAAGCTGAGAGTGGTGGTTGAGCTAGCAGAGTAGGGAGGTTATTATTCGTTGGAGAGGGATCTGAGGGAGGAGGGTTGGGGTTGGCTGCTCCATCTCTACATTAGTGCTGGTGGAGAGCTGGTCCAGGACTTGTTCTTTTAACTACACGAGTTGGGAAGGACCATGATGGAATTGGGCTCAGGTGATGTGGGCATTCCTTTGACTGTGTCCTCTCTGTCTTTGTTCATTGGGGTGGAGCTTGCTTGTGATGTTGTAATGTGATCAGGGACTGGTCATTTTTTTCCCTCTGCTTCGCAAAAAGGTGAACAATTACTGTCCAATTCAGGTATATGTTTACTGAGAGATACCAGGGGTGCGTTCAACAAGGGAAGTAGTTTGCAAAAGTTGGCTAACATATTCCATTTGTTTTGTGTTAGCAGTGATTGTTCGCTAACGTTAGCTGTTTCGGGTCTAAACTGACGCAAAAAATAATCAAGTGACCATTTAGACTTTCTACTATATTTAGTAGGAATAGCTAAGTCATTTTGAGTTTCAATATTGTCCCTAAAAAGCCACAGTAATCCTTACAAAAAGTATCCGTTTGATGTTTCAGCTTAACATTTTGGAATGTTCATTCAAATCGTTCAACTAAAATTGTTACTCTGGCAACATGTTTGCCACAAACAGAAGCATTGTTGAACTCGCCACTGATCTAATTCTTTGCTTCTGGTCCTAAAAAAAACAGTTTTTTTGTTGTTGCCAATGGACCCTTTTTGTTATGTATTTGTAGTGTTTACATAGGGCCGAGTGCTATGTTGTTGGGCAATTGGTTAAAATGGGTTAGGGTTAATTAATAAAAATAATTGCTTTGTTTAAAATGTGATGATATTTTGGAGATTTCGTTTTCATTTAACCTAGCATGAGCGAGAAAATGGCAGTTCTTGCACATGGGGTGAGACATTCTCACTAATTTGTATATAAAGCCAGTTATTTAGAATAATTTATTTCTGGAGAAACCTAAGTTGATTATTTAGCAGACATCACTTGCTTATATTCAGTCAACACTTATCTTAAGAATATCATAAAATATTTGAAAATTTTCGTTTCTCCATGCTTGTCTCAGAGCAGCGCGAAACGCTGTTGAAATAGATGGCCACAGCGGAAAGGCTATGTATTCTCTGCCCACTCGTGGTATCTCTCTTTGGTTACACATCCTTGGAATAGCAGAACAGCATAACGGTCCGGGTGGCCCTTGCTGTGCCTGGTGAGCTGTTGGTCAAGTTCTGTTGTCAGAAGAGGAATGGAAATGTCAGGGTGAACCGAAAACCTGACAAACCTGCCACGTACTGTATGTTGACTCTGCCTGTCGGAGGTGGAGTTCCAGAGCTCACAGGTGTGCCTGGCATGGATTGTGACTCCATCTCGTTCCTTTTCAACGGGTGAGTGAGTCAATGACTATTCAAGCCATTGACTCACTGATGAATGAAGATGAGGAGCGATCGGCAAAGGCAATCTGTAATCTGCGGGCATCACGGCTCGGTAAGAAATGTTTACTTTGAGAACAAAACATTTATTTGAAAACAAAACTACAATTTAATTTCGCTATCAATAACCCTCAGTTTTTGGCCATTTTTTGAGTGTCAGTTTGGTTACAACCAGCACTGGGCGTTCTTCCGTCCAATTTCTACATTCAGTGTCGGTTCATAACATTCTACTATATTACATAGATACATACATAACGTATTTGACATTCTACTATACAGTGAGGGAAAAAAAGTATCTGATCCCCTGCTGATTTTGTACGTTTGCTCACTGACAAAGAAATGATCAGTCTATAATTTTAATGGTAGGTTTATTTGAATAGTCAGAGACAGAATAACAAAATTGCATTTTAATGAGGGAAATAAGTATTTGACCCGCTCTCAATCAGAAAGATTTCTGGCTCCCAGGTGTCTTTTATACAGGTAATGAGCTCAGATTAGGAGCACAGTCTTAAAGGGAGTGCTCCTAATCTCAGCTTGTTACCTGTATAAAAGACACCTGTCCACAGAAGCAATCAATCAATCAGATTCCAAACTCTCCACCATGGCCAAGACCAAAGAGCTCTCCAAGGATGTCAGGGACAAGATTGTAGACCTACACAAGGCTGGAATGGGCTACAAGACCATCGCCAAGCATCTTGGTGAGAAGGTGACAACAGTTGGTGCGATTATTCGCATATGGAAGAAACACAAAATAACTGTCAATCTCCCTCGGCCTGGGGCTCCATGCAAGATCTCACCTCGTGGAGTTGCAATGATCATGAGAACGGTGAGGAATCAGCCCAGAACTACACGGGAGGATCTTGTCAATGATCTCAAGGCAGCTGGGACCATAGTCACTAAGAAAACAATTGGTTACACACTACGCCGTGAAGGACTGAAATCCTGCAGCACCCGCAAGGTCCCCCTGCTCAAGAAAGCACATATACATGCCTGTCTGAAGTTTGCCAATGAACATCTGAATGATTCAGAGGACAACTGGGTGAAAGTGTTGTGGTCAGATGAGACCAAAATGGAGCTCTTTGGCATCAACTCAACTCGCCATGTTTGGAGGAGGAGGAATGCTGCCTATGACCCCAAGAACACCATCTCCACCGTCAAACATGGAGGTGGAAACATTATGCTTTGGGGGTGTTTTTCTGCTAAGGGGACAGGACAACTTCACCGCATCAAAGGGACGATGGACGGGGCCATGTACCGTCAAATCTTGGGTGAGAACCTTCCCTCAGCCAGGGCATTGAAAATGGGTCGTGGATGGGTATTCCAGCATGACAATGGCCTAAAACACACGGCCAAGGCAACGAAGGAGTGGCTCAAGAAGAAGCACATTAAGGTCCTGGAGTGGCCTAGCCAGTCTCCAGACCTTAATCCCATAGAAAATCTGTGGAGGGAGCTGAAGGTTTGAGTTGCCAAACGTCAGCCTCAAAACCTTAATGACTTGGAGAAGATCTGCAAAGAGGAGTGGGACAAAATCCCTCCTGAGATGTGTGCAAACCTGGTGGCTAACTACAAGAAACGTCTGACCTCTGTGATTGCCAACAAGGGTTTTGCCACCAAGTACTAAGTCATTTTTTGCAGAGGGGGTCAAATACTTATTTCCCTCATTAAAATGCAAATCAATTTATAACATTTTTGACGATCGTTATTCTGTTTTTTGTTGTTGTTATTCTGTCTCTCACTATTCAAATAAACCTACCATTAAAATTATAGACTGATCATTTCTTTGTCAGTGGGCAAACGTACAAAATCAGCAGGGGATCAAATTCTTTTTCCCTCACTGTATCACGTACAGTTGAAGTCGGAAGTTTACATACACCTTAGCCAAATACATTTAAACTCGGTTTTTCACAATTCCTGACATTTAATCCTAGTAAAAAGTCCCTGTCTTAGGTCAGTTAGGATCACCACTTTATTTTAAGAATGTGAAATGCCAGAATAATAGTAGAGAGAATTATTTATTTCAGCTTTTATTTCTTTCATCACATTCCCAGTGGGTCAGAAGTTTACATACGCTCAATTAGTATTTGGTAGCATTGCCTTTAAATTGTTTAACTTGGGTCAAATGTTTCGGGTAGACTTCCACAAGCTTCCCACAATAAGTTGGGTGAATTTTGACCCATTCCTCCTGACAGAGCTGGTGTAACTGAGTCAGATTTGTAGGCCTCCTTGCTCGCACACGCTTTTTCAGTTCTGACCACACATTTTCAGGGCTTTGTGATGGCCATTCCAGCACCTTGACTTTTTTGTCCATAAGCCATTTTGCCACAACTTTGGAAGTATGCTTGGACTCATTGTCCGTTTGGAAGACCCATTTGCGACCAAGCTTTAACTTCCTGACTGATGTCTTGAGATATTGCTTCAATATATCCACATCATTTTCCATACTCGTGATGCCATCTATTTTGTGAAGTGCACCAGTCCCTCCTGCAGCAAAGCACCCCCACAAAATGATGCTGCCATCCCCATGCTTCACGGTTGGGATGGTGTTCTTCGGCTCGCAAGCCTCCCCCTTTTTCCTCCAAACATATGGATGGTCATTATGGCCATCGTTATGACATCATTTTCTGGAATTTTCCAAGCTGTTTAAAGTCATAGTCAACTTAGTGTATGTAAACTTCTGACCCACTGGAATTGTGATACAGTGAATAATAAATGAAATAATATGTTTGTAAACAGATTATGACTTGTGTCATGCACAAAGTAGATGTCCAAACCGACTTGCCAAAACTATAGTTTGTTAACAATACATTTGTGGAGTGGTTGAAAAACGAGTTTTAATGACCCCAACCTAAGTGTATGTAAACTTCCGACTTCAACTGTAACAATAATATATTACCAAACATAAGCTCTTTAATCCCACCCCTCAGCCACTCTCAACCCATCCCACCTACTGTATCACCATAGACCAACCTCGTTTGCTTTCCATTTGCTATATATCCTTAAATTGTTCTGTGATGTTTTACATATGTTTTGAACGTTGAATATATTTTAGATTTTAGATTCTTCAAAGTATCCACCCTGCCTTGATGACAGCTTTGCATACTCTTGTCATTCTCTCAACCAGCTTCAAGCGGTAGTCTTTAAACAATCTAAATAGAATGAGATAAATATATTTAGATTTGTTAAACACTTTTTTGGTTACTACATGATTACATATGTGTGTTATTTCATAGTTTTGATGTCTTCACTATTATTCTACAATATAGAAAATAGTAAAAATAAAGCAAAACCCTTGAATGAGTAGGAGTGTCAACTTTTGATAGGTACTGTATATGTATCAGAAATGTGATGTGTCCTCAGAAGGGGGGGGGGGGGGATGGGTTAATAAAAATAATACAAAAACACAAAACAAAATGTGGAAAAGTTTAAGGTGTGTGAATACTTTCTGAAGGCACTGTAGATATAGGCAGGGACGAAAAGCCACGTGTTAAAATATTTAGGTGGACGCAACGAATAACTGCTGCTGCCATCCCACCGACAAAACATGCCCCCCAACCAACCCCTCCTCCCATTTTCTCTGCCATCCCTGGCTGGTAATTCAGGTGTGGTCAAAGCAGGGGGGCGAGCATGCTCCCCATCTCACCTCCAGAGGGTCCTGGTGTCGGCCAAAGACCCCATGGACCCGAAGGAGCCCTGGTAAAAGCTTTTCAGGAAAGTGGGAGAGGAGAAGGAGGAGGAGAGACTGAAGTTGGACTCGCTCTCCGACACGCTGCGCGTTCTCGAGTAGGACACGGGGCTGGTGTTCAAAATAAAGAAACCAAGGTTATTGTGGAATAAATGTGGTCTGGATGCAAAATGAATGTTCTTTAAAAAAAAAGAAGAGTCATGCCATGGGCAGGAGCCTCTTAGGTGACATTATGATGTTGACTGTGTTTGTAGGGTCTGTTGGTTGTGTTCTTTTTTGTGTTGTGAGTGTGAAAAATAATGTTCATCAGCAGAAACTAGACCTGATTGACTCGTTTTAAAGGGAATCAAATCAAATCTGTTATGGTGGGAAAGCCATTCACATAATAAGAAATTGAAGAATGTAAAATAGATGACATTGTTGATGTAGAACAGATGATGGGTGCATAAATTATTTGTCAGTTAGTGACATACTCATTAGTGTGGACTTTCCATGACAGCTAGTTTTAGCGTCTTAAAGCTGAAATCCGCATAAGGAGAACAGTACCACTGTTCAACCCAGCACATTTGTTATGGTTTTATAGATGCAATGTAGGAGAGGAGCATCCAGCATCCTGTAAACATATATTTTTTTACAGTAAATACTCTGCTGTTCTATCACGTGTGCAATGAAATCCAAGGAAAAAAACTGTGTTAGTTGTTTAAAGTAACTTCCTTGCTGTTGTAAAATGAATGTGGCAGTTTCACCATTACGAATTCCAGCTTAAAAACAAAACTTTCCATCAATATTTCAATAACAGTAGCTGTCAATGTGTCATTGCTAGCATTGGCCCCTAAAGAACATATTCCACATTCAAGTACAATATGAGGTGCTATTTTATAAAAGGCCCTATGCCAATCTTATTTACATCACAAATAAAGCATGTTTCCTCATCACAAGATGCTGTATACACAACAGTTGACTAGGGCAAATCACCAGGCTAGAATGAGAGAAGCTCCAGAAGTAGATCTGCATCTACACACATAGAAATAGAACAAACAGAATAGTCATTCAATCTACACAGAATACCCCATTATGACAAAGTGAAAACATATATTTTTGGGGGGTGGGGGGGGATTTATTGAAAATGAAATACAGAAATCAGATTTACACAAGTATTCACACCCCTTTGCTGACACTCCAAATGTAGCTTAGGTGCATCCAATGTCCTTTGATCATCCTTGAGATGTCACTAAAACTTGATTTGAGTCCACCTGTGCCAATTCAATTGTTTGGATGATTTAGAAAGAAACACACCTGTCTATATAAGGTCCACAGTTGACAATGCATGTCAGAGCAGAAACTATACCATGAAGTCGGTAGATCTCCGAGATAGAATTGTGATGAGGCATATATCTGGGGAAGGGTATAAAACAATTTCTAGAGTGTTGAAAGTTTCCAAGAGCACAGTGGTCTCCATCATTGGAATATGGAACTATCCAGACTCTGCCTTGAGCTGGCCGTCCGACCAAACTTATCAACCGGGCAAGAAGGACCTTGGTGAGGGAGGTGACCAAGAACCCAACGACCACTCTGACCGAACTACAGAGTTCCTTGGCTGAGATGGGAGAACCTGCCAGAAGGACAACTGTCTCTACAGCACTTCACCAATCTGGGCTTTATGGGACAGCAGCCAGACAGAATCCACTCCTGAGAAAAAGGCACATGGCAGTTCCAACAGGACAATGACCGCAAGCATACAGCCAAAGCAAACCCGGAATGGCTTGAGAACAATGTTAAAGTCCTTGAGTGGCTGAGCCAAAGCCCAGACTTGAATCCCATTGAAAATCTGTGACTTGATGATTTCAGTTCACTGCCGCTCCCCATCTAACTTATCAGAGCTTGAGAAACTCTGCAGGGAAGTATCTAAGAAAATCTCCAATTACAGATGTACAAAGCTGATACAGACATACCGAAAACGAGTCAAAGCTGTAATCGCCGCCAAAGGTGCTTCTACAAAGTATTGACTCAGGGATGGGAATATTTATGTAAATTCGATATGTCATCTTCAATAAATGTGCAAACATTTCTAAAAACCTGTTTTCACTTTGTCATTATGGGGTATTGTGTGTAGATAGAGATGACATTTTTTGGAATCCATTTTGAATTTAGGCTGTAACACAACAAAATGTGGAATAAGTCAAGGGGTAGGAATACTTTCTGAAGGCATTGTAAATGGAACTCCCAATTACTGGAACTAAACAGAACCAAACTATTGGGGCCAGGGTCCATTTGGTCCATCTTTATCTCATTCTAGTCACGTGGGAAGGAAGTGACATAAGGATAACAGGAAGTGAAGTGTGTTGCGTTTTGTGTGTGTGTGTGTGTGGTGGTGTGCTTCGTGTCATGGCCTGTTGGGTCATGTTGTTTCTTTGTTTGTTTACCTGCTCTGCAGTAGTTCGGGGTTGACAGACTGCTGCCTACGGAGCAGGGCCTTGCTGTGGGTACTAGTGCCCCCCTGCTGGACTCCCTGGGTGGGCGCGTCGTTGAACGAGATGCGCTTCTTCACGGGCAGGTGGCTGAAGGTGTGGGCACGCCGCCGGAACTGGAGGGCATCTGGGTCGTCGTCAGGGAAACCAGGGGGCGTGCCTGGTGGGGAGTCACCGGGAGAATCGTCCGCCTGGAGGGGACAGAGTGATGAAGATGAGGATGATGAATTAATACACATCCTGACCCCATACCTTCTGTTGCATTAACCAGGTCTCAGATCTGTTTGTGCTGTATAGCCAACTCCTATTGTCTTTGGCATGCAGGAGTTGGCTATACAGCACAAACAGATCTGAGACCAGAATAGTGTTGCATGAGGTGGACTCTAGACTCTGGAGAATGCATTAAGGTGCACACAAGTTAGACCAAATGACACTCTAGGATAGAAATCAAACACAGCTAGAATACAAAACTTGCTGCTATGATACATAACAAATCCTGCAAAGAATCCAATCTGATTCCGAAAACTAAAATACTTAAGCAATTATTAGCAATACAACTTCCACACTCCATTCCAAAGCCAACAGGTCTGCACTTACCTACTACTAGCAAGTGTCCTCACTCACGCAATACGGTACGACTCCACACACTCCAACTCTCTTAGTCCTATTCCCTGCCGCCTGTGTGCCTCCCCATGCTGCTCGACTCATCTATTGTACTCTAATAAGCTGCACCCTGTGACTCACTGCATTACACTACAGGAGGGAAGGCACTGCACAGCTCCGTTCTAAACCAAACCCTCCATCCCTACCCTTACGCCGTCCCCGACTCCCTCTCACACATCTGACATGTAAGAAAAATGCAGGGCTACCTTGAAAAAGATACCTTGGCCTTAATTGGTCTCCCCTGCCTAAATAAAGGTTAAATCAATGCTGGTACAGTAACTCCACATCGCTTGTAGAGAGGTTGGGGGTGGAATTAATTCCTATGTTCCTCAAACCTAGTCAGTCCATTCAGCGCTGCCACAGACCAACAAGGGCTTTGGGATATGACTCAGAGGTACGTTTGTTTGGTTTGGGACCAGGCCCGTTTCACATTGTGAAGAGGCTAGTATAGGCCCCTCCAGTTCCAGTGTTGGAGGGCCTGTTTACAAGGAAGTGTAGAGGAAGTATTGAGGCATTGCTCAGCAGACACAGAGCTGGACACATCCCGTCTCTGTTTCCTACCCTGGCCTCTGTGTCCGGAGACCGTCCTCAGATCATAGTAGAGGCCTCACTCAGCTCAAAACACAGGTCCCGGGGGCCAGGGGGTAACACACCACACAGAGACATACACAGATAGAGACACAAAGACAGACAAAAACATAGACCCACAAAAACATGCATGTACACACATGTACACACAGACTCCCAGAGACAAACACGCACGAACACACATGCGCAAACAGTCAGCTGTGGGAAAAGGCAACCAAGGTGAATAGAATAACACATCTGACACCTTCCTTGATTTTGGAGAGATGTGCTTGCCCCATGAGCTGAGTAAGAATATTTTATTTAAAAAATTATATGACCGGATAATGAGTGAAAGACTGGTAGATCGGGGGAGGGAGGGGAGGTATTGTTGTTGAGTAATACTATATTTCGATGTTTTGGTTGTTGTGAACTGTGAGCGAAGGTGGTAACTTTGCATACTAGTTGTAGGTGCTTGTGATGTACATCTCGTGATGTTTTTACAGGAGAAAGCAAACCCACTCACACTTCTGGGGCATGTGAGGACTCATATGTTTGTGTGTGTGGTCCGACTATGATTTAAAGCAGAGATCATCAACTCGATTCTTGAGTGGATGGTCAGGGGGCCAGAACATAATTACAAATAATTTGTAGATTGCAAATTGACCGCAAGAAAGCCAAACAGATATAACATTTGACTAAAACATAATAATTTCAAACCTTGCTTAGATTTGTATACGATCACATATATCTCTTAATTATGCGTGGGAATAGTTTGTATCATATTTACAAAATTAAAATCAGCCTTTTAAGTCCGACAATTAAATATTTTTGGGGGGCAAAATAAAATCAGTTGGGGTCAGTTGGGGTACCCTGATTTAAGGTATAACATGTACCCTCCCTGCCTCTCCCCGCCCCTGCCCATCGCCAAAATGTCTGACGGGGGGGGGGAGGGGGGGGGGAGATTGGCCAGCAGAGGGTCGACATCACACCCCCGTCCCACATTTTGGTATAACATGTACCCTCCCTGTCTCTCCCCGCCCCTGCCCATCGCCAAAATGTCTGACGGACGGACGGACGGACGGGGGGGAATTGGCCAGAGGGTCGACATCACACCCCCATCCCACATTTTGCATCGTTGTGACACTAGAGTGAACAACTCCGCCATTAAACAACCGTCCAGGCTACGTTGGAAAATACATTTAGGAACAAACCTGGGAATATTCATGTCAGAAAAGATAATGGACCTATATATTTTTATAATACAATCTTTGAGAACTAACAATCACCAAAATAAAAGCTAGACAGTAAGCGAGAAAAAAAAAAATGAATTTAACAGTATTCACTTTGTTATTATGTTTGAGAAAAACAACACATTGTTAGTTCTCAAAGATTGTATTATAAAAAATATATACAGTGAGGGAAAAAAGTATTTGATCCCCTGCTGATTTTGTACGTTTTCCCACTGACAAAGAAATCATCAGTCTACAATTTTAATGGTACGTTTATTTGAACAGTGAGAGACAGAATAACAACAAAAAATCCAGAAAAACGCATGTCAAAAATGATATAAAATGATTTGCATTTTAATGAGGGAAATAATTATTTGACCCCCTCTCAATCAGAAAGATTTCTGTCTCCCAGGTGTCTTTTATACAGGTAACGAGCTGAGATTAGGAGCACAGGTAACCTGTTGAGGCCACGGGTTAGCAATGAACCCTGAGACGGGATTGCTAGCAAGGCTGGAAATTCAAAACATCAAAAATCTAATAATTTCAATTTCTCAAACAATCAACTATTTTACACCATTTAAAAGATAAACATCTCCTTAATCTAACCACATTGTTCGATTTTCAAAGAGGCTTTACGGCAAAATCATAAAGTTAGATTATGTTAGGACAGTACATAGCCACAAAAGTACAAACATCCATTTTCAATTCAAGGTCAGGCGTCACCAAAAGCAGAAACCAGCTAAAATTATGCACCAACCTTTGACAATCTCCATCAGATGACACTCCTAGGACATTATGTTATACAATACATGCATTTTTTGTTCCATCAAGTTCATATTTATATCCAAAAACCGCATTTTACAGTAGCGGTGAAATTCTGATTTTTTTCTTCTCTGAAATGCTTCCGGTGAACAACGTTACAATTTTCAAAATTACTATTCGAAAACATTGGTAAATTATAATATTGTCATTCAAATAATTATAGTTTAACATTTCGTAAATGATACTGTCTTGCCAGATTTCAAAATAACTTTACTGGGAAATCACAAGTTGCAATAAACCGGGTGCTGTGCTAAGAACAATAAGCTAGCCTAATTAGCTTAGCATCATCTTGTAACCATGTAATATCAATAATACTATTGTCAATAATCCATTACCTTTGATTATCTTCATCCATTGGCAGTTCCAGGAATTCCAGGTCCACAACAAATGTGGTTTCTTTTGACAAAGTTCATAATTGATGTCCAAATAACTCCAAGTTGTTCCATGTTGTTAGCGCTTCGGTGGCTACTAAAAAGTAGCGCGGGGGGGGGTGTGTGAAGTCACGGCAAAAAGTTAAAAAAGTTACAAAAATAATCTATTTATGTTTGTTCAAACATGTCAAACGTTGTTTAGCATCAATCTTTAGAGCCATTTTTAACGTGAAACATCAGTAATGTTTCAACCCGACCTCACCTGTGTCTAGAAAAACGTTTTTTAAAAATGTCTCGTGTCTCATGATTGCGCAGGTGCAGGCCATAATGGAAGTGACGACATCCCAGGGACGTCAACTTCAATGCATTCTAATTTGCTCCCTGTTAATCATAGAAGCTTCAAACAACTTTATAAAGATCGCTGACATCTAGTGGAAGCCGTAGGAGTTGCGAACTGAATCCTTTCTCACTATGGTATCTAATAAACAATGACACTAAATAGTACAGCCACAAAATTCTCATTTTTTTAAATCAATTTTTCTCAGGTTTTTGCCTGCAATATGAGTTTTGTTATACTTACAGACACCATTCAAACTGTTTTAGAAAATTCAGAGTGTTTTCTATCCGAATGTGTTAATAATATGCATATCCTAGCTTCTGAGTTGGTGTAGGAGGCAGTTAAAAATGGGCACATATTTTTTCAAAATTCTCAATACTGCCACCGTGGCCCGTAGAGTGCTCCTAATCTCTGCTTGTTACCTGTATAAAAGACACCTGTCCACAGAAGCAATCAATCAATCAGATTCCAAACTCTCCACCATGGCCAAGACCAAAGAGCTCTCCAAGGATGTCAGGGACAAGATTGTAGACCTACACAAGGCTGGAATGGGCTACAAGACCATCGCCAAGCATCTTGGTGAGAAGGTGACAACAGTTGGTGCAATTATTCGCAAATGGAAGAAACACAAAAGAACTGTCAATCTCCCTCGGCCTGGGGCTCCATGCAAGATCTCACCTCGTGGAATTGCAATGATCATGAGAACGGTGAGGAATCAGCCCAGAACTACACGGGAGGATCTTGTCAATGGAAATCCAATTTATCAACCCATGGAGGTCTGGATTTGGAGTCACACTCAAAATTAAAGTGGAAAACCACACTACAGGCTGATCCAACTTTGATGTAATGTCCTTAAAACAAGTCAAAATGAGGCTCAATAGTGTGTGTGGCCTCCATGTGCCTGTATGACCTCCCTACAACGCCTGGGCATGCTCCTGATGAGGTGGCGGATGGTCTCCTGAGGGATCTCCTCCCAGACCTGGACTAAAGCATCCACCAACTCCTGGTGCAACGTGGCGTTGGTGGATGGAGCGAGACATGATGTCCCAGATGTGCTCAATTGGATTCAGGTCTGGGGAACGGGCGGGCTAGTCCATTGCATCAATGCCTTCCTCTTGCAGGAACTGCTGACACACTCCAGCCACATGAGGTCTAGCATTGTCTTGCATTAGGAGGACCAAGGGCCAACCGCACCAGCATATGGTCTCACAAGGGGTCTGAGGATCTCATCTCGGTACCTAATGGCAGTCAGGCTACCTCTGGCGAGCACATGGAGGGCTGTGCGGCCCCCCAAAGAAATGCCACCCCACACCATGACTGACCCACCGCCAAACCGGTCATGCTGGAGGATGTTACAGGCAGCAGAACATTCTCCACGGCGTCTCCAGACTCTGTCACGTCTGTCACGTGCTCAGTGTGAACCTGCTTTCATCTGTGAAGAGCACAGGGCGCCAGTGGTGAATTTGCCAATCTTGGTGTTCTCTGGCAAATGCCAAACGTCCTGCACGGTGTTGGGCTGCAAGCACAACCCCCACCTGTGGACGTCGGGCCCTCATACCACCCTCATGGAGTCTGTTTCTGACCGTTTGAGCAGACACATGCACATTTGTGGCCTGCTGCAGGTCATTTTGCAGGGCTCTGGCAGTGCTTCTCCTGCTCCTCTTTGCAAAAAGGCGGAGGTAGCGGTCCTGCTGCTGGGTTGTTGCCCTCCTACGGCCTCCTCCACGTCTCCTGATGTACTGGCCTGTTTCCTGGTAGCGCCTCCATGCTCTGGACACTACACTGACAGACACAGCAAACCTTCTTGCCACAGCTCGCATTGATGTGCCATCCTGGATGAGCTGCACTACCTGAGCCACTTGTGTGGGTTGTAGACTCCGTCTCATGCTACCACTAGAGTGAAAGCACCGCCAGCATTCAAAAGTGACCAAAACATCAGCCAGGAAGCATAGGAACTGAGAAGTGGTCTGTGGTCCCCACCTGCAGAACCACTCCTTTATTGGGGGTGTCTTGCTAATTGCCTATAATTTCCACCTGTTGTCTATTCCATTTGCACAACAGCATGTGAAATGTATTGTCAATCAGTGTTGCTTCCTAAGTGGACAGTTTGATTTCACAGAAGTGTGATTGACTTGGAGTTACATTGTGTTGTTTAGGTGTTCCCTTTATTTTTTTTATTTCCCTCATTAAAATGCAAATCCTTTTATAAAATGTTTGACATGCGTTTTTTTGGATTTTTTTGTTGTTATTCTGTCTCTCACTGTTCAAATAAACCTACCATTAAAATTATAGACTGATCATTTCTTTGTCAGTGGGCAAACGTACAAAATCAGCAGGGGATCAAATACTTTTTTCCCTCACTGTAGGTCCATTATCTTTTCTGCCATGAATACTCCCAGGTTTTCCAGCATTGCATTATCCATGGCAAAATTAATAGAATTGATGGAAACGAGCTTTAAAATGGCACAATTTTCTCTCACCTCCATGGCAGAATATGTAGAATTGCAAGAAATTTGCTTTAAAACTGGAACATTTTCTCTCAGCTGCTTGGCAAAATCTGTAGTTTTGCAGAAAATTTGCTTTAAAATATTTTACATTTACATTTTTGTCATTTAACAGACGCCGTAATCCAGAGTGATTACCAGTTTGTGCATTCATCATAAAATAGCAGGTATAGTTTGTGCACTTTTCCTCAATAAAGTAACTATTAGCAAAGTTAGCACTAGAAAACAAACAAACAAAAAAAGCTCAGCTCCATGGAAAAATGGGTAGAACTGCAGGAAATTGGCTTAAAAATGCTCAGATTTCTCTACAGCGCCAACACGGGGGCCTCTAAAATGTAGCCACATGAAGAGCCGATCGCACTCATTGCCAAGCCCCCACCTAAGCCCTTTTTTGCTCTCCCACCTAACTGGCTTTTTCTTTTTCCACGGAAAGATGTGTAGCAACACGGCACATTCAGTACAGTAGTTCCTATGTGATCATTTCAATAGCACAAATTGAACAGAGAGGGAGAGGGAGGAGAGAGGGGGGGAGAAAGGGGCAGAGAAAGAGGGAGAGGGAGAGAGAGAGACTGCTACCATCGAGTGAGATGCTTTGGGAGGGGGAAAGAAAGCAAGATGGGGGAAAGAGGGGGGGGAAAGAGAGAGAGATTGAGAGAGGGGGGAAGAGCAACAGAGAGGGAAGAGAGGGAGTGAGAGGTGGGAGAGAGAGAGAGAAAATATATATAGAGAGAGAAAGAGAGAGAAGGAGAGACTGCTACCATCGAGTGCGATGCTCTGGGAATTTTCCCATTCCATATGGAATACTCACTCTCTCAAAGCTCCCCCCCATGCTTCCCATGCTTCCCAAGCGACCTCTCATCTGGTTGGCGCCCTGAGGAGACAAGAGATAAATATGGTTGATGTAAACGTGTTAACTTTTTGTGAGCCGCACGTTACATAACTGAACCTGATTTCAAACAGGTTCAATATTTTGCTGACGTGGAATATCAAAAACGTGTCCCTAAGCCTGATAGCAATTGACAAGTGAGTTCTCACATCAATTGGATAATTTCAATATTCCACCCGAGGCATCGAACCGAATTTAAGAAGATTCCGAAGAAAACCTTCTAGATAATTCAAATAATTAAACCATGTTAACCCATGATAAGATTTTGTTTAGGGTGTGGATATTCAACCGGCAGATCTAGCAGTAAAGTTATAGTGTCGGGGGTAAGAGACTAGAATAGGTTTAGGACTGGGGTTAGGTTTGGCTTTAAGCTTAAGATTAGGGGTGATGATAGGGTCAAGGTTAGGGATTTGTATTTGTATTTACTATGGATCTCCATTAGCTGCTTCCAAGGCAGCAACTACTCTTCCTGAGGTCCAGAAAAATGAAGGCGGTTATGCTATTTTAAAAACATTACAATATATTCCACAACATATTTCACAGCACATTAAGTGTGTGCCCTCACACACATTTCTACAACACAAAATGCATGTGCACGTGTGTATAGTGCGTATGGTATCATGCGTGTGTGTGCGCGCATGTGTCTGAGCCTGTGTGTGTGTGTGTCTCGTCACAGTCCCCACTGTTCCATAAGGTGCATTTTATCTGTTTTTATTTTATCTAATTTCACTGCTTGCATGAGTTACTTGATGTGGAACAGAATTCCATGTAGTCATGGCTCTATGTAGTACTGTGCACCTCCCATGGTCTGTTCTGGAATTGGGGATTGTGAAGAGACCTCTGGTGGCATGTCTTGTGGGGTGTGCATGGGTGTCCGAGCTGTGTGCCAGTAGTTTAGACAGACAGCTCGGTGCATTCAACATGTCAATACCTCTAATACCTCTCATAGTGACGGATTTGTCCCAAATACAATGCTTTCAGTTTTTGAAATATTTAGGACTAACCTATTCCTTGCCACCCATTCAGAAACTGACTGCAGCTCCTTGTTAAGTGTTGCAGTGATTTCACTCACTATAGTAGGTGACGTGTATAATCTTGAGTCATTAGCATACATAGACACACAGGCTTTACTCAGAGCCAGTGGCATGTCATTAGTACAGATTGAAAAAAGTAAGGGGCCTAGAAAGCTGCCCCGGGAAATGTCAGATCTGTATTACATTATGTTGGAGAGGCTTCCATTAAAGAACACCCTCTGTGTTCTGTTAGAGAGGTAACTCTCAATCCACAATATAGCAGGGGATGTAAAGCCATAACAATTACATTTTTCCAGCAGCAGATCATGATCCGTAATGTCAAAAGCTGCACTGAAGTCTAACAAAACAGCCCCACAATCATTTTAGTGTCAATTTCTCTCAGCCAAACATCAGTCATTTGTGTAAGTGCTGTACATGTTCAATGCCCTTCTCTATAAACATACTGAAATTATGTTGTTGATTTGTTTACTGTGAAATAGCATTATATTTGTTCAAACCATTTAAAAAAAAAGTTTACTAAGGGTTAGTAGGAGGCAGATTAGTCGGCTGTTTGAGCCAGTAAAGGGTTCTTTGCAGCTTGATGAAAGAAAGCCAGTCAACATTTAAGCCATAAAATATACAGCTCGTTACCTGTATAAAAGACACCTGGGAGCCAGAAATCTTTCTGATTGAGAGGGGGTCAAATACTTATTTCCCTCATTAAAATGCAAATCATTTTATAACATTTTTGACATGCGTTTTTCTGGATTTTTTTGTTGTTATTCTGTCTCTCACTGTTCAAATAAACCTACCATTAAAATTATAGGCTGATAATTTCTTTGTCAGTGGGCAAATGTACAAAATCAGCAAGGGATCAAATACTTTTTTCCCCTCACTGTATCTTTGGGTCAGCAGGTAGCCTAGTGGTTAGAGCAGTAACCGAAAAATTGCTGGATCGAGTCCCCGAGCTGACAAGGTAAAAATCTGTCGTTCTGCACCTGAACAAGGCAGTTAACCCACTGTTCCCCGGTAGGCTGTCATTGTAAATAAGAATTTGTTCTTAACCGACTTGCCTAGTTAAATAAAGGTTAAATAAATAAATAAAATGTGCCTTTTGGTTAACTCCAAGTGGGCTGTCATGTGCCTTTCAATGAGGAGTATCTTCCGTCTGGCCATTCTACCATAAAGGCCTTATTGGTGGAGTGCTACAGAGACCTTCTGGAAGGTTCTCTCATCTCCACAGAGAATCTCTGGAGCTCTGTCAGTGACCATCGGGTCACTGTGACAAACCATCGGCTTCTCCCCGACCAAGACCCTACTCCCCCGATTGCTCAGTTTGGCCGGGCGGCCAGCTCTAAGAAGAGTCTTGGTGGTTCCAAACTTCTTCCATTTAAGAATGATGGAGGCAGAAATGTTTTGGTACCCTTCCCCAGATCTGTGCGTCGACACAATCCTGTCTCGGAGCCCTACGGACAATTCCTTCGACATCATGGCTTGGTTTTTGCTCTGACATGCACTGTCAACTGCGGGACCTTATATAGGCAGGTGTGTGCCTTTCCAAATCATGTCCAATTAAATGAATTTCCCATAGGTGGACTCCAATGAAGTTGTACAAACATCTCAAGGATGATCAATGGAAACAGGATGCACCTGAGCTCAATTTCGAGTCTCATAGCAAAGGGTCTGAATATTTAAGGTATTTAAGTTTAAAAAAAATTGCTACACATTTTAAAAACCTCTTCTTGCTTTGTCATCATGGGGTATTGTGTGTAGATTGATGAGGAACCTTTTGTATTGAATCAATTTTAGAATAAGGCTGTAACCTAACAAAATGTGGAAAAGTCAAGGGGTCTAAATACTTTCTGAATGCACTGTATTCTTAGGATATGCATTTACAATAGTAACAGATGGCAGCAAAGGTTTCAGATTCATGGACACTCGACAAAGAAAAAGACCAAGACAAGAAACAGGGTGAAACAAGACACAGATATTTGGAACCCTTGAGAAGATATTCTCTAGGGATTTGATCAGACACAGAAAAAGACAGAAAGAGAAGGGCAGGGAAGGAGGGGAAAGAGAGAAAGAGACCGGCTGATAGACAGAGAGCGAGAAAGACAGAGACAGTGAAGGAGACAGGACAGACTTAATAGAGATAAAGAGAACAATAAATAGAGACCTATAGATTAAAAGACAGAGACAGACATAGTGGTTTTACCCGTGAGAAAATGTTCTCCAGTGAGCTGGTCAGCGAGCTCTTGGCCTTGTTCTTCAGGATGTCAAGTTTGAAGCGGCCGCCCGTCGCCGCTGTGCTGTCCGCTGGTGCTGTCGTGGTGTTGGGGGTTTTCTGGTACACACAGATAAAGGTCAAAGGTTCCGCCACTACCAAAACCACTACGACAACCTGGTTCTATTTGGGGCAACAGTGCTGTTTAAATGCAGAAACAGTCAGGTTCCAAGACTATACAGAATAGAAAAGAAGGTGTAAAAACTATTTCTTAAAAAATTTAATCATAGTCCAGACCGGTCCGATTCTGTGTATAACACTGAACTTGTGCACATAGTTACAAAGAACTTTCAGTAACACTTCATAATACTGTTCAGTATAAACCATTTATAAGGCATTCATAATGTTTCACATTAGTCCTTATAAACCATTTACTCATCACCAGTGAAGACTTTTTGCAGTCCCTAATCTAAAGTGAGGGCTATGTATACTTATAAATACTTTACACACTACCAGTCAAAACATTTAGAACACCTACTCAATCAAGGGTTTTACTTTATTTTTATGATTTTCTAAACTGTAGAATAATAGTCAAGACATCAAAACTATGAAATAACACATTATAGAATGATGTAGTAACCAAAAAGGTGTTAAATTATATTTGAGATTCTTCAAATAGCCACCCTTTGCCTTGATGACAGCTTTGCACTCTTGGCATTCTCTCAACCAGATTCACCTGGAATGCTTTTCCAACAGTTCCCACATGTGACCAGATTCAGGAAACTACAGTGGTTCCTCCTTTAAAAGTTACGAGCTTGCACCGCGGGACATAGAGGTACCCAGCATCACGGCTTCATTGTTAGAGCACTCATTATGCATTTGGGTCCCAAGGTTTTTATATGACCAATCATATTGAGTGGTTCCAATGATGAATTTGACGCGAGCCACCCGTCCCTGGTGACTTTCTTCAGCAAAGATGGCTGACAAAACATTACGGTGGAAGCAAATGTAAGTAGTTATAACGTCATAACGAGTCAAGTAAAAACTGTACAATTGAGAGGAATACGTTAATTAATGTAGAGACAAACGTTTGTGCATTTTTTTTTGTCATGAAGTTAATTTACGAAAATCGCTATTTAGCAAGTTAACTGACTAGCTAACATTATCCAGCTAGCTAGCTAGCGTTATGACATGAGTATGAATGTGTAATTCGTGTTGTTTAATGTTTTAGGGACTCTTGAGAAAACCAGCAAACCAGGCTGTCGTCTTGTGAAACAGTGGATGTAACGAATCTAGCTAGCTAAAGCATTTACTGCAAATTGAATGTATAATTGTGTTAGCTTGCCTTGCTTATATTTTCCATGCAATACAGCTGAAGTAACATAGCTAGCTAACTATTTATTTGCTAATTGTGTAGCGGAGGATAAAAATAACTGTATGACTATGGATGTGTAGCTAGCTACAGCATGTAGCCGATCTGTGTATGGACCCTAAAACGTTAGGTTCTGAACTAATATTCATACCAATCTATGAACCTCAGCTATCATAGTTGTTGTATCAACTTCAAGACTGAATGGCATTAATGAAGCCTATGGATAGAGTAGAATATAATAACTTTATTGTGCCAAGGATGCAAGTCCTATGTACACATGTACTGTAGTTATTACCACGCATGAGATCCCCCACATTGTAGCCTGTACATTGAATATATTCACTGATCATGTATTCTTCCTTGGCAAATAAAGGTGTGGTTCAGGTATGAATCTCTGAGATTCTTTTTCAATCATATCCAATACCAGGTGTATCAAACTCCATTCTTTGAATGATGCTGTGTCTACATGTACTGTATTACAATTATACACTTCAACAGTGTATTCAACAGTGTATAATTATACACTTTAACTATGCAATAGACTACAAACATGATTTAAGTAAAGGCTGATTTGTAATTCATAAATATAGAAATACACCCATGCATATCTAACTCCTTTCATCTGCATTAATCTGAGGACACAGGATAGGTATAGTATTCCAATGAGATACTTAATTTCAACCAGTGGAGAATGTGAGTCGATAGAGCGCAACCTTGCGGTAGCTTGCTACTCAATGTAATAAAGTAATGACTTTTCAAATAAGTTACCTTACACGTTATGTTAGCTGACAATTTGTTAGCTACGCAGTCCTTACGAACCACATAGCATATCATTACAGCAGTATGTACCGGCATGGTAGCTATCTACCTAACATTAGTAGTTATTCATCAAACTTTCCAGTATATTAACTATAGGCTATCTAACTACCCAACATTTATTGACTTGATTATTCCCGTCATTCTTAGCTTAGCTAAATGGTATAGTCGTTGTGCGTTCTCAATGGACATTCGGGTACTTTCGTAAATTCGCTCTGGCTATCTACTCCGATTTCAGAGCACTCTCGTCTGAGTGTACCAGAGCGCAGAATAATGAATTTATGTGCACTCAACACCCGTTGAATATGGCCGGTTTTCAGTAAACAGTGGCAAAAAGTGTAATTAAATTGTTTCCAGCAGCACAGTTACAGTCACCAATGCTCTGGTTTTCACGAAACTGCCTAACCAGCTCTGCTAGGGCGAGTAAAATGGTCAGAGTGGTCTCATTTGTGTCCTAAAGTAGCTAGGAAACTAGCCAAGGTTAGCTTGGGTGCTTGACTGTTGTTGTAAGGCCAGAACACTCAAATCAACAGTACTCCTTGGTCCGAATGTCCAGTGTATGCTCCGAGAGCGAAACGGACTGAATTTACCCAGAGGGTTTTTTGTTTTTCATGGAATAAAAACACCATAATATTAATTCAATTAATTAAGCAAGTACCAGTCAAAAGTTTGGACACACCTACTCATTCCAGGATTTTTCTATATTTTTACTATTTTCTGCATTGTAGAATAATAGTGAAGACATCACAACTATGAAATAACACATGCAATCAGTTAAGAACAAATTCCTATTTACAAGGACAGTCAACTCCTTCCTCCCCGTCGGGGAATTGAACCCCGGTCTCCCACGTGCCTGCAATATGGAAGACTATCAAATGCTTCTCAAAGATGCCCTCTGGTGGTCAAACTAGCAGTAACAGAAAATATGGCTGACAATTAGATAACATGCCACAGAATGCTGCAGCAGCCCGCAAGGTGTGCCGCAGTATGACGTAACTTTTAAAGGAGGAACCACTGTAGGCGTAAGTCACAAGTCACGACTTCACAGGAGAGCTGTTAGAACGTAAAAATGCGGTTTTGGCAGAAATCCCTTCTCAAACATGTGAACTTTCATGTGCCTTAATATCAAACATGTATCCCATCTGTAAATACAAATAAAATTGTTAAATTATGAGCCTAGTTGGTTTAGCCACAGAAAAAGCAAGCAATCTTCTCGCTAGCCATGATTGGTTGAGATAATGAGTGGGCTGGACATGCCAAGAGATGAGTTTGGATTGGTCAACCATACAGCATGCGCCTGTCTATTGGAGCTGGTCAGTATGTCTAGGTAATCGTGCCAAACACGGCTTTACATTTTTTTTATTGTGTAGTAAAACTGCATAAACCTAATGTCAAGTTAAAGTTTACTGTTAGCTAGCAAATGTTAGCTGGCTAGCTCGCTAGCTAACGTTATGTGTATGCTCTCCACTTTCTGGTGGACCGAGTTTTGAAATCAGTGGAATTTGAGTGTGATAGCTAAGGAAATGGAAAAAACACCAGTCTGGATTACATCGTGCATGGCATCAGACAGGAGACATGCCCAACCATGATGTATACTGGTAAGATAGTCTAGCTAGTAGCTACATTTTCAGATGTTACACATTTCAACTTTTGACAGAAAGTGGTTTCATTTCAAGTGTACTGTTGGCTAACTAAAGTTAGCTGGCTGGGTCGCTAGCTAACGTTATATGTATGATCTTATTCTTCGTTTCTCAGACACTTTTGCTTGACTAGTTATAGCCATAGAACCTGGTTGGTTAGCTACCTGCAGATTCATGCAGGATAGTAATGTCATGAGTTGTGATTATGGTCCATTGTTTAGCTAGCTAGCTACATGTCTTAACAAAAGACTCGACTCTAATTTTGATTTCAATTGAGTGTACTGTTAGCTAGCTAACATTAGCTGGCTAGCTAGCTAACGTTAGCTGGTTGGCTCGCTAACTAACGTTACGTCATGCGTTGGGATTCATTGTTTCCCTAGCTAGCTATCTAGCTACATTTCTTAACAAAATACTCTCGTCTTAGTGTGCCAGAGAGCAGAATAACTGATTCATTTTGGAACGCTCAACACCCGTTGAATATGTCCGGTGTCAGTAAACGTCGACAACAAAGCGTAATTCAATTGTTGCCAGCAGCACTGTTACATTCACCAACTGTCATCAAGGCAAAGGGTGGCTATTTGAGGAATCTCAAATATAAAATATATAACATTTTTTGGATACTACATGATTCCATATGTGTTATTTCATAGTGTTGATGTCTTCACTATTATTCTTCAATGTAGAAAATAGTAAAAATGAAGAAAAACCCTTGAATGAGTAGGTGTTCTAAAACCTTTGACCGGTAGTGTAAATGTTGAGTGACCACTGCCATTTATTTATTTAATTTAACCTTTACGGGATTGGTGTCCCTATACCGGGATGGTTGTTGCTAACGTGCGCTAATGTGACTAAAATGACATTGTAAGTAATATCCAATTTTCTAGGACACAGACATGTCTTATATGTGCAGAAAGCTTAAATTATTGTTCATAAAACTGCATTGTACAATTTACAGTAGCTATTAAAGTGAAAGAGGAGAGTGCACAACAACAAAAAATTTATATCACAGCACTTGGTTTGATACATTCACCTCTGAAGGTAAACAATGTACTTACATTCAGTAATCTTGCTCTGATTTGTCATCCTGAGGGTTCCAGAGATAAAATGTAGCATAGTTTTTTTTGATAAAATCCATTTTCATATTAAAATGTAGGAACTGGTTCTAAAGTTTGAACCCGTGCTGTTTCTGGCCCCACACCCAACCGCCCGGCCATCTAGACGTGTGAAGGTTAGTGTCTTTTCTGTAGGGAAGCTAATTTTCCATCATGGATGACCTTCCTGGGAGTGTGTAAACTAAAGAAAATTATTACCATATAATTTCTGTATGTTCTCTATAGTTGTGTACTTGAATATGTATCAATTGGCACATTTGGGCAGACTTGATAAAAAATATTGTGCAGTATTGCAATGCTTCACTGGATGTCTGAAACTTTGCACATACACAAAATCTAAATTGCGCCTAAACTCCATGTTATATTTTGGCCTTTCTCTTGCATTTCAAAGAAAACACATGTTTTAATGTTTTACCAGATCTAATGTGTTATATTCTCCTACATTAATTTCACATTTCCCCAAACTTCAAAGTGTTTCCTTTCAAATGGTATCAAGAATATGCATATCCTTCCTTGCTTCAAGGCCTGAGCTACAGGCAGTTAGATTTGGGTATGTCATTTTAGGCGAAAATTGAAAAAAAGGGGGGCTATCCCTAAGATTAAGGATCGCACCCTTTTTTTTAAAGGCCTAAAATGACATACCTAAATTTAACTGCCAGTCATTTCAATACATGTTATTCCCCTTGATCTTCAAGAATAGCACTTGGAAATATGGAAGTGTAAATTAGCCAAATTGTTTTTCCTGAGCATGACCCCAAAACTAAGGACTTATTAGCCAGCCCTACCCTGTTGTTTATGATTTTGTTGTCATGGAGGACTGATTGGACTCATTGATTCGAGTTGAAAAATAAATGCTTCGCTCATGGAATAGAATATTTTGAGCACTACTGAAAAGTGCTATTTACATGTGAAAAATGAATGTGCTGCAAGTGCTATAGGCCTATTATTTACCTTTTTGTTGGTGACACTTTCATATCTTGATAATACATAGCTGTTTAAAGGGCAAATCCACAGATGAAACCATAACAAAACGGTCGCCCCGCCTCTGTTTTGGTAAAAAGCTGAGGGATGGGCCTGGAGAAATGTAACCACTCTCAGATTAATAGACAGAGCTATGGAAGCAAGGATTGACCATCTATGATATCAAAATTATTGTTTTAACCATGTTAAGGCTATACAGTGTTTATTTACATTCACAATGTTTAAAAACATATATATATATCATTTATAAGTCCAAAAATGGATGTAGCAACTACAGATTAACCCTTTAAGTCTATTAAAAGTGTGCAAGTTTGAGCATGTCTCCATTAGGCCTATTGATAAAAAATGTTATCAGCATGAATTAGATTGAGCAATAAAGCCTCACTTTTATTCCATAGGCTGGGATCCACGCTATGCAGCTGTTGCAAGAACGCATCTTTCACTGGCTGTCCACTGGTTTCAAAAACACTGATTGATAAGCAGTTTCAACTTCTTGAATTCAACCATTATTGGGTTCAAATACACATTCAGATTTGTGAACAGCCATCCACAGCAAATAGCTAAATGAGAGAGCAGCAGTGTGATTCACATCAATGCGCTATGTGTATATCAATAATAAGTGAAATCCGTAACGCCGTAGACTACACCACTGCTGTCATCCATACCGCCAAGCGTTTATTCAAGTTGGATAATTTTTGGACGCTGACATCAGTCATTCCCCCTTCTGATAACCAGGTGGCGAATCGCATCTCTGCATGTCTGGCAGACATATCAGTGTGGATGACGGCTCACCGCCTCAAGCTGAACCTCGGCAAGACGGAGCTGCTCTTCCTCCTGGGGAAGGACTGCCCGTTCCATGATCTCACCATCACGGTTGACAACTCCCTTGTGTCCTCCTCCCAGAGTGCTAAGAACCTTGGCGTGACCCTGGACAACACCCTGTCGTTCTCCACTAACATCAAGGCGGTGACCCGATCCTGTAGGTTCATGCTCTACAACATTCGCAGAGTACAACCCTGCCTCACACAGGAAGCGGCGCAGGTCCTAGTCCAGGCACTTGTCATCTCCCGTCTGGATTACTGCAACTCGCTGTTGGCTGGGCTCCCTGCCTGTGCCATTAAACCCCTACAACTCATCCAGAACGCCGCAGCCCGTCTGGTGTTCAACCTTCCCAAGTTCTCTCACGTCACCCCGCTCCTCCGCTCTCTCCACTGGCTTCCAGTTGAAGCTCGCATCCGCTACAAGTCCATGGTGCTTGCCTACGGAGCTGTGAGGGGAACGGCACCTCCGTACCTTCAGGCTCTGATCAGGCCCTACACCCAAACAAGGGCACTGCGTTCATCCACCTCTGGCCTGCTCGCCTCCCTACCTCTGAGGAAGCACAGTTCCCGCTCAGCCCAGTCAAAACTGTTCGCTGCTCTGGCACCCCAATGGTGGAACAAGCTCCCTCACGACGCCAGGACAGCGGAGTCAATCACCACCTTCCGGAGACACCTGAAACCCCACCTCTTTAAGGAATACCTGGGATAGGATAAAGTAATCCTTCTAACCCCCCCCCCCCCCAAAAGATTTAGATGCACTATTGTAAAGTGGTTGTTCCACTGGATATCATAAGGTGAATGCACCGATTTGTAAGTCGCTCTGGATAAGAGCGTCTGCTAAATGACTTAAATGTAAATGTAAATCAGTCGCACCATTGGAAGGCATAGCTTGGACTGTAGCCTACAAAAGCCTATTCCTGCTCTTCTCCCGCGATCAATCAAACACATTTGGTGTGTCATCATAGTGGTCTCTGACTTGTGGTCAGACTCGTTCAGGTGGAACCAGCTTAAACTTGCGCCTTTTTTCAATGCTGATTCGAATGTCATTGAGAAAACAGCAAAGTGTCAAAGATTTTTTTCACAAACATCCTGAATTTAAGTGTAATCCCTTTTTTTCAAAAGTATCTGTAATCTTATTTTTTTTTTAATTCTGGTAATGCAATGGATTACAGTTGCAGTTTTTTTGTAATCCTTTACATGTAATGGATTACATGTAATCAGTTACTCCCCAACCCTGTGCATCAATCTACGAGACTTCAAAGAGAGCCAGCCAACTTTCTGATACAATGATGTATACAATGATGTGTATTTGTATCAGCATTTATTATGGATCCCCATTAGCTACTGCCAAAGCAGCAACATTAAGGCAGTTATACAATTCTAAAAAACATTACAATACATTCACAGGTTTCACAACACACTGGGTGCCCTCAGGCCCCTACTCCACCATATATCTACAGTACTAAATCCATGTGTACGTGTGTGTATAGTGTGTATGTTATCATTGGTGTGTATGCATGTGTCTGTGCCTGTGTTTCTTGCTTCACAGTCCCCGCTGTTCCATAAGGTGTATTTATATCAGTTTTTTTTATGTAATTTTACTGCTTGCATCAGTTACTTGAAGTGGAATAGAGTTCCATGTGGTCATGGATCTATGTAGTACTGCGCAAATAGTCCGGTTAGCCATTTGATGGTTTGGGGGTAGAAGCTGTTAAGAAGCCTTTTGGACCTAGACTTGGCACTCCAGTACCGCTTGCCCTGTACGGTAGCAGAGAGAACAGTTTATGAGTAGAGTGGCTGGAGTCTTTGGCAATTTTTAGGGCCTTCCTCTGACACCGCCTGGTATAGAGGTCCTGGATGGAGGCAGCTTGGCCCCAGTGATGTCCTGGGCCATACTCACTACCCTCTGAAGTGCCTTGCGGTTGGAGGCTGAGCAGTTGCCATACCAAGCGGTGATGCAACTGGTCAGGATGCTCTCGATGGTGCAGCTGCAGAGCTTTTGAGGATCTGAGGACCCATGCGAAATCTTTTCAGTCTCCTGAGGGGGAATAGGCATTGTCATGCCCTCTTCACCACTGTCTTAGTGTGTTTGGACCATGATAGTTTGTTAGTGATGTTGGTGACACCAACAAACTTGAAGCTCTCAACCTGCTCCACCACAGCCCCGTCGATGAGAGTGGGGGCGTGCTCGGTCCTCCTTTTCCTGTAATCCACAATCATCTCCTTTGTCTTGATCACGTTGAGGGAGAGGTTGTTATCCTGGCACCACACTGCCAGTTATCTGACCTCCTCCCTAGAGGCTGTCTCATCGTTGTCGGTGACACTGTTGTGTCGTCGGCAAACTTAATGATGGTGTTGGAGTTGTGCTTGGCCATGCAGTCATGGGTGAACAGGGAGTACAGGAGGGGACTGAGCACGCACCCCTGAGGGGCTCCCGTGCTGAGGATCAGCGTGGCAGATGTGTTGTTACCTACCCTCACCACCTGGGGGCGGCCCGTCAGGAAGTCCAGGATCCAGTTGCAGAGGGAGGTGTTTAGTCCCAGGGTCCTTGGCTTAGTGATGAGCTTCGAGGGCCAATGAATAGCATTCTCACGTAGGTGTTCCTTTTTGTCCAAGTGTGAAAGGGCAGTGTGGAGTGCAATAGAGATTGCGTCATCTGTAGATCTGTTGGGGCGGTATGCAAATTGGAGTGTTCTAGGGTTTCTGGGATAATGGTGTTGATGTGAGCCATGACCATCCTTTCAAAGCACTTCGTGCTATGGGTCGGTTGTCATTTAGACAGGTTACTTGGGCACAGGGACTATGGTGGTCTGCTTGAAACATGTTGGTATTACAGACTTGGTCAGGGAAAGGTTGAAAATGTCAGTGAAGACACTTGCCAGCTGGTCAGCGCATGCTCGGAGTACATGTTCTGGTAATCCGTCTGGCCCTGCAGCCTTGTAAATGTTGACCTGTTTAAAGGTCTTATTCACATCGGCTATGGAGAGCGTGATCGCACAGTCGCTTGGAACAGCTGGTGCTCTCATGCATATTTCAGTGATACTTGCCATAAAGCGAGCATAAAAGTAATTTAGCTCGTCGGGTAGGCTCGTGTCACTGGGCAGATTTCGGCTGTGCTTCCCTTTGTAATCTGTAATAGTTTGCAAGCTCTGCCACATCCGACGAGCGTCGGAGCCGGTGTAGTACGATTCGATCTTAGTCCTGTATTGATGCTTTTCTTGTTTGGTTCGTTCGAGGGCATAGCGGGATTTCTTATAAGCTTCTGGGTTAGAATCCCGCTCCTCGAAAGTGGCAGCTCTACCCTTTAGCTAAGTGTGGATGTTGCCTGTAATCCATGGTTTCTGGTTGGGGTATGTACGTACATTCACTGTGGGGGCGACGTCATCGATGCACTTATTGATGAAGCCAGTGACTAATGTGGTGTACTCTTAAATGCCATCGGAAGAATCCAGGAACATATTCCAGTCTGTGCTAGCAAAACAGTCCTGTAGCTTAGCAGCTGCTTCATCTGACCACTTTTTTATTGACCGATTCATTGGTGCTTCCTGCTTTAGTTTTTGCTTGTAAGCAGGAATCAGGAGGATAGAATTATGGAACCAAATTCGAGGGCGAGGGAGAGCTTTGTCCACGTCTCTGTGTGTGGAGTAAAAGTGGTCTAGAGCTTTATTCTCCTCTGGTTGCAAATTTACATGCTGGTAGAAATTAGGTAAAACTGATTTAAGTTTCCCTGCATTAAAGTCCACGGACACTAGGAGCTCCGCCTCAGGATGAGCGTTTTCCTGTTTGCTTATAGGCGTATGCAGCTCATTGAGTGCGGTCCTAGTGCCAGCATTGGTTTGTGGTGGTAAATAGACAGCTAAGAAGAATATAGATACCTCTCTTGGTAGATAGTGTGGTCTGCACCTTATCATGAGATACTCTACCTCGCGCAATCAAAACCTCGAGACTCCCTTAGATTTCGTGCACCAGCTGTTGTTTACAAATATACATAGACTGCCAACCCTTGTCTTACCAGAGGCTGCTGTTCTATCCTGCCGATACAGTGTGTAACCCGCCAGCTGTATGTTATTCATGTCGTCGTTCAGCCACGATTCTGTGAAACATAAGATATTACAGTTTTTAATGTCCTGTTGGTAGAATATAGGTGCTTGTAGTTCATCCACTTTATTATCCAGCGATTGTACGTTGGCCAATAGTACCGATGGCAAAGGCAGATTAGCCACTCATCGCCGGATCCTTACAAGGCACCCAGATCTCCTTCCGTGATATCTCTGTATTTTTCTCCTGCGAATGACAGGGATGAGGGCCTCGTCGGCTGTCTGGAATAAATCCCTCTCGTCCGACTCATTGAAGAAACATTCTTTGTCCAGTTCAAGGTGATCGTTGTTCTGATGTCCAGAAGCTCTTTTTGGTCATAAAAGAGCCATAGGCTACAAAAGCTATAGGACATTTATTTTTGTATTTTTTTTATACTAGGTCTAATAGCCGTTTCGTGGAGAGAAGCAGGCTTGCTCTTGCTAAATTTCTGAATGCAAGATCCTTGTTCTGTTCCCAACCTACAATATGTAAATGTACTGCTGTCTATTTCTATTGATGGTTGATGGTTTATGTTTAGACCTGCATTGCTCAGCAGTATAACCTTGAGCTGTTAAATATTGCTTATCTCATGATTCGATCCAGGATGGCGCTTAAAGTACGTAATACGTTTACATTGCAACTTATTCTGTTTTTGTTTATTAGATGCTAAATGAACTCTTGATTTCCGGGAGCCTCCTCAGCTCATATGTTAGTAGAAGTTCTGGGATACTGATAGGTGAACGTATATTTGGGATTTTATTTTCTCTCTCGTTCGAGGTCGTGCATTTCTGGCATTGGCCTGACAGTGTAAATTTGATTTGTAATATATTTTTACTATTTGTATATGCTTGGTAAATGTTGGGGAAAGTTGGGGGACAGGGTGGAGAGTAAGGGTCCTTGCTGGGGGTGAAGGGTCGGTTGAATACTGCTCGAGTGTGAGTGCTACATATGCTGCTCTTGATGGTTTGGTGCGCTTTCATACCTTTTTATTGAGTTGCACGTTATGCAGGCCACCATAGGAACTACAAACCAGAGGAGGGCTTACATTTACTTCCTGGAATGTCAAGGGCTTCAACGAACCAATCAAGAGAGGCAAGGTCCTAGCCCACTTGAAATTACTCTCATCTGATATTATATTTTTGCAAGAAACCCATCTGAAAAACAATTCTCATAGCAGACTTAAATGTAGGTGGGTGGGTAAAGTGTATCATTCTAGCTTATCCGCAAAAACGAGAAGCACAGCAATTCTGGTATGGAAAGGAATTCCCTTTCTACATAAAACCACTATTGCGGAAAGAGGGTCGCTATGTGATCCAAATAGAAGGGATCTATTCTACTTCTGTAACTCTACTGAATATCTATTGACCATACATTGCTAACCACACCTCAAAAGAGTCCTTGCCCTGATTGCAGATATCTCCCACACGAACCTGGTCATTGGGGGGGACCTTAACTGTGTGCTAGACCAATATTTGGATAGATCCTCTACCCGGCGAACCCCTACCTCCTATTCAAGCGAATTCTTGAATACCTACATCAAGAATTTGAACTTATTTAATATTTTAATGATCTCCAATCCTACGGGTAGAGATACTCCTTTCACTCTCATGTCCACAATGCTTATACCTGAATTGACTACTTTTTGGTTGATGCTAAATTATTCCTATACCTGTAATGTGAGGTATCATGATATTATAATCTCTGACCACAGTCCACTCACCTTTTCCCTGAAATTTGGTGGCACTGTATCAAGCGAGAGGGTCTGGAGGTTTAATCCTCAGATCCTCACAGAACCGACATTCTGTGAACATCTTAAAGACCAAATGACATTTTTCTTTGATACCAATGACAACACAAAGACTTCCCCAGCAGTATTGTGGGAAACACTGAAGGCTTATTTGAGAGGCTGTAGCATCTATTTTCAGGCTGCTGAAGGCAAAACAGAGAAACGTGTAGAATTGGAGGGACAAATTCACTTACTGGATAGGGAGAATGCTAGTCATCCATTTATAGAGAAACATAAAAAATAACTGGGGAATTACTCTCTTCCCCCAAGGACAGATTCTGTCAGTTTTACAATACGCAATATACAGTGCCCTCCACTAATATTGGCCCCCTTGGTAAATATGAGCAAACGGGCTCTTGTCACGTGTGCTCCCTCTCCGGCCTCTAGGTCACCAGGCTGCTCGTTATGGCGCACACCTGTCACCATTGTTACGTGCATTATGACACTCACCTGGACTCCATCACCTCCTTGATTACCTGCCCTTTATATGTCACTCCCTTTGGTTTCTTCCCCAGGCGTCATTGTGTCTGTTTCTGTTTCGTCTGTGCGTTGTTCATGTTTCTTGTTGTGTTCGTTTATTTATTAAATGTATTCATTCTCCTGAACTTTCTTCCCGACTCTCAGCATACATCGTAACAGCTGTGAAAAATATTTCTTTGCTGTTTATCCTGTTGGTCTTTCATTCAAAAGATTCACAAAAATCAAACCTTTAATTTAAGTAAAATGATTGAAAAAAAATAAATGTGAAATAAATGAAACAAATATTTTTTTTCGAAACATGTGTGCCACAATTATTGGCACCCCTAGAAATTATTATGAGTAAAATCTAACTGAAGTATATTCCCATTCATATTTTACGTTAAGTTCACCTGAGTGATTAGGAACACTTAAGTGGTAAGCCATGACTTCCTGTTACACAGGGGTATAAAAATGAGGTGACACACAGGCCAAGTTCCCATAGTCATCCATCACTATGGGAAAGACCCGAGAATACAGTAATGATGTGCAACAAAAGGTTGTTGAGCTGCACAATTCAGGAAATGGCTATAAGAAAAAAACTCAACAGTTGAAAATGCCCATTTCCACTATCAGGGCAATAATTAAGAAGTATAAAGCAACTGGAGATGTTAACAATTGGCCTGGAAGAGGATGTATGTCTATATTGACCCCACGTACAGTGAGGAGGATGGTTCGAGTAGCCAAAAAATCTCCAAGGATCACAGCTGGAGAATTGCAGACTTTAGTTGGGTCTTGGGGTCAGAAAGTCTCCAAAACTACGATCAGACGCCACCTACATAACCACAAGTTGTTAGGGAGGGTTGCCATAAAAAATACTTTGCTGTCATCGAACAACACACTCAAGCACCTACAGTTTGCCAAACGTTACTGGAACTTCAATGGGACCGGATTCTATGGTCAGATGAGGCATAAATAGAGCTTTTTGGAAACAAACACCAGAGGTGGGTTTGGCGTAGGCAGAAAGATAACCATGCAGAAAAGTACCTCATCCCCACTGTGAAGAATGGGAGTGGATCTTTGATGTTGTGGGGCTGTTTTTCTTCCAAAGGTCCTGGACAACTTGTTAGGATACATGGTATCATGGACTCCGAGTACCAGCAGATATTAAATCAAAACCTGAATGCCTCTGCTAGGAAGCTTAAACTGGGCCGTGGTTGGATCTTCCAGCAGGACAATGATCCAAAGCACACCTCAAAATCAACACAAAAATGGTTCACTGACCACAGAATCAAGGTTTAGCCATGCCCATCCCAGTCCCCTGACCTAAACCCCATAGAAAACATGTGGGATGAGCTGAAGAGGAGAGTCCACAAGCATGGACCTCGGAATCTGAAGGATCTGGATAGATTATGTATGGAGGAATGGTCTCAGATACCTTTTCATGTTTGTCCAACCTCATTACGCATTATAGGAGAAGACTCAGAGCTGGTATCTTGGCAAAGGGAGGTTGCACAAAGTATTGAATGAAGGGGTGCCAATAATTGTGGCATACAGATATGAGGAAAAACATATTTTTATGATAATAATGCATTTTCTCTTTCAATTATTTTACTTTAATTAAAGGTTAGATTTTTCTGAATATTTTGAATGAAAGACAAAGAGGATAAACACAGACAGTTTTTTCACAGCCAGTTTTGCTCATATTTACCAAGGGTGCCAATATTAGTGGAGGGCACTGTATATCTAAAGTAGATCCTAACCCTTTAATTATACTAAACTTTTTGGAGGACTTCCTGAACCAGAAAAATAACTTCCTGAATAAGGAAAAATCTGAGAAATTTGAGAAACAATGAAATCTCAAAAGAGTGGCAAGACCATCAACCATTTCGAATCCCACCGTACCTTCTCCGCTATGCAATCTGGTTTCCGAGCTAGTCACAGGTGCACCTCAGCCATGCTCAAGGTCCTAAACGATATCCTAACCGCCATCGATAAAAGACAGTACTGTGCAGCCGTCTTCATCGACCTGGCCAAGGCTTTCGACTCTGTCAATCACCACATTCCTATCGGCAGACTCAACAGCCTTTATTTTTTTCTAATGATTGCCTCGCCTGGTTCACTAACTACTTCTCAGATAGAGTTCAGTGTATCAAATCGGAGGGCCTGTTGTCCCGACCTCTGGCAGTCTCTATGGGGGTGCCACAGGGTCCAATTCTCGGGCCAACTTTTTCTCTGTATATATCAAGGATGTCGCACTTGCTGCGGGTGATTCTTTGATCCACCTCCACGCAGATGACAACGTTCTGTATACATCTGGCCCTTCTTTGGACAATATGTTAACAAACCTCCAAATGAGCTTCAACGCCATACAACACTCCTCCCGTGGCCTCCAACTGCTTTTAAATGCAAGTAAAACTAAGTGCAAGCTCTTCAACCGATCGCTACCAGCACCCGCCTGCCCAACTAGCATCACTACTCTGGACGGTTCTGACTAAGAATACGTGGACAACTATAAATACCTAAGTCTCTGGTTAGACTGTAAACTCTCCTTCCAGACTCACATTAAGCATCTCCAATCCAAAGTTTAATCTAGAATCGGCATCCTATTTCGCAACAAAGCCTCCTTCATTCATGCTGCCAAACTTACCCTCATAAAACTGACTATCCTACTGATCCTTGACTTTGGCAATGTCATTTACAAATTAGCCTCCAACACTCTACTCAGCAAATTGGATGTAGTCTATCACAGTGCCATCCGTTTTGTCATCAAAGCCACATATTACAACCCACCACTGCGACCTGAATGTTCTCTTTGGCTGATCCTAGCTACATATTCGTTGCAAAAACCCACTGGCTCCAGGTCATCTATAAGTCTTTGCTAGGTAAAGCTCCACCTTATCTCAGCTCACTGGTCACCATAGCAACACCCACCCGTAGCATGAACTCCAGCAGGTATATTTCACTGGTCATCCCCAAAGCCAACACCTGCTTTGGCCGCCTTTCCTTCCAGTTCTCTATTGCCAATGACTGGAACGAATTGCAAAAATCACTGAAGTTGGCGACTTATATCTCCCTCACTAACTTTAAGCGTCAGCTGTCAGAGCAGCTTACAGATCGCTGCAGCTGTACACAGCCCATCTGTAAATAGCCCATCCAACCAACTACCTACCTCATCCTCATATTTGTTTTTATTTTTCTGCTCTTTTGCACACCAGTATTTCTACTTGCACATCCTCATCTGCACATATATCACTCCAGTGTAAATTGCTAAATTGTAATTACTTCGCCACTATTGGCCTATTTATTGCCTTACCTCCTTACTTCAATTGCACACACTTTCTACAGATGTTTCTATTGTGTTATTGACTGTATGTTTGTTTATCCCATGTGTAACTACGTGTTGTTGTTTTTTTCACGCTGCTTTGCTTTATCTTGGCCAGGTTACAGTTGTAAATGAGAACTTGTTCTCAACTGGCCTACCTGGTTAAATAAAGGTGAAAAAAGCCCGGGCCCAGATGGGTTCCCTGGTGAATTCTATAAAACATTCAGCAACATTCTCTCCCCCTACCTGCACAAACTGTTTGTTCAGGACAATGAGGACGGATCTCTCCCACCTACTTTGGATGAGTTGGTTATTACAGTTATACATAAAAAGGGTAAAGATCCGGAAGAAATAGGGTTATAGAGACCAAAATCTCTCCTCAATACAGACCAAAAGATCTTAGGAAAAACTGTCTCACAGGCTTAGCACTTTAGTGGGCAAATGGTTCCATTCCAACCAGACCGGCTTTATCCCTAACAGAAACTCATTCTTCAATCTCAGGCGCCTCTTCAACATTTTGTATTCTCCGAGGTCACCCAGCGTGGAACTTGCCGTTATATCCCAAAAAGGCCTTTGACAAAGTTGAGTGGTCCTATCTACAGTTGAAGTCGGAAGTTTACATACACTTAGGTTGGAGTCATTAAAACTCGTTTTTCAACCACTCCACAAATGTCTTGTTAACAAACTATAGTTTTGGCAAGTCGTTTAGGACATCTACTTTGTGCATGACAAAAGTAATTTTTCCAACAATTGTTTACAGATAGATTATTTCACTTATAATTCACTGTATCACAATTCCAGTGGGTCAGAAGTTTACATACACTAAGTTGACTGTGCCTTTAAACAGCTTGGAAAATTCCAGAAAATGTTGTAATGGCTTTAGAAGCTTCTGATAGGCTAATTGACATCATTTGAGTCAATTGGAGGTGTACCTGTGGATGTATTTCAAGGCCTACCTTCAAACTCAGTGCCTCTTTGCTTGACATCATGGTAAAATCAAAATAAATCAGCCAAGACCTCAGAAAAACAATTGTAGACCTCCGCAAGTCTGCTTCATCCTTGGGAGCAATTTCCAAACGCCTGAAGGTACCACGTTCATCTGTACAAACAATAGTACGCAAGTATAAACACCATGGGACCACGTTGCCGTCATACCGCTTAGGAAGGAGACGCGTTCTGTCTCCTAGAGATGAACGCACTTAGTTGCGAAAAGTGCAAATCAATCCCAGAACAACAGCAAAGGACCTTGTGAAGATGCTGGAGGAAACAGGTACAAAAGTATCTATATCCACAGTAAAACAAGTCCTATATCGACATAACCTGAAAGTCCGCTCAGCAAGGAAGAAGCCACTGCTCCAAAACCGCCATAAAAAAGCCAGATTACGGTTCGCAACTGCAGATGGGGAAAAAATATCGTACTTTTTGGAGAAATATCCTCTGGTCTGATGAAACAAAAATAGAACTGTTTGGCCATAATGACCATCCTTATGTTTGGAGGGGGAGGCTTGCAAGCCAAAGAACACCATCTCAACCGTGAAGCACGGGGGTGGCAGCATCATGTTGTGGGGGTGCTTTGCTGCAGTAGGGTCTGGTGCACTTCACAAAATAGATAGCATCATGAGGAAATAAAGTTATGTGGATATATTGAAGCAATATCTCAAGACATCAGTCAGGAAGTTAAAGCTTGGTCGCAAATGGGTCTTCCAAATGGACAATGACCCCAAGCATACTTCAAAAGTTATGGTAAAATGGCTTAAGTACAACAAAGTCAAGGTATTGGAGTGGCCATCACAAAGCCCTGACCTCACACCTATAGAAAATGTGTGGGCAGAACTGAAAAAGCGTGTGCGAGCAAGGAGGCTTACAAACCTGACTCAGTTACACCAGCTCTGTCAGGAGGAATGGGCCAAAGTTCACCCAACTTAATGTGGGAAGCTTGTGGAAGGCTATCCGAAACGTTTGACCGAAGTTAAACAATTTAAAGGCAATGCTACCAAATACTAATTGAGTGTATGTAAACTTCTGACCCACTGGGAATGTGATGAAAGAAATAAAAGCTGAAATAAATCATTCTCTACTAATATTCTGACATTTCACATTCTTAAAATAAAGGTGATCCTACCTGACCTAAGACAGGGAATTTTTACTAGGATTAAAGGTCAGGAATTGTGAAAAACTGAGTTTAAATGCATTTGGCTAAGGTAACTTCTGACTTCAACTGTATTTAAGTTCCTACAGAAATGCAATATTGGAGATGGGTTAATAAAATGGATCCAGCTTTTATATAGGAACCCCTGTGCGAGAATACTCACTAACCAATCATTGTCACCCCGATTTAACCTTTATAGAGGGACAAGAGGGGGTTGTGCGTTGTCGCCTCTGCCTTTTGCTCTAGCCATTAACCTCTCGCTCAAGCAATCAGATCTCACACAACAATACACAGCTATAATACTAAAGACACTCCATATAAGATTTCTCTATACGCAGATGACATTCTCCATTATGTAATGGAACCCCAATCTAGTATTCAAGCTATTGTTGATTTGATTAACCTGTTTGGTACTCGGGATATAGAATAAATTGGAACAAGAGCGAATTAATGCCCATACGATTGCAAAGCCCTCTTGGTTAGAACTTCTTCCATTTAAGTTATCTAGGAATTGTAGGTACCAAACAATACTCCTCTCTATTTAAAGAGAATTTTCCCTCTCTGATGCAAAAACTCAAGGCAAACATAGCATTTTGGAGAATTCTCCCAATTTCCCTGCTTGGAAGAATTAATGCCATTAAAATTGTCTTCCTCCCATAACCACTTGACCTATTCCAAAACATCCTGGTATTCATACCTAAGTCCTTTCATAAACAACTGGACTCAATTATCAATCCATTCATCTTGGATTATAAAACAGACAGGATAGGTAAAAAACACCTCTTTATGTACAAGATGGAAGGAGGATTGTCATATTTTACTATTAAGCCTCTAACCTCCATGCTGTTATGTTTGGCTGGATGACGCACCTCTGTCATCCAGCTGGTTTAGTATGGAGCGTAAGGATTGCCACCCCTTCTCTATTGGCGCGGTGATTTTGTCCTGTGGCAATTCCAAGTGGCGCAGTGGTCTAAGGCACTGCATCGCAGTTGCTAGCTGTGCCACTAGAGATCCTGGTTCGAGACCAGGAGACCTACGGGGCCGCGTACAATTGGCCCAAAGTCGTTCGGGTTAGGGGAGGGTTTGGCTGGCAGGGATGTCCTTGTCCCATCGCACTCTAGTGACTCCAGGCGCATGCACACTGATACGGTCACCAGGTGTACGGTGTTTCCTCCCACACATTGGTGTGGCTGGCTTCCAGGTTAAATGGGCATTGTGTCAAGAAGCATTGCTGCTTGGTTGGGTTGTGTTTCGGGGGATGCATGGCTCTCGACCTTCGCCTTTCCGAGTCCGTACGGAAGTTGCAGCGATGAGACAAGACTGTAACTACCAATTGGGTACCACGAAATTGGGGAGAAAAAAGGGGTAAAAGTAAAAAAAAATTTAAAACAATCCTATTATACATAGCACAGTCCTTATCTGGAAGCAAATTGTGGTCCATTTTGACCTTAGACCAATATCATTCCTGCTCCCTATTGCAAGGATTCCCTCTTTTGCCCCCTCTAACCTTGAGCAATGGGAAGAGCTAGGGATCAATACCATAGGGGATCTATATATAGAAGGGACCTTTGCCTCCCATATATAGCCAACCCTATTTTCAGTCTGTCACACCTGAGGATGTTGTAATCAGCAATGTCAATGTCTTTATCCAGGATCGAGTCATTTAGCCAAGTCTTTATGAGAACCAAAATATCTGGGCTCGTGACATGCACCCAGATATCAAGAAGGTCCATCTTTGACATCAAACGTCGAACATTGATATGTAACAGCCCAAGCCTTATACATGATTTGAAAGCAGCAGAGGTATCCATATTTATTGTATTTTAAATAATACCTTCTCAATTGGGCTAACAGTAACAGAGCTAACAGTGGAATTAAACTTCATGGTCACAAGATTATTATTGACAATATCCCTGGGAATATGGTTATCTATAGCAGTACGATAATGCTGTGAAATAGTGGAAATGGGAAGAATTACCTGAGCAGGGGTTGGGCTGTTTTTGAGTTAATGCTTTATAAGAAACCCAACTTTTGCCCCTTTCATATATGACTCACCACCTGGATTCAGTCTTATGTTGCAAAATTTGAAATTGTGCTTTTGGCAGACATTTACTGACACTGGCCATATTCAACGGGTGTTGTACACACGTCATGTAACTTTAGCTTAAGACATATAGCTAGCTAGCTAGGTAAACAATGAACCTAGCTAGGTAAACAAAGTGTACGTTCACACAAGTCACGTAATGTTAGCTAACAAGCCAGCCAGCTAACGTTAGCTAGTTAAACAACAATGAACAGTGCCAACAATGCCACAGTGCTGGGAGCTAACCAACCAGGTTCAATGTTAGCTAGCTAACATTAGGCTCTAACTACAAAAGCAAATGGCTCTGGGACACGAATAATAACGTCAGCTAGGGAGCCAGCCAGCTAACGTTAGCTAGTAGTGATGCACCGATATGATATTTTTGGCCAATATCCAATATTTTCCTTGCCAAAAAAAAATACAGATAACCAATATTTAAAATTTTAGCGGCCATTTAAGCATTCTAGTACAGTTAAATAGCTAACACACACAAGGACGCAGCGGTCTAAGGCACAGCATCTCAGTGCAAGAGGCGTCACTACAGTCCCTGGTTCGAATCCAGGCTGTATCACATCCGGCCGTGATTGGGAGTCCCATAGGGTGGTGCACAATTGGCCCAGCGTCGTCCAGGCTGTTATTGTAAATAAGAATTAGTTATTAACTGACTTGCCTAGTTAAATAAAGGTAAAATAAAAAACATCCATAGATTAGGGCCTAATGAATTTTGACTGATTTCCTTATATGAACTGTAACTCAGTAAAATATTTTAAATTGTGGCATGTTGCGCTTATATTTTTGTTCAGTATAAAACAATTAAAACAAATGTTTTAAAGTATAAATGTATTAGAAATATAAAACACAGGAGCACTGTATCACCATTCAAATTTTCTACTTCCCTTTGTAGACACTCCAGCAATATTGATGCTCTTCAAGGTGCTCCTCAAGGTAAAATAATAAAGACTTATTACTGAATGTTATTATAAAATGTTATAGAACTTTCAAACTTTCAAGATTTCACATGACTGGGCAGGGGTGCAGCCATAGGTGGGCCTGGGAGGGAATATATTCACTTGGCAGCCAGTCCCATCCAATCAGAATGACTTTTTCCCCACAAAAGGGCTTTATTACAGACAGAAATACTCCTCAGATATGGAGGTCCTGGGATAGCGTGGTTAGATTGTGAAGCCGGTTGGATGTTTGGCCAAATTCTCTAAAACGACATTGGAGGCAGCTTATGGTAGAGAAATTCTAATTAAATTCTCTTGGCAACAGCTCTGGTGGACATTCCTGCAGTCAGCATGCCAATTGCACGCTCATTCAAAACTTGAGACATCTGTGGCATTATGTTGTGTGACAAACTGCACATTTTAAAGAGGTATTTTATTGTCCTCAGCACAAGGTGCCCTGTGAAATGATAATGCTGTTTAATCAGCTTCTTGATATGCCACACTTGTCAGGTGGATGGATTATCTTGGCAAAGGAGAAATGCTTATTAACAGGGATGTAAACAAATTTGTGCAAAATATTTGAGAGAAGTAAGCTTTTTGTGCATATGGAAAATGTTTGGGATTTTTTATTTCAGCTCCTGAAACATGAGACCAACACTTTACATGTTGTGTTTATATTTTTGTTCAGTGTAGTAAGCAAGCAGGGATGTAGTAGTAAAATAAAGATGGGTGAACACTGAACGCCGGTCAAATAACTTGACCGCTAGTAAACCACTGCATAAAAATGTACACTCGACTGGGGAATTTGATACTACCATCGGAGTTTACATGTGTTTATGCTCCTCTACATCCCTGTATCAGCATAGAGGAAGTAAAAGCTCTGCAAGACAAGAGGTCTGTAGCAGTTTAACTTCTAGAAGTGCTCTCCTAGAGCCCTGAGAGTGAGCTCCCTAGAAGAGGGTTTGAGGTTTCTGGTTTTGTCTCAATATACTGCCTGAACATTGAGGACTCCATTCAACTGACTGTGCTCTCCACTGCTGTTAACAAACCGGGAAAAGGCCATGGAGAGCTGGTCATAAACTTTCATGGGCCACTGTGAGTCAGAGAGTGGGTGGCTGAGTGAGTGACAGGTAAGTAAGAGAGGCAGGGAGAGAAGAGAGATCGAGCAAGACAGAACGAGAGAGAGAGAGAGAGAGAGAGTGAGTGAGACGGAAAGAGAGAGAGATGGGGTTAAATTCTGCCTGTGACATTACAGGATATGCTGTTGTCTCCCACACTATAGTTTAAACTATGGAGCTCAAATGGGACCGCTGATTGACAGACAGGTTAAACCTATAGGCAGGTCTATAGTACAAGTGAGGGAATAGTACCAGTTGGGCCTCTCCGATGTGGAGGTGGGATTTCTGCTTGGTTCCACATAGCTGGCGGAGGTGGAGAATCACCAGCTCATTCTCTTCCTGGTCCGACACAGGCTTCATCCTCTACAGGGACGAATACGTATTTCAGTAAATCCATCCATCAATCAGCCAAATGTATTTATAAGTCCCTTTTTTTACATCAGCAGTTTTTACAAAGTGATTTTACATTAACTCGGCATAGACTCTAAAGAGCAAAGCAAAAGCGAGAGAAAAAACAAAATCCCCAAGAAGCAAAAAACCAAGGGAGTAGCCTGGCTAAGAGGGGTGACCCAATCTGTTCTGGCTGGGCCACTACCCATTGCTGTCATTGGTGCCAGTCTATCTATATTTGATCTATTGGTGTCGTCGGTGTCATTGAATACAATATAAATAGATACATTTTCTAAATGGGGTTGTTAAAGCTACTAGCTGTTGGAGCCCGTAAATATATCTACTGCTCCATTTTGTCAAAGATAGTCCTCTAAAGATACAGTAGATATTAAAGATAAGATTTCTATTATCGCTGCTCTCATTTTTTACATGGAGGATCTGACTAAGAAACATAGTACTATTAATTGTCAAAACTGATTCTAAGAACAATCATTATCTTCAGTCTCACAGTCCTTACCAGACCTAGGTTCAAATACTTATTGAAATCGTTCAGATTTAGCCTGTCTGGAGTTCCAGAAGGGCAAGGTTTGCAACTATTCTAATGGTCAATTGTGCCAGACAAGCTCAATGAAGCACCTATAAAGTATTTGAAATTATTTTTAAATGGTATTTGAATCTAGGCCTGGTCCTTACCTGAACTCGCTCAAAGATGTCGACCTGTTCGTTATCAGTCAGTTGAGAGAGGTACTTCTGGATGGCCAGCTTGGCCCTGGGAGGATACAGACCTGGATTCACACACACAGGAACCAAATTAATTGCCATTAAGCCCCCCAAAAAATTTGAATAGACTGGGAAGAGGAGAATTGAACGGAGCACACAACCAACTGCGTCGACTGATGTTGAGATATGCAAAGACAGTGTTTTCAAACTCAAAATGTGGAGCTATTTTTTCTACGAAACTGAGGTAGAAAAATTATCTGACTCAAAAGTGATTCAAACTGCAAACCCTATTGATTTGACAGAGAAGCCGAGATGAAGTGTGTGTGGGAGTCTTTTTTCTCATTTGATAACATGAAGGTTGAATAAATGGTTATGCACTGCTTATGAATGGTTTATGACTGCGGCATTAAGTCCTCCTGTAGGTACCCTTCAAATAAAAATTACCTTTCCAATCTGTATTTGGAAAGATAATTGATTTAGCTTTTATTGTCTCCTTCCCCTGTCCTGTCATTTTTTTAGTTATTTTGAAAGCAAAAAAAAGCTGTCTTCAAAAAAGTGTTCACACCCCTCCACTTATTCCACATGTTGTTGTGTTACAGCCTGAGATTGTGTGTCACAAGCCTACACACAATATCCCATAATGTTAAAGTGGAATTATGTTTTTAGATTCAAATTTTTTTTCTCAAGAAATTCAAAGTTGAAATGTCAATAAGTATTCAACTCCTTTGTTATGGCAAGCATGAATCATTTCAGGAGTAACATGTGCTTAAGTCGCATTATAAGTTGCATGGACTCTCTGGGTGCAATAATAGAGTTTAACATGATTTTTGAATGACTACCTCATCTCTGTACCAACCACACACATACAATTATATGTAAGGTCTCTCAGTCAAGCAGTGCCTTGCAAAGAAGGGCACCTATTGGAAGGTGGGTAAAAACATTCTTTAAAAAAGCAGACTGTGGCAGACGGCAGGGAGAAGTGAGGGGAGTGGTTATTGAAGGGAGATATCTTGCAGCCCGCTGGCTCCACCCCCGAGGCTTATATGGACTTCCTGCCCCAACGAGGCGAGCCTGTGGATCATTAAGCCAGGGAGTACTTGGGGATAAAAGAGGAAGCGACCTGCACAAAGGGGCAGAGAACGGAGAGGGAAGTGTGTGTTGTGAAGAGTGTGAGAAGAGAGAGAAATATCTGTGAACGGATTGTGGACGGATTGTGGACTGTGAAACGGTTGGTGAATCCCTCCCTTTTCCCCAGTGTGCAAAACTCCCTAATAAACTCCACTTTTGCATTCTAGTTGTGCTCCTTGTGTGTGTTTGATTATTGAACTTGGTGACGTGGAAACCCCACACCCTTGAACCTGCTACAAGACAGTGAATACCCCTTTGAGCATGGTGTAGTTATTACACTTTGGATGGTGTATCAATACACCCAGTAACTACAAAGATACAGGCTTCCTTCCTAACTCTGATGCCGGAGACAAAGGAAACCACTCAGGGATTTCACCATGAGGCCAATGGTGACTTTAAAAGAGAGTTTAATTGCTGATAGGAGAACTACAACATTGTAGTTACTCCATAATACTAACCTAAATGAGTTAAAAAAGGAAGCCTACATGTTCCAAAACATGCATCCTGTTAGCAAGGCACTAAAGCAAAACTGTAACAAATTTGGTAAAGAAATTAATGTTAAGTCCTGAATACAATCCGGTATGTTTGGGGCAAATCAAACAACACATCATTGAGTAGTACTCCTCATATTTTCAAGCATGGTGGTGGCTGCATTATGTTATGGGTATGCTCAACATTGGCAAGGACTAGGGAGCGTTTTAGGATAAAAATAAATGGAATAGAGCTAAGAACATGCAAAATCCTGGAGGAAAACATGGTTCAATCTGCTTTCCAACAGCCACTGGGAGATAAATTCACCTTTCAGCAGGACAATAACCTACAACACAAGGCCAAATGAACACTGGAGTTGCTTACCAAAACGACATTGAATGTTTCTGAGTGGCCTAGTTATAGTTTTGACTTAAATCGTCTTGAAAATCTATGGCAAGACATGAAAATGGCTTTCAAGCAACGATCAACAACAAACTTCACAGAGCTTGAAGAATTTTTAAAAGAATAATGTGCAAATATTGTACAGTCCAGGTGTGCAAAGCTCTTAGAGACTTATCCAGAAAGACTCTGTAATCACTGCCAAAAAAACAGCTGTAATCACTGCCAAAGGTGATTCAAACATGGGGTTGAATACTTATCTAATCAAGATACAGTATATTAGTGTTTTACAATGTTAGAATTGTTCTTCCACTTTGACAGAGTATTTTGAGTAGATCGCTGACCAAAAAATACAATTTTAAATCCATTTTAATCCCTCTTTGTAACACAACAAAATGTGGAAAAAAGTCAAGGGGTGTGAATACTTTCTGAAGGCATTGTAATAGATCCGGAAGACAGCGGCGTACCCTCAATCCTCTCGCAGAGTTTGTGCAGGTCGTGCATAGGGCAGGCCTCGCACAGCTTGACCTGTGTCTTGGCGCTCTGCAGAGCTGCTGCCGTACTGAAGGCCTGCTTCAGAGTAAGCATCACCTCATCCACCTATAGGCACACATATACACACACACAGCAGTCTAACTCCACTTACAGTAAACAACTATTTGGATTCCTAGCATTCCACAGAACCAGTCCTCCAGGCTATTTCAGAAACCAATACATTATGACCAATGTTTTGTGATACTGGTAGGCCTACAGTAGATTTAGTTGTGCATTACAGCTTTAGTTAAACATTTTGACATAGCCCAGGTATATAATAGCAACAATTCAAACACATTATGTGGCCCAAGCAGGAAGCAAACTCACAACCATGCTAAAATGGTTCTCCATCTCCAGATAGTGAATGTGCAAGCTCAGCCCTTCTGTAAGACCCATGATTGAAATATTCAGCTAATCAACACCTTCTCTCTAGACCGTAATTAGCTAAATCGAGTGTGTTGCTACAGGGTTGGATCAAAACTTTACACATGGGGAACCCTGCTCTAATGCACTGAGCCATTGGAACCACAAGGAGTCAGTCAGGGACCAATTTGAATTTGTATTTATTATGGATCCCCATTAGCTGCTGCAAAGGCAGCAGCTACTCTTTCTGGGGTCCGGCAAAATTAAGGCAGTTAAACAATTTTGAAAGCATTACAATATCACAGATTTCACAACACACTAAGTGTGTGCCCTCAGGCTCCTACTCCACTACAACATATCTCCAAAGCAAAATCCATGTGTACGTGTGTATAGTGCGTATGTTATCATGTGTGAATACGCATGTGTCTCTGCCTATTTTCCTAAGTCCCTCTTTGTGGTACGTGGCCACACTATTGAACAGTAGTCCAAGTGCGACAAAACTAGAGCCTGTAGGACCTGCCTTGTCGACAGGGCTGTTAAGGCAGAGTAGAGCATATTATGGACAATGACAGTTTACAATACAGGGCTCCTCCAAGCAGTTTAGTCACCTCAACTTGCTCAATTTCCACATTATTTAATACAAGATTTAGTTGAGGTTTAGGGTTTAGTGAATGATTTGTCCCAAATACAATGCTTTTAGTTTTTGAAATATTTAGCGGTAACTTATTCATTGCCACCCATTCTAAAACTAACTGCAGCTCTTTGTTAATTGTTGCTGTCCTTTCAGTCGCTGTAGTAGCTGACGTGTATAGTGTTGAGTCATCCGCATACATAGACACACTGGCTTTATTCAAAACCAGTGGCATGTCGTTAGTAAAGATTGAAAAAAGTAAGGGGCCTAGACAGCTGCCCTGGGGAATTCCTGATTCTTTTAGACAGGTAACTCTTTATCCACAATATAGCAGGGGATGTAAAGCCATAACACATGCAGCAGACTATGATTGATAATGTCAAATGAGATGTACACAGGGAGTGTGCAGTGGGAGGAGCTAGCCAATACTCACAAGGGATTCGCTGGCACACTGGAAGACGTAGCACACATACTGTCCTGGACCAGACTCCCCTGGGTCGCGAAAGATAAACCCAAAGTGGTCCGTCTTGTTTATACCCTGAGCAAACCGCACAATACAATCAAATATCATGATACGCTACAATACAGACGATACACTACATTGGTACAGTATAAGTATAGAATTCATTGGTAGTTTATACAACACAGTATATGTTTGAGAGACTGGTTGGAGAGAGGTTTCTCAATCTTCTATAAATCAATTTAAATGTTCTATAAATCAATTGAATATCCTAATACAACATCGTTTGCAAGTGGAGAAAGACATCAGCAATGCTATGTAACGTAGCCTTTATGGACTGAGTGGCTGTCCCTGGTTTAAACAATACTTAGCTGAAATGTATTAGGCTATAAACATCAAGTACAAACAATAACACAAGAGCATTATCTTTCCCCCAAATATGGCAGATGGCGTACACTGTTATTTTATTGTTTTAAGGGACTCCCTTCAAGCAATTGTTTTACTAACCTTTGATAGGAATGGATTTCTGAACTTTAAATGTTATTAATCATTAGTTGTAATAGAGACCTGAGGGGCGCCATAGCCGAGGGGCTACACCAGAAGTTAATGGTTATCTGTAGGAGGAAAGTATATAGTGGATGCAATTAAGCTTGGAATGTACTGAGTGTAGGGAAAGCGATCACATGTGGCAGGCATTGATAAGGTGGGAGAGCCATGGATTAGTGATGAAGGGGGTCGAGGTCAGGTCGGGTCATGTTAAGGGAGAAAGAAAAGTTTATCACTTTGTATCTTTATTGCTAGGCAGGAAACTATGTTTGTACAGATGTGTAGGAGGAGACTCAGCCTAGGATAAAGGGTTAAATATCAGCGCTTGTGTGAACAGTGTCTTTGTCTAATGCAGCTGTATTGATCCTCTGGGAAGAATAAACTTGGTTAAGCTTTCATATTGTCCTTTGAGTTTTTACTCTGAGAATTAAAGCCTAACACCTTTTTCCGTGATGTGTCAAAAGACACCATTTTTTATCATATTAGTAGGACTACTAGCTAAGTAAATCCTTGACAATGAAAAGATGAAAGACTGAGCCAAAGTAATGTGCATTTGTAATAAAATACTAAGAAATTATCCTCTGACAATGCAAGCCCCCAAACAAACGCATTTATTTATTCATGAAGTAGGCATGTTCAAGAATGAGTTAAGTTTGGGGAATTTGCACCTGTGAAAAGCTCTGTAGCATTGGGTTGAGATGAGCTGGAAAAATGTGAATGTAAACACGGAACACAGTAGAGTGAAAAACAAACCCAGGTTTACCAACCTGAGAGCAGGATGAGATGTCTTTGAATCTCTTTTCCAGCACCACCGTCTTACTGTCTGGACTGATCAGGTTCACCTCGAAGCGTCCGACCTGAAAAACAAGCACACAAACACACAGACACACACACTAATAAGGAATTTGACCTTGATACATTGATCAAGTAGGCTTCTTTAGAAGAGTAGAAAGTAGGCTTGGGCGAAATACTGTATAACAGGGTATTCGGAAAAAAGCCATTGAATGGTTTTTCAATACCGTCAAAACTGTATTTGAAGTTTCTCAAAAATGAGATTATTTGTAGCTACTTTTTAAGTTAACACCTGTAGTTAACTTGTGCAATACGTTAGGAGATAAAGCAGATTGCGTTCTTCATTTCACCTGTCACATTATTTTGCATTAAGAAGCTTACTGTTGTTTCCCAAAACAGTTAAGGCAGTCACGTGTTCGTTGTAAGGAGCACAATGGGATAGTCCATAGCGCTCTATACATAAATCGGTGAGTCTCTGTTGTGCGGCGCACCTTAGGTAATGAAGTTACACTTGTATGCAATTCACTACTAAATATTTGCCATTAGATATCTTCTAATGGCTTTCTGCCATGTTTTAGAAGTCAAAGAGCTCCGTTATCAGAGTTCTGTACTACTGACATTTGTTTCCCTGTCCTTCCTACTAGCATTTTTGTTCTTGTCCGTTCTCCGTGTACACATACTGCTCTTCCTTCTGAAAAGCATGCATCAAAACTTTGTTCATTTGCACAATCTTTCTTTCACTTTCGCTTGTAAATGTCCACACTCACCTAAAATTACATTCAGTAGCTATTAACTATGCTTATAACTTTATGAGCTGGATTCGTATATCTTTGCAATTAGTTTATGTTCGTTTTCGCTCGTTAACATTTAGCTAACAGCGTTTGTGTGATTTCGCGATTACTTGTGCAAATTCTTTGTTAGCATTTTGGTAATAAATCAACTATGGGCTTTTTTTTGTGCCCCCTTGTGTGTTAGGCTGGTAATACCTTTATCCCTGGATGGCAGAAGAATTGTATGACGGTATGAAAATCTGGATCCTGCCCAAAGCCTAATAGAAAGCAAGTCCACAATGTCTTATGTTGGGTATCTCATGATAGGCCTATTCTTGCTATTTGTGGAAATTTGTCATCTTTCCCTCAGACACACACACAGTAAAAAAAAGTTTGCACAAATCATTTCCCCCAAAATGGACTGCCACAAACCACGTTTCCATCCACAGTTTTTTTATGGGTAAAGTCGCACCTTATTAAAGAAAAAGGAATGACAGCTGTGATGGAAACAGGACATTTCTGTACAATTTTATTAATGCCGACAGATAATTTGTTAAGTCGACATGGTGGGATCTATTTGTGTCTGTAAATATTGAGATAATAACCATCATATCGAAGTAAACTTGGAGTCACGTGATGATATGGTGTGTGATCCTCCCACTATAACTCGGGCAACCATGCAGTTTATTAGGCTACAGATGAAATAAGTTATGATGAACTTCACAGGGTGGTGAAAGTGCACAGTGATCTTGATGCTCCTTTCCAATAAATACAGAGGGTCTTATTCTGGTGACATGATGATCAATGCTTGACTGCCGTTTGACAAATAAAAATATGCTCGCTCTTATCCACAACATCATAATGTAGAGTAGCCCACTCGTACTGTATCTGCGAGCTGTTGGCTAGAGCGCACGTGCCAAGACCAGAATAGGGACAGTACATTTGCAATTTAATGCAACAGTTTTTGTGACAAAATTATTGGAATGCAACACATTGAACTTAAGATTTTTATTCGATACATAACTCAAGCGAAAAAAGTACAAGACCTTTTGGTGGAAACAAACCACTGGTTGTAAAATGGGAATATTTTCTTTATGCAGAATTTTATATATTTGCATGAAAATCTGGATAGCTACGGACACAGGAGTACCATATTGAGCACTATACTCCACTTTCCTAAAGTAGCTTTTATGAGGATGGCTTGGGTGTGAGGACAGGCAGCTAGCTAACTGAACAGTTTGCATGATAATCGTCAAACCAGCGTTCAAATTGTATCCATTTTCTTTCAAATACTTGAGCTGCACTTGCCTGGCGCAATGGGAACAACCGAATAGTCCCCGCACATCTGACACCCTGGACAGGCTCAATGAAATGCTCAAAGTATTAGAGTGATTTGCAAATGTACTATTTGAATCCAGGTCTGCTAATCATGGAGAAGCACATTGTTGTGTTCAAGACCAATTCAAGACCAAGACCGGAGCAAGTTGAGTCCGAGTCAAGACCGAGACCGGGAGGGGGACAATGGGTCTGAGACCATGTCCAGTTCAAGACCATGATTGTAATTTTGTCAACTCGCCATAGTAAGAGTTCAAAATGTCCAGTATTTCTGTGTTCATATTTCAGAACAACATATGGATTCTTTAGACATTCAGATAGAATAAATGCATGCTGAGGGAAAATAGAGACACTCTACAAATTATTACTAATCCAAACACAGTGTGGAACAATGGGCGTTTTACGCCTTCAGAGAAGGGCTAAGGATTTATAAAATAATCATTATAATAATATAAAAATAATGATAATTATATTATTATTTTCAATGATGTTCTGATATAATCTCTTCAGTTTTTAATGGAAAGGAAAGGGTTAACACTGAAGCCAAAAAAAATATACAATCAGGATTTTCTTTGCTGGTCTCTGGGGAGAAAAATCTAGATTGTTAAATCAGCCATTGGCTAGGCCATCAGAAGCTAGATAAAGGCATCTGGAACCTGGACTTCATGACGGGCCGCCCCCAGGTGGAAAGGGTAGGTAACAACACATCCGCCACGCTGATCCTCAACAACGGGGGCCCCTCAAGGGTGCGTGCTCAGCCCCCTCCTGTACTCCCTGTTCACTCATGACTGCATGGCCAGGCACGACTCCAACACCATCATTAAGATTGATGATGACACAACAGTGGTAGGCCTGATCACCGACAATGACGAGACAGCCTATAGGGAGGAGGTCAGAGACCTGGCCGTTTGGTGCCAGGACAACAACCTCTCCCTCAACGTGATCAAGACAAAGGAGATGATTGCGGACTACAGGAAAAGGAGGACAGAGCACGCCCCCATTCTCATCGACGGGGCTGTAGTGGAGTAGATTGAGAGCTTCAAGTTCCTTGGTGTCCACATCACCAACAAACTAACAAGGTCCAAGCACACCAAGACAGTAAAGAAATGGCCTGACAAAACCTATTCCCCCTCAGGAGACTGACAAGATTTGGCATGGGTCCTCAGATCTTCAAAAGATTCTACAGCTGCGCCATCGAAAGCAACCTGACTGGTTGCATCACTGCCTGGTATGGGAACTGCTCGGCCTCCGACCGCAAGGCAGTACAGAGGGTAGTGCGTACGGCCCAGTACATCACTGGGGCCAAGTTTCCTGCCATCCAGGACCTCTATACCAGGCGGTGTCAGAGGAAGGCCCTAAGTCTAAGATGGCTTTCATTTACAGTTTGGACATTAAGCATTCTCAGTAGACTTTTGTGAATCCACTGTAGATTTCTGAAAGTTTAGAAGACATACTCACAGATTTCTCAGTGTAACCCGCCACACTCAATCCATAGGCAAAGCCAATGATTCGTGGACAGATAATAGAATATGGGTCATACTAATCTGACTCAGCAGATAGATGATACCTCAATATTCCATGAAATTTACTGACCGGTCTAATAGTAAAGTAACACTAGTTACAGTACTATTTCCCTCATCACTCCACCCCAACACAGTGATACACTGGTAGGATGACAGTGTCAAACAGAGGTCATGTCGCACATGTTTCTCTCCTTGAAAAAAATAGTGGACCTAATGGGAACCCCGCCCAATAGTCCTGCATCCTTTCTTAACTTAAGTTCTCCCTTCAGCCACGCTGAGTACAGAACGAGCTAGAGTTAGACGACAGGTAGAATCGGATAAAAGGAGACAGTGACGACCACGACGCCGCTGCAAAAATATCCTCTACCCCTGAAATTCTCTATCCTCTCTATCCTCTTCCTCTGCTCCATGAGTGGAGTGCACTCTTACGCCCTGGGGTAATGGCTGCCCTGCCATCTCATAAGCCGCCTAAATGCCTTCGCAAAGCCAATGAGACAGCCGCTGTTTAGAAAGTGGTCTACCAAGTGTACAAGCACTGTGACACACAAACAGCTGAGGCAATGACCTAATCATCGCCAAGGTGCGCACCGTGGACAGGCGATGAAGCCTCTCCTCTCCACATGGGGAGGGGGGAGAAGGCCCACAGCTCACCAGTCTGTGACCTATATGAGCTCTTAATAACCTTCTGCATAAATGATGATAGGACGTAACACCGCTCTGCTCAAATCGCCATTGATGGCAAGGCAGTCGGGTCTCGTCGAAAGAGCACACAAATCACTGACGCGCTTGGCCATAGTCAAAGCAAGCAACAGTGCCGTCTTCAGAGACAACATCTTGAGGGGAATTTGATTCAATGGCTTGAATGGCGTCTCGCAGAGTGCCTCGAGTACCACAATCAAATCCCAGTGGGGCAGAGTGGCTCTAGGCATTGGCCTAAGCTGCCGTGTTCCCAATAGAAACTGTTTCACTAGAGGGTGGCTGAAGACGGTGTCTCTGCCAAACCCCTCATGACAAGCTGAAATCGCTGCCGCGAACACCTTAATGGTGGCGGGTGAGCGCTGCTTGTCAAACATGAACTGTAGGAATGAGAGCACGCTCTCAACCTGACAGCATACGGGGTCCACATTCTCTGTGGCACACCATTGTGAAAACACGTTCCATTTGCTGGCATACAACCTGGATGTGGAACTTGCATGTGAGCCCTGTATGGTTCTGATTACTGAATCAGATAACCCACTGCACTCCAACCTGCCCCTCTCAGGGGCCAAGCCCTCAGTGGTTGGCCGATTAGAGGCAATTGCTCTATCATGCTTCCCGCTACAAAACATTGCATCCTCTCGATGTGGAATGGGCCATGATGGCGCAACCAACATTTGAGTCATCTCTGCGTACCACGGAGCCCCTGTGTGATCGGGGGCTATCAATATGATTGACAGCCCTCCTGTTCTCATGCGGGCTAGCAGTGGGAGAATGCAGGACAGCGGTGGAAATGTGTACAGGAGAACATCTGGCCACAGTTGGTGCGCAAAAGCATCTATCCCTAGTGCCGGTTCGTCCTGGGCTCGTAGGGAGAACCATAGGAGACACTGCGCGTTCACACGTGACGCAAACAGGTCCACCTCGGCTCTCCCAAACCATTCCCATATTTGGAGAACAATGTTGGGATGCCGTTGCCACTCGTTGTCTCGGGACCCCCTCAAGACATTTATTTGTAATTTTTTATTTAACTAGGCAAGTCAGTTAAGAACAAATTGTTATTTACAAGGATGGCCTACACCGACCAAACCCGGGCGACGCTGGGCCAATTGTGCGCTGCCAAATGGGACTCCCAATCACAGCCGTTTGTGATACAGCTGGATTCGAACCAGCACTGAGATGCAGTGCCTTAGACCTCTGCGTCACTCGGGAGGTCTGCTCCGACGTTCTGATAGCCTGGAATGTGTACTGCTGTCAACGAGCGAAGGTTCTCGTGAGCCCACAGCCACAATTCCTCCACCAGTCGGTGGAGTGCAGGAGACCTGCCTCCTCCTTTGTGATTTATGTAGGCTACTGTGGTTCTGTTGTCCGACCAGACCAGCACGTCTTGACCCCGTAGGGTTGACACGAAGTGGGTCAGTGTGAGATAAATCACTGTCTGTGTCGTGTGTGCGATTGCCAGCTCCGCTGACGGGGCGAGAACCAGTAGGTTGTCTAGGTAGGCTAGTAGCCTTATCCGTTGACGACGCAACGATACCAATGCTGCCTCAACGCATTTGGAAAAGGTGCGATGTGCCAGGGCATACCCGAATGGCATACTCGCATACTTGTACGCCACCCTTTGGAAGGCAAACCGCAGAAACTTCCTGTGACGTGGATGCACTGGCACATGAAAGTATGTGTCCTTTAGGTCTATGCTTATACAAAAGTATTTGTTGTGGATACATTGCAGCAGACGTTTTGTCATAAGCACTCGAACGGGCCGTTTGGCTTCACTCTCGTTGAGAGTGCGTAAATCCAATATTGGCCTCATTCCCCCGTCTTCTTTAAGCACTAGGAAGTAGTTCCTTTGCTCTTGGGGGACTACTGTGACCGCCTCCTTCGCCAAAAGTTCCGTAAACTCTTTCACAAGAGTGGCTATTTTCTCTGGCGTCTTCATCACCGTCTTCACCACGCCCAAAAATGGGGGAGGAGTTCGGTGGAATTGGATGGCATAAGCCTTCTCCAACATGCAGCTTCGCCAGGGAGATAGAGTGCAGCTTCGCTGCCACTCCCAATAATGCTCTGAGAGCGGGAGAGTGCGAGGCTGTGTTACAGATAGTAGGAAGGACCTGTATCCCTCTATGGCCCAAGCCGCCGCTGTCCCTCGACACTGAAGTGGGACAGCCCAGGGTGGGCCCCCCTTGAAAGGGGGAGGAAATATTGGTGTGTTCTGTGAGAAACGGGGGCGTCGACACTTTGGTTACACACATAACCTTGTGGTTGCAGCCCTCCGTGAACGCAGCACGGGTCTGAGCTGCACTAACTGAGGCACCTGCCTGAGTTAGTGCGCCGTCTCCCAACAGCGATTGCATCATCGGCCCAACATGGGGCTGTGTGCACAAGCTGTTCTTTAAACCCTTAGCCACATTACTCCTAAGAGTTTATTTTTAACCTTTATTTAACTAGGCAAGTCAGTTAAGAACACATTCTTATTTTCTATGACGGCCTTGTTCAGGGGCAAAACGGCAGATTTTTACCTTTTCAGCTCGGGGATTCGATCTTGCAACCTTTCAGTTACTAGTCCAACGCTCTAACCACTAGGCTACTTGCCGCTGTGGCTACCTGCCACCGTGTGTGGTGTAGGGTTCTCATGAGGTATAGCATGAGGTATAGCATGGCGGCTCATCAAAAGTGTCCGCTTTGCTGCCCTCATGTCATTCCCACTCACAACGTGTGTGCTCAGCTACGCAGCCATGGTGGACTGTGCTACACACAGAGCGGTGAGAGGAAGAGAGAGAGAGAAGGAACTTGAATGGTCTCAGGTTTGTTATGGAAAAGAGGTTATCTTGTGACAAAGTCAGATGGAACACATTCTTTATTAACAAACGACACATTGGCTCCTCCATCCCTTTGCAGGGGTGGGGGGAACAGTGGGAGCTGTCACGCAAGGTGCTGCGCTCTCTCCCGTCCTCTCCCCGTCATGGTCGCCGTCTCTTCTGGCTGCCCCTAGGCCGCCAGGGTGACGAAATTAAGATCTCTCTCGCTGGTGGAGTGTCTGCCTTCTCTGGTGCACCGGATGCTGCCGTTTGACGGGCTCTCTCCGTCTGGCCGCAGATCCAGGACTACTGAAGACGGTGAGGCGAGGGGGCTCTTTTGAAGTTGCTCTAGACCCTCCTGCCAATGGCAGGTGTCTAGATAGCTGCTTCTTCTCCTCCTCCTCTAGCTCCCAAAACGCACCGCCGCATATTTGACAGCGGCTCCGAAGAGACCACTGTCAGAGATGGGGCATTTAGTAGGGCGGCTTTGTCAGTCAACCTTCACAGCAGTCATAGACAGTCAGAGGTGGCGCTCCGCGACCACCGAAGTGGCCGTGGACCTCCCCGCTCATACAGCCGATGCCTTTCCGGCGCTATCCTCAACGCTTCCTCTATCTCCTCTCCCGACAGCTCAGTCCTACCCATGGTGAGACGGGACAGAGAGGCTGCCAGGAGGCCAATATTATTTGCTGCTGCTACAGCCTGTACCCCTAGAGCAAAGGACTTCTCTACCAGCTGGGATGTGAGTCTGTCGTAGGTAGTGTGGGTTTCTTGGACGACGGCCAGGAGCTCAAACCTGGGATGCCCTCGAGCATAGGGATCTCCTGAAGTCGTTTGTTGTCCAGTCCGGCGAATGGGGTGTACGCCTTTGCCGGCGCTCTGGCCGTTAAAGGCGACCCCCATGCACCCTCCTTGTATTTTGCGCATCCCCTTATATAGGGACACCTGTACTCCTATTGCCTGCAGGTGTGTGCATAATTTTCTCTCAGGCTATTCGCTGCCTAGGCAGGAGCTCCCCTATGGGGCGGAGCTCCACGATATGGAACTGATAATTATGAGTTTTTTACTCAGCTAGTCTCGAGAAACATTAAGAGTCCTCACTGTCCGAAACTGAGTACAAATGTATCTGACACCGAGACAAGACCAAAACTCAATATGTGGTCTCGGGACCGGACTCAAGACCGGTCTCACGTACTAAAATGCTGCATTGAACCACAATATTGTGGTAACTACTACTCTGGCGCTGTAATTGCCCTTTTAAATGGGACATAATATAAGGCCCAGCTGGCCTGTATATTGTAACGGAGAGATACTTGACATTAAAATGATTTGCAGCACATAGAACTGGCAAGACTATATGTGGGAGAGGATTGAATGACAAACCGTCCACAGGCAGGGAGTGTTTTAATGACTATGTGTGTGAGCCAGAAAGCAGAGAGCTGCATTGCTTCATCATAAAACAGCAGCCAAATTACTGAAATGGGACAATTCAAGCAAGCCTCATAGAGCAGGAATGTTGAGTGGTCTTTCACAGCTCTTCACGCAGATTTGGAATCCTCAATTTAAAATTCAGGTCAAGAAACTGATTAGTATGGTTGCTTCTAGTAGCCTACTATCAAGGACCTAGAAGACTACACAAGGGCACAAGTTGATATCCTCCAGAATGATATTGACTGGACTGTGATATTTGTCAAGTACATTGATGTGACAGAGAAATTCCGTTACTTAAAATATTTGCGCTCAAAACTTGAAAATAAAACGATAACCCAAAACTATTACGTAGCTGAAGTTTGAACCCAGTTTGAAGAGGGCAAACTATTCAACTTCATGCTCAAGAAATTTGACCACATGATGTAACGAAGTATTCTTCCAAAGAAACTGCCATTAAGGGAATAAGAAAATAACCTAACTGAATGTTCAGAAGCATACAGTGACCAATAAGATGATTTTGCACACTACATTTTTTCCCTTGAGAAGGAAGCCGCCACAGCCTGGTTAAAGTATTTGATGATCAAATTCTTCTATTGAAATGCCATTCTCTGTAACTAGGGGTGTGAGCGTTAAAATTTAAAACCAAATTGGGATCCTTGACAATAAGAGAAATCCCTACACGGAAAACATTTTTCTTTCTTTGTTTTTTCCCACATTTTTTTTATAACAGTGCAGTTATCAAAAAAACATTTTATTTCCGATTTATTGCCTAAATATATGCTAGGCTACAAAAGGCCTGGGGAAAGTTGTGTAATTTAAATAAAACCAGAGATGAAGAGGCGAACTTGAGTCTACTTTGGAGAATTTGTGAGGTATGCAAGAAAAGACATTGCGAGACACAGATTACCAAGACATCTGCGCACCACTGTTCTTTCTGCCCCTCTCTCTCTCCCTGGCTCGCCGATTCTGTTGCGAAACATTTCAGAACGAAAGCAAACGGCACGAAACAGGGAGGGACCTACCTGAATTTGTCCAATAGAAACTTTCATTTTAGTTTGGATGAATGACTGTTTTGACTAATTACACCCCTGCTCTTTCCCTTCGCCAATGACACAAGTGTGTGTTCAGTCTTCGGTCTGTTGTGTGTAGAATATCCTAACCTATTCATTGATGATACGCCCTGCATTACTGAAGTTGCGAGACATTGAAAGCCAAGAAATTGCGAGATATAGCTTTTGATTGCCGATAGATAAGCCTGCCTGGTGGCTGACCTGCCTATACTGTCCCTTCTCCATCCCTGGCTAGCTCGTTGTGAAAGATGCGAGTGTTAGTGTTCTCAGAAGTACGGCAACAAAGTCTCCTCCGTTCCAAAAATATTGAATCTTAGGAGTCGATTCCTAGCAGAATCAAATCTTGACTCTCAGAAATGGGAGTCGACACCCTGGAATCAACGTGCAAGGACTCGAGGAATCAATTATTTTGGAATCGATTCTCCAACACTACGTCATCATCGTTAACAGTTGGAAAAATGGAAGAGAAAGGCAAGCAGGAATGTCATGTACTGTATGGCAATACTTTGAGAAGTTAAACGAGAAGCAAATGCAAACTTTGCAAGGTGGAATTGAGGTACAGTAATGGTATTACATGTGCAATATGAAAGGGATGCACCATGAGACCTGGCAGCAGCACAGCTGCACTGTGAATTCACATAGAACTTTATGAATTTTCCTTATCGTTTTAATGGAAAATAAATAAATATGGCAGTTTAACCGTTAAGACAACAGTATATTTGTCACAACCCTAACTGTAACACAGTTCCCTCCCTGATAACATGTTGCAGCACATGTTCCAGTTTGAGTGTTGTTGAGAAAGCTGCCAGACCCAAGGAGACCTCTCCCTCTCTCACTCCCTCCCCCTCTCTCCCTACATGCCATGTCCCATCTTCCTGTGAGTGACTGAATGTAGTCAGCTGGTAGTAGAGCTGTATCATGAGAGCATCAACACCTGAAGGAGCTAGCTACCTAAAAGCACAGGCTAACTCAAAGAATACAACAACTTTGACTTGAAGAGTATAAGTCAACAACTTCTCCTGGCCATAGTACTAGGGCTATAGTGTATTCCTATATACTATCACAGCTATTTGATATTCCTGTACTACAATACTGTATGTTACTACTATATATTACATGGTACTCCTCCTGAGTGTGCATATTCTTTTACTGGTTATCCTCAATGGTTTGGGATGGAAAGGGTGAGAGTTACACTACATCGCTAAAGGTATGTAGACACCTGCTCGTCAAACATCTCATTCCAAAATCATTGGCAGTAATATCGAACCGACAGTGGAAACGTCTAGGAGCAACAACGGCTCAGAAAGTACCTGCAGCAATGTTCCAACATCTAGTGGAAAGCTTTCCCAGAAGAGTGAGGGCTGTTATAGCAGCAAAGGAGGGACCAACTCCATATTCATGCCCATGATTTGGGAACGAGATGTTCGACGAGCAGGTGTCTACATACTTTTGGCCATGTAGTGTACCTACCCCACACACTTAAAAATTCTAAGACCTAGTCAAGAGCCCTACTACTGTATCCAAATATAAACCCAGCCTGCACCTGGAAGAGCATGGTGCGGTTTTTGTCGGCGTCTGAGGGCTGGACGTTGTTGGGGGCACTGGCGTGGCGGCGGCGTGCCGGGGCGGCTTTGAGCGCACCCTCTAGTGGCCTCCGCTGCAGACTGCCCGCCAGGCTGCTGCAACGCGTCCGGAACTCCTGCTGCTCCTCGAAACCAGAGTCCTCCAGGATGCACTCGGGGAAGGCCCCCCGCAGGCTGCCCAGGCTGGGACTGTTGGACATGATCTTCCCTGGGAGACATAAGAACGAGTCAATACCCTCTAGACCTTCAACCGCACACCCCCAAACACACAAACACAGGCTCCCCAGACATGCCCTTCACTACGGAGACATGTTCCAATTAGCTGGAAAATCTGTGAGACAACATCCTCAACCCCAACTTCATAACATTTGTGGAAAATGGGACATGGAATGATGTGTTTTACTACAACTTAGCCTAGAACATCAGTTTTCAACTACAAAAGGGGATTTTAAGGAAAGTTATGCTTTAAGGTCACATTTGAATTTATTTTTATCAAATGTTCTGTGTGGTACATTTCAGCAACAAGCTGCCCACATAAAGAATTGTTTGGACACTTTACTGGGAGAGGTCCTTACCTCCAGAACCTCCTCTGTTAGTGACCTCATCCACCTCCAGCCCCTCAGGTTCCTCCAGCCCCTCACTGTGGGTGGTTGAGGAGAGGGGGTCTCCGTCATCCCCCATGATGAACTCCACGGGGGCACTTTCTGTGGATCCCCGCTGGTCATTCAGAAGGCGCAGGTGCTTGCGCTCCAATTCATGCTGGCGGAACTTGTTGATGCAGTCATCAATGAGGGTGGAGGGAGCCTTCTTGTGGCCGATAGTCACCTTTGATTGATTGATTAATGGATACAATTGATTGATTGATACAATGACTGATTGATTTTATCTACTTGATCTATTACACAGACAATGTCAATTATGCATACAAATACAGCCATATCTGTTTTAGGGAGCTAAGCTCTCACATATGATTAAGATAATTCAGTCATCCCAAACACATACCTACATAAAGATACTGTATATGGCTTTGATTCATGTCAAATTATTGATGATAAACACACAGTAAGGTTGAAAATAGATCTGGTAGTTGTCCTGTACCTTGCCACAGTAGAGCACTTCAAACTTCTGGGAGTTATAGAAGGCCTCTTCAGTATCCCGCTTCGGCTTGGAGTCCTCCTTCAGGGCCGACTTTGACACCGCACGGACACTACTGATCACTTCTGGTACCTGGAGAGGAAGGGAGAGAGGGATGGAGGGAGGAGAGAGAAATATGGAGGGAGAAATGAGAAGAGGGGTGGGAGGAGTGTAGAAAGGGAAGAAAGTGTAAATGGTGAAATTAGTGAGATATAGATGTAATTATTGCAATAGTTTGTGAGTGGGAAACATACACTATAATTCAAAATTGACATGTTGAAATATAATCATTTTAAAATGCGCTAATTTCCCTAAATCAAATCAAATTTCTCACATGCGCTGAATACAACAGTGAAATGCTTACTTACATGCACTAAACCAGCAATGCAGTTCAAGAAATGAAGGAAAATATTTACTAAATTAACTAAAGTAAAAAAAATCATAAAAAGTAACACAATGAAATAACAATAACGAGGCTATATACAGTGGGTACCGGTACCGAGTCAATGTGCGGGGATACAGGTTAATCAAGGTAATTTGTACATGTAGGTAGGGGTAAAGTGACTATGCATAGATAATAAACAGCAAGTAGCAGCAATGTAAAAACAAAGAGTGTGGGGGGAGTCAATGTAAATAGTCCGCGTGGCCATTTGATTTGTATTTATTATGGATCCCCAGCAGCTACTCTTCCTGGGGTCTGTCAAAATTAAGGCACTTATATAATTTTTTACTTTTTTTATTTTACTGGGATCGGTTCCCCCCGCGGTACGGTTGAGGTAACGTAGGCTAATGTGACTAGCATGAGGTTGTAAATAACAAAAAAATGTCTGATATGGACAGAAAGCTTAAATTCGTGTTAATCTCACTGCACTATCCAATTTACAGTTGCTATTACAGTGAAAGAACACCATGCAATTGTTTGAGGAGAGTGCACAATTATGAACTTTAAAATGTACTAATAAACCAATTAGGCACATTTGGACAGTCTTGATACAACATTTTGAACAGATATGCAATGGTTCATTGGATCAGTCTAAAACATTGCACATAACCTGCTGCCATCTAGTGGCCATAATCCAAATTGCGCCTGGGCTGGAATAATACATTATAGCCTTTCTTTTGCATTTCAAAGATGGTACAAAAAAAATACAAAAAACACATGTTCTTTTCTTTGTGTTATCTTTTACCAGATCTAATGTGTTATATTCTCCTTCATTAATTTCACATTTCCACAAACTTCAAAGTGCTTCCTTTCAAATGGTATCAAGAATATGAATATCCTTGATTCAGGTCATGAGCTACAGGCTGTTAGATTCGGGTGTCATTTTAAGCGAAAATGTTTTTAAAAAAAAGGGTTGGGTCCTTAAGACTACACATTCATAACAGATCTTACAACACACTAAGTCTGTGCCCTCAGGACCCTACTCCACTACCACATATCTGCAACACAAAATCCATATGTACGTGTGTATGTTCTGTGTGTGTATGCATGTGTCTTCACCTGTGTTTGTGTTGCTTCATAGTCTCCTATGTTCCATAAGGTGTATTTGGAATAGAGCTCCATGTACTCATGGCTCTATGTAGTACTGTGTGCCTCCCATAGTCTGTTCTTGACTTGGGAACTGTGAAGAGACCTCTGGTGGCATGTCTTGTGGGATATGCATGGGTGTCTGAGCTTTGTGCTAGTCGTTTAACAACGTCTACCCCATAAGACTGCGCACACTGTCTACCTCCCATTGCATCTCTGTTTTTGTCCTGACGTCATCAGAGTGCTTTGTTAAACATAAATACCAAACTTGTTTTTGCATGGATTACACGACGCGCTTTTAACAGCTAGGACCACTGTTTCTTTCCCGGAATCCCACTTAACTGACAGGTTGAAGTCTGCTTGAAAGCTTTGACATGCAAGAAAAAGCCCATACATTGAGATAGCATTATATGTGTAATTTAGATGTTGTCCACAAGATGGCAGCAGTGTATGTGCAAAGTTTCAGACTGATCCAGTGAAGAATTACATTACTACACAATAGTTTTGTATAAGTCTGCCAGGAGTTTTCCCAAATGTGCCAAATTGGTTAATTTATACATTAGCAAGTATATAACTATAGAGAACATACAAAAATGGTATGGTGAAAACTAAAAATGTTTACACACTCCCAGGAATGTCATACATGATGGAACATTAGCTTCCCCTACAGAAAATACACTAAACTTCACACATCTAGATGGCTGGGTGATGGCTGGTGAGTGTGGAGCCAGAAACAGCTGTGGGGTCAATCTGTAGAACCCAGTTCCTACATTTGAATATATAAAATAATATTTTATCAAACAAAATTGTGCTACATTTTATCTTTGGTACCCTCAGGATGACTAATCAGAGGAAGATTTCTGAATGTAAGTACTTTATTTACCTTCAGAGGTGAATGTATCAAACTACTTGCCGTGATAAAAGTGTTTTGTTGTTGTGCACTATCCTCAAACAATAGCATGGTATTTTTTGCGGTAATAGCTACTGTAAATTGTACACTGCATTTAGATTAACAATAGTTTAAGCTTACTACCCATATAAGACATGTCTATGTCTCGGAAAGTTGGCAGTTGTTTACAACGTCATTCTAGTCAAATTATCACATATTGAGCAACAACTGTCCCGGTTTAGGGACGCCGATCCCGTAGAGGTTTTAACCTCTTATGGCTAGGGGGCAGTATTTTCACGGCTGGATAAAAAACGTACCCGATTTAATCTGATTATTAGTCCTGCCCAGAAACTAGAATATGCATATAATTATTAGCTTTGGATAGAAAACACCCCAAAGTTTCTAAAACTGTTTGAATGGTGTCTGTGAGTATAACAGAACTCATTTGGCAGGCCAAAACCTGAGAAGATTCTGTTCAGGAAGTACCCTGTCTGACCATTTCTTCCCCTTGTTGATTCTCTCTATCTATTACAAGGGATCTCTGCTGTTACGTGACACTTCCCACGTCTCCAATGGGCTCTCAAAGCCCGGGAAAAACCTGAATGACGTAATTCAAAGCCCTGGCTGAAACACACGAGTGCTTTTGCTAAGTGGTCTATCAGCAGACAAAAGACTTAGGCGCATGACCTGCCCGCCCCCGCCTTTCTGTTTATCCCTCTGTTTACAGACACGCAGATTCCCGGTCGGAATATTATCGCTTTTCTACGAGATAAATTGCATAAAATTGATTTTAAACAGCGGTTGACATGCTTCGAAGTATGGTAATGGAATATTTAGAATTTTTTTGTCACATTATGCGCCATGCGCGCGACCGTGATTTACCATTCTGATAGTGTCTAGAACTCACGAACAAAACGTCGCTGATGGAACATAACGATGGATTATTTGGGACCAAACCTACATTTGTTATTGAAGTAGAAGTCCTGGGAGTGCATTCTGACGAAGAACAGGAAAGGTAAGACCATTTTTCTTATAGGAAATATGATTTTGGTGAAGGCTAAACTGGGTGGGTGTCTAAATAGCTAGCCCGTGATGGCTGGGCTATGTACTTAGAATATTGCAAAATGTGCTTCATCCGAAAAGCTATTTTAAAATCGGACATATCGAGTGCATAGAGGAGTAATGTATCTATAATTCTTAAAATAATTGTTATGCTTTTTGTGAACGTTTATCGTGAGTAATTTAGTAAATTGTTAGTAAATTCCCCGGAAGTTTGCGGGGGGTATGCTAGTTCTGAACGTCACATGCTAATGTAAAAAGCTGTTTTTTGATATAAATATGAACTTGATTGAACAGACATGCATGTATTGTATAACATAATGTCCTATGGTTGTCATCTGATGAAGATCATCAAAGGTTAGTGCTGCATTTAGCTGTCTTCTGGGTTTTTGTGACATTATATGCTAGCTTGAAAAATGGGTGTCTGATTATTTCTGGCTGGGAATTTGTATTTCGCGCCACGCCCATCATTGGATATTGGAGCAGACATTCCGCTAGCGGAACATCTAGATGTAAGAGGTTAATTAAGGAGCCTTTTGGACCTAGACTTGGTGCTCCGGTACTGCTTGCAGTGCAGTAGCTGAGAGAACAGTCCATGACTTGGGTGACTGGAGTCTTTGAGAATTTTTTGGGCCTTCCTCTGACACCGCCTAGTATATAAGTTCTGGATGGCAGGAAGCTTGGCCCCAGTGATGTATTGGGCCGTACGCACGACCCTCCGTAGCGTCTTACAGTCGGATGCCAAGCAGTTGCCATACCAGGCGTTGATGCAACCAGTCAGGATGCTCTCAATGGTGGAGCTGTAGAACCTTGAGGACCTGGGGACCCATACCAAATCTATTCAGTCTCCTGATGGGGAAAAGGTGTTGTCTGCCCTCTTCACGACTGTCTTGGTGTGCTCGGACCATGATAATTTGTTGGTGATGTGGCCACCAAGGAACTTGAAACTCTCGACCCGCTCCACTACAGCCACGTCGATGTAAATGGGGGCCTGTTCGGCCCTCCTTTTCCTGTAGTCCACGATCTTGCAAATGTTGTTGTCCTGGCACCACACGGTCACGTCTCTGACCTCCTCCCTATAGGTTGTCTCGTCATTGTCGGTGTTAAGGCCTACCACTGTTGTTTTGTCAGTAAACTTAATAATGGTGTTGGGATTCGTGCTTGGCCACACAGTCGTGGGTGAACAGGGAGTACAGAAGGGGACAGAGCACGCACCCGAGGTGCCTCCGTGTTGAGGATCAGTGTGGCATATGTGTTGTTGCCTACCCTTACCGCCTTGGGGTGGCCCGTCAGGAAGTCCAGGATCCAGTTGCAGAGGGAGGTGTTTAGTCCCATGGTCCTTAGCTTAGTGATGAGCTTTGTGCGCACTATGGTGTTGAACACTGAGCTGTAGTCAAGGAGCAGTTCTCTCACATAGGTGTTCCTTTTGTCCAGCTGGGAAGGGGCAGTGTGGAGTGTGATTGAGATTGCATCATCTGTGGATCTGTTGGGGCGGTATGCGAATTGGAGTGGGTCTAGGGTTTCCGGGATGATGGGGTTGTTGTGAGCCATGACCAGCCTTTCAAAGCACTTCATGGCTACCGACGTAAGTGCTACGGGGCAGAAGTAATTTAATCAAATCAAATCAAAGTTTGTCAAGTGCGCTGAATACAAGAGGTGTAGACCTTACAGAGAAATGCTTACTTACAGGCTCTAACCAATAGTGCAAAAAAGGTATTAGGTGAACAATAGGTAAGTAAATAAATAAAAACAATAGTAAAAAGACAGTGAAAAATAACAGTAGCGAGGCCATATACAGTAGCGAGGCTATACAAGTAGCGAGGCTACATACAGACACCGGTTGGTCGGGCTGATTGAGGTAGTATGTACATGTAGATATGGTTAAAGTGACTATGCATATATGATGAACAGAGAGTAGCAGTAGCGTAAAATAGGGGTTGGCGGGTGGTGGATGGCGGGACCCAATGCAGATAGCCCGGTTAGCCAATGTGCGAGCACTGGTTGGTCGAGCCAATTGAGGTAGTATGTACATGAATGTATAGTTAAAGTGACTCTGCATATATGATAAACAGAGAGTAGCAGCAGCGTAAAAGAGGGGTTGGGGGGGCACACAATGCAAATAGTCTGGGTAACCATTTGATTACATGTTCAGGAGTCTTATGGCTTAGGAGTAAAAACTGTTGAGTAGCCTTTTTGTCCTAGACTTGGCACTCCGGTACCGCTTGCCATGCGGTAGTAGAGAGAACAGTCTATGACTTGGCGGCTGGGGTCTTTGACAATTTATAGGGCCTTCCTCTGACACCGCCTAGTGTAGAGGTCCTGGACGGCAGGCAGCTTAGCCCCAGTGATGTACTGGGCCGTACGCATTACCCTCTGTAGTGCCTTGCGGTCGGAGGCCAAGCAATTGCCTTACCAGGCAGTGATGCAACCAGTCAGGATGCTCTCGATGTTGCAGCTGTAGAACCTTTTGAGGATCTCAGGACCCATGCGAAATCTGTTTAGTTTCCTAAGGTGGAATAGGCTTTCTCGTGCCCTCTTCACGACTGTCTTGGTGTGTTTGGACCATTCTAGTTTGTTGGCGATGTGGACAGCAAGAAACTTGAAGCTCTCAACCTGCTCCACCACAGCCCCGTCGATGAGAATTGGGGGCGTGCTCGGTCCTCCTTTTCCTGTAGTCCACAATCATCTCCTTAGCCTTGGTCAAGTTGAGGGATAGGTTGTTATTCTGGCACACCCGGCCTGGTCTCTGACCTCCTCCCTATAGGCTGTCTCGTCGTGTTCGGTGATCAGGCTTACCACTGTTGTGTCGTTTGTAAACTTAATGATGGTGTTGGAGTCGTGCCTGCAATGCAGTCGTGGGTGAACAGGGAGTACAGGAGGGGGCTGAACACGCACCCCTGGGGGGCTCCAGCGTTGAGGATCAACGTGGCAGATGTGTTGCTACATAGCCTCACTACCTGGGGGCGGCCCATCACGAAGTCCAGGATCCAGTTGCAGAGGGAGGTATTTAGTCCCAGGATCCTTAGCTTAATGATTTGCTTTAAGGGTACTATGGTGTTGAACGCTGAGCTGTAGTCAATGAATAGCATTCTCACATAGGTGTTCCTTTTGTCCAAAGGGCAGTGTGGAGGGAAAGGGCAGTGCAATAGAGATTGCATCATCTGTGGATCTGTTTGGGCGGTATGCAAATTGGAGTGGGTCTAGGGTTTCTGGGATAATGGTGTTGATGTGAGCCCTTACCAGCCTTTCAAAGCACTTCATGGCTACGGACATGAGTGCTACGGGTCTGTAGTCATTTAGGCAGATTGCCTTCGTGTTCTTGGGAACAGGGACTATGGTGGTCTGCTTGAAACATTTAGGCAGGTTACCTTCGCTGTCTTGAAAACAGGGAGCATGGTGGTCTGCTTGAAACAGTAGGCATTACAGACTCAGTCAGGGAGAGGTTGGCAATGTCAGTTAAGATACTTGCCAGTTGGTCCGTGCATGCTCGAAGTACACGACCTGGTAGTCCTTCTGTCGCTGCGGCCTTGTGAATGTTGACCTGCTTAAAAGGTCTTTCTCACATCGGCTACGGGGAGCGTGATCACACAGTCGTCCGGAACAACTAGTGCTCTCATGCATGCTTCAGTGTTGCTTGCCTTGAAAGTCACTGGGCAGCTCACGGCTGGGTTTCCCTTTGTAGTCCGTAATAGTTTTCAAGCCATGCCACATCCAACCAGCGTCAGAGCCGGTGTAAAAGGATTCAATCTTAGCCTTGTATTGACGGTTTGCCAGCTTGATGTTTCGTCTGTGGGCATAGTGGGATTTCTTATAAGAGTCCAGATTATAATTAACAGTTTGTGTTACTACCTTACACAAACTTGCATTTTCATCTCATACAAATGATTACAACATTTTTACCTCAGATTGGTGATGTTAATATAAAAGTTTATAGTCACCAAGATGACACTAAATCGATTGCTTTAAAACAGATAACAATATCTTTGGTTTGGTACCGTTGATTTGATCATACACGCTTGTCCATTGCAGGACTGTCACTATTTAGACCTAACTGTGGGAGAGATGATTTGTTGAAATTATCCAGTCAAAAAGGTCCTATTTTCTTTTTCGTATTGGCCATCTACCATAAACACTGTCTCACAAGGAGATGAGTTGATGGACACTACATGTTGAAATCTATTGAAAGGTATACCCAAGTTCGTTGTGGTTTGTCTTTAAGAAGAGTGGAATTGGCACATACAGTTGAAGTCGGAAGTTTATATACACTTAGGTTGGAGTCAATAAAACTCGTTTTTCAACCACTCCACAAATGTATTGTTAACAAACTTCCTATTTCGCAAACAAAGCATCCTTCACTCATGCTGCCAAACATACCCTAGTAAAACTGACTATCCTACTGATCCTTGACTTCGGCGATGTCATTTCCAAAATAGCCTCCAATACTCAACTAATAGGATGCAGTCCATCAAGGTGCCATCCGTTTTGTCACCAAAGCCCCATACACTACCCACCACTGCGACCTGTATGCTCTCGTTGGCTGGCCCTCGCTTCATATCTGTCGCCCATCCCACTGGCTCCAGGTCATCTATCAGTTGTTGCTAGGTAAAACCCCGCCTTATCTCAGCTCACTGGTCACCATAGCAGCACCCACCCACCGCAGGCGCTCCAGCAGGTATATTTCACTGGTCACCCCCAAAGCCAATTCCTCCTTCGGCCACCTTTCCTTCCAGTTCTCTGCTGCCAATGACTGGAACGAACTGCAAAAATCACTGAAGCTGGAGACTCATATCTCCCTCACTAGCTTTAAGCACCAGCTGTCAGAGCAGCTCCCAGATCACTGCACCTGTACATAGCCAATCTGTAAATAGCCCATCCAACTACCTCATCACCATACTGTTATTTATTTTATTACTTTGCTAGTTTGCACCCCAGTACTGACACTTGCACACTCATCTTCTGCACATCTATCACCCCAGTGTTTAATTTGCCATACTATAATAATTTCACCACTATGGCCTATTTATTGCCTCACCCCTCTTATCTTACCTCATTTGCACACACTATATACAGACTTTCTCTATTGTATTATTGACTGTATGTTTGTTTATTCCATGTGTAACCCTGTGTTGTTGTTTGTGTCGCACTGCTTTGCTTTATCTTGGCCAGGTCGCAGTTGTAAATGAGAACTTGTTCTCAACTAGCCGACCTGGTTAAATAAAGGTGAAATAAAAAAAAATTATATACAAAAAACTATAGTTTTGGCAAGTCAGTTAGGACATCTACTTTGAGCATGACACAAGTAATTATTCCAACAATTGTTTACAGACAGATTATTTCACTTATAATTCACTCCATCACAATTCCAGTGGATCAGAAGTTTACATACGCTAAGTTGACTGTACCTTTAAACAGCTTGGAAAATTCCAGAAAATGATGTCATGGCTTTAGAAGCTTCTGATAGGCGAATTGACATCATTTGAATCAATTGGAGATGAACCTGTGGATGTATTTCAAGGCCTACCTTCAAACTCAGTGCCTCTTTGCTTGACATCATGGGAAAATTTTTATAAAATCAGCCAATACCTCCACAAGTCTAGTTCAACCTTGGGAGCAATTTCCAAACGCCCGAAGGTACCACGTTCATATGTACAAACAATAGTACGCAAGTATAAACACCATGGGACCACACATCCGTCATCCCGCTCAGGAAGGAGACACGTTCTGTCTCCTAGAGATGAACATACTTTTGTGCGAAAAGTGCAAATCAATCCCAGAACAGCAGCAAAGGACCTTCTGAATATGCTGGAGCAAACAGGTACAAAAGTATCGATATCGACAGTAAAACGAGTCCTATATCGACATAACCTGAAAGGTCGCTCAGCAAGGAAGAAGCCACTGCTCCAAAACCGCCATAGAAAAAGCCAGAATACAGTTTGCAATTGCACATGGGGACAGAGAATGTACTTTTTGGAGAAATATCCTCTGGTCTGATGAAACAAAAATAGAACTTTTTGGCCATAATGACCATCCTTATGTTTGGAGGAAAAAGGGGGAGGCTTGCAAGCCAAAGAACACCATCCCAACCGTGAAGCACGGGGGTGGCAGCATCATGTTGTGGGGGTGCTTTGCTGCAGGAGGGACTGGAGCACTTCACAAAATAGATGGCATCATGAGGCAGGAAAATTATGTGGATATATTGAAGCAACATCTCAAGACATCAGTCAGGAAGTTAAAGCTTGGTCGCAAATGGGTCTTCCAAATGGACAATGACCCCAAGCATACTTCCAAGTTGTGGCAAAATGGCTTAAGGACAACAAAGTCAAGGTTTTGGAGTGGCCATCACAAAGCCCTGACCTCAATCCTTTAGAACATTTGTGGGCAGAACTGAAAAAGGGTGTGCAAGCAAGGAGGCCTACAAACCTGACTCAGTTACACCAGCTTTATCAGGAGGATTGGGACTAAATTCACCCAACTTATTGTGGGAAGCTTGTGGAGGGCTACCCGAGACCCAAGTTAAACAATTTAAAGGCAATGCTACCAAATACTAATTGAGCGTATGTAAACTTCTGACTCACTGGGAATGTGATGAAAGACATAAAAGCTGAAATAAATAATTCTTTCTACTATTATTCATTTCACATTCTTAAAAAAAAGTGGTGATCCTAACTGACCTAAGACAGGGAATTTTTACTCTGATTAAATGTCAGGAATTGTGAAAAACTGTGTTTAAATGTATTTGGCTAAGGTGTATGTACATTTCTGACTTCAACTGTAACTACTAACCACAACAACAGACCACAACCACACAACTACTGACCACAAGTATCGACCAAAACTACTCTCCACAACTGAACCTACTGACCTAAACCACACAACTACTGACCTCAACCACACAACTACTGACCACAACTATCGACCAAAACTACTCTCCACAACTGAACCTACTGACCTCAACCACACAACTACTGACCTCAATCACACAACTGCTGACCACAACTATCGACCAAAACCACTCTCCACAACTGAACCTACTGACCTCAACCACACAACTACTGACCTCAATCACACAACTGCTGACCACAACTATCGACCAAAACCACTCTCCACAACTGAACCTTCTGACCTCAACCACACAACTACTGACCACAACTATCGACCAAAACTACTCTCCACAACTGAACCTACTGACCTCAATCACACAACTACTGATCAAAACTACTCACCACAACTGAACCTACTGACCTCAATCACACAACTACTGACCACAACCACACAACTACTGACCTCAACCACACAACTACTGACCTCAACCACACAACTACTGACCTCAACTACTGACCACAACCACACAACTACTGAACCAAACTACTGACCACTATCATTGATATGAAAGTAAAGTTTCAAACAACGTGTGAGCAGCATTATGTGAAAATGGATGACAAATACTCCTCCTAGACTGATGGAAAGATTCACTAATACATTTATAGCTATTCATACTCCTTTACTTACTGCACATTTTGTTGTGTTACAGCCTGAATTCCAAATGAATTAAAATGATATTTTTTCTCACCCATCTACACACAATACCCCATAATGACAAAGTGTAAACAGTTTTTTATTGTATTTTTTTGCAAACGTATAGAAAATTAAATACCGAAATATCTCATTTGCATAAGTATTCACACTACATGTTAGAATCACGTTTGGCAGCGATTACAACTGTGAGTCTTTCTGGGTAAGTCTCTAAGAGCTTCGCACCCCTGAACTGTACAATATTTATTACAAAGATTATTCAGGCTCTGTCAAGTTGGTTGCTAAACAGACTTTTTCAAGTCCTGCCATACATTTTCAAGCCGATTTAAATCAAAACTATAACTAGGCCACTCAGGAACATTCAATGTGGTCTTGAGGAGTGGTACGCAGTGATGTGCTGTGTTGGATTGCCCCAAACATAAGCCTTTGTATTCAGGACATAAAGTACATTTCTTTGCCAAATGTTTTGCAATTTTACTTTATTGCCTTATTACAAAAAGGATGCAATTTTTTGAATATTTGTATTCTGTACAGGCTTCCTTCTTTTCACTCTGTCATTTAGGTTAGTATTGTGGAGTAACTATAATGATGTTGATCCATTCTCAGTTTTCTCCAATCACAGCCATAAAACTGTTTTACTTCCTCTTTGGCAACTGAGTTAGGAAGGACGCCTGTATCTTTGTAGTGACTGGGTGTATTGATACACCATCCAAAGTGTAATTAATAACTTCACCATGCTCAAAGGGATTTTCAAAGATAATTGTATGTGTGGGGTACATTTAAAAGTAAATTTTGTATTTTTATTGAATTTGAAAACATACAACATACTTGCAGTAAAGCCTCTCAACATTTACATTACATTCAGTCATCTAGCAGACATCCATCCGAGCGACCCACAGGAGCAACCACGGTCAAGCACCCCACCCAAGGGCACATCGCCAGATCTCTCACCAAGTCAAATTGGGGACCGAACCAGCGACCTCTTGGCCACCGGCCCAAGCTCCCAACCAACCACCAACTATTCAAGATCCCCCCACAGTTCTCCCGAGGGCAGCCCCTCAACCATCCGAGACAAAAACTCCCCCTCCACCCCATCTCACCTACAGTGCATTCGGAAAGTATTCAGACCCCTTGACCTTTTCCAAATTTTGTTACGTTACAGCCTTATTCTAAAATTATTAGATATATTTTTTCCCTCATCAATCTACACACCATACCCCATAATGACAAAGCAAAAGCAGGTTTTTAGAAATGTGTGTGAATTTAAATGTATTTTTAAATGGAAATATTACATTTACATAACTTTTCAGACCCTTTACTTAGTCCGTTGTTGAAGCACCTTTGGCAGTGATTACAGCCTCGAGTCTTCTTACTGTAGGTATGATGCTACAAGCTTGGCATACCTATATTTGGGGTGTTTCTCCCATTCTTCTCTGCAGATCCTCTCAAGCTCTGTCAGGTTGGATGGGGAGTGTTTTCAGGTCCCTCCAGAGATATCCAATTGGGTTCCGGGCTCTGGTTGGGCCACTCAAGGACATTCAGAGACTTGTCCCAAAGCCACTCCTGCATTGTCTTGGCTATGTCCTTAGGGTCGTTGTCCTGTTTTGAGGTGAACCTTCACCCCAGTCTGAGGTCCTGAGCGCTCTGGAGCAGGTATTCATCAAGGATCTCTGTACTTTGCTCTGTTTATCTTTTCCTCGATCCTGACTAGTTTCCCAGTCCCTGCTGCTGAAAAACATCCCCACAGCATGATGCTGTCACCGCCATGCTTCACCGTGGGTAAGGTGCGTGGTTTCCTCCAGACGTGACGCTTGGCATTCAAGTCAAAGAGTTCAAGTTTGGTTTAATCAGATCATAGAATCTTGTTTCTCATGTTCTGAGAGTCTTTCAGGTGCCTTTTGGCAAAATCCAAATCGGGCTGTCATGTGCCTTTTACTGAGGAGTGACTTCTGTCTGGCCACTATACCATCTAGGCCTGATTGGTGGAGTGCTGCAGACATGGTTATCCTTCTGGAAGGTTCTCCCATCTTCACAGAGGACCTCTGGAGCTCTGTCAGAGTGACCATCGGGTTCTTGGTCACCTCCCTGACCAAGGCCCTTTTCCCAGATTGCTCAGTTTGGCCGGGCGGCGAGCTCTAGGAAGAGTCTTGGTGGTTCCAAACTTCTTCCATTTAAGAATGATGGAGGCCACTGTGTTCTTGGGGATCTTCAATGCTGCAGAAATGTTTTGGTACCCTTCTCCAGATCTGTGCCTTGACACAATCCTGTCTCAGAGCTCTACAGACAGTTCCTTTGACCTCATGGCTTGGTTTTTGCTCTGACATGCACTGTCAACTGTGGACCTTATATAGACAGGTGTGTGCCTTTCCAAATCATGTCCAATAAATGGAATTTACCACAGGTGCACTCCAGTCAAGTTGTAGAAACATCAAGGATGATCAATGGAAACAGGATGCACCTGAGCTCAATTTCAAGTCTCATAGCAAAGGGTCTGAATACTTATGGAAATAAGGTATTTTTATTTAGTATTTTTAATAAATTAGCAAAAATTCTACAAACCTGTTTTTGCTTTGTCATTATAGGGTATTGTGTGTAGATTGATGAGGAAAAACATGTATTTAATCAATTTTAGAATAAGGCTGTAACATAACAAAATGTGGAAAAGTAAAGGGATCTGAAATCTTTCCGAATGCACTGTATGTTTTCAAAACGCATACTGCCTCCAGCTCACATTGTGAATTGATGGGTGACACGCAGATAGCCTGTTGCCGGCACTTGAATGGGAGGCGAGTTTCAATTACCAGTTGATAATTTTTTTTAAAAGAGACGCACAGGCCATTTGAATTCCACTTAATTATGCAAATTAAGCTATAGACCAATAAGCATGATGGTAAAATGTATTTACACCGACTGGTATTTCCATCAATGAATAAAAAGCATTATTTTGCAATGGGATTTCTTTTTTCTCCCGGTCGCCTGGCTCTGGACCAATGCATCAGCTGTTGCCCGTATCTCTGCCCTAATAGAATGCCTCTCTTTCTGCTGGTCTGCCTTCAATGACTCGATCTCGGTCTTCAAAACTTTGAATCTGATCCATGTGCACCTTCATCAGATGAGCAGAATGGTACCGCCCTGAGCCCCCATCGATTAGTGGCCTATATTAGAAACAATAGATAAATTAACTCAAACTTTAGAATTACAAGTGATACTTCCACACAAATGCTGCATAGAGAAACACATTTTAAGAATATAGCAAAACTCATACACTCACACGACTGATGCCCATCGCCCTGCCATTGCTATGGAACAAATCAGAATGTTTGTAAACAAAGCCTTTCTGGTCGTCCCGGGTTGCAAGTGTCGGAAAGCTGGACTCGAGGACGCATAGGAATGCTATCTGTAATTACAATCTTGGATAGATAGCTAATCTGTACCATTTATGAAAATAGCTACAATTTTCTCACTGTATTTTAACTTATCCAATCTTCACACACCGCCACTCTGCAGCATGCATGCAGACGTACGTTAGCTAGCCCATCTGTAGCACCCAACAGAAACCAATGGCAAAGTTACTATTGAAGCTATTTCATTTATTTGCTGAGACTTGGCCTATTTAGAAGGCTATTTTTGTCAGCATAAAACTGAGTGACGCACTCCTTCGTGGCTTTCGTTCAAAATAAGTTATACTATAATACAAGGTTAAAAGACACATTCTTTCTGATCATCTTTTGCATATGCAGTCTCTCTCGCGTTAGGGCAAATTAGGTCTGTGATATTGAGTTCGAAATGTGAAACTTTAGAGAACTTAAGCCTCAAATACATTGCAAGTTTTCCCATTTTGGCCATTAGGCTACCATTTACAATAGGACTCAACTCTATTGGTAGCATAAACTGTGGCACAAATTAGAGGATTTTTCACACCTAGCCAAGCTATTAAGACTATTCTTTAGTAAATTAATGGAGGTGTGAATGCTTCTGTCCGAGTCGCTCTCCTCTAGCACTAGTCCTGTGTCGGCAAAAATATCAGCTGGTAGGTGGTCCCGAGGTTGAGAGAGAACTTAGGTAATTAAAATAGTGCAATTACACTTAAGATGTGGACTGACGAATTTTCAAAAAATGGGATACTTGTGCCTTACAGACCATTACATAAACAAAAAGTGGGTGCTCGAGGAGAGGGTGCTATCCACCATGGAATGGGACAGTTCCCAGCTCAAAACAGCAGAAAACATAAGGCGGCCAGCTATTGTGAAAGAATACCTGTGGATCTTGTTGATTTCCACTATCACTTCAAAAGAAGCCACACTAGCCTTGGTGGCAAGCAAACAGCCTACTCTTCACCTGGTAATTGAATAAAGCGTCACCGTTTTAGTAGCTTTTTTTGTTGCCCAATTCAGGCTTTCATTCATAGACCATACGCAGGCCATTTGGTAAAAGTCTGAGTAGGCATACACTAAATACAGCTATATTCGATTCTGGGAATTGTTTATTTACATTTCAATTCAACTACAGTGGCAAGAAAAAGTATGTGAACCCTTTGGAATTACCTGAACTTCTGCATAAATTGGTCATACAATTTGAGCTGATATTCAAGTTACAACAGACAAAAACAGTCTGCTTAAACTAATTACACACAAACAATTATACGTTTTCATGTCTTTATTGAACACACTGTGTAAACATTCACAGTGCAGGGAGGGGAAATGATGTGAACCCTTGGATTTAATAACGGTTTGACCCTCCTTTGGCAGCAATAACCTCAACCAAATGTTTTCTGTAGTTGCGGATCAGACCTGTACAACGGTCAGGAGGAATTTTGGACCATTCCTCTTTACAGAACTGTTTCAGTTCAGCAATATTCTTGGGATGTCTGGTGTGAACTGCTCTCTTGAGGTCATGCCAGAGCATCTCAATCGGGTTGAGGTCAGGACTCTGACTGGGCCACTCCAGAAGGCGTATTTTCTTCTGTTGAACCCATTCTGTTGTTGATTTACTTCTGTGTTTTGGGTCGTTGTCCTGTTGCGTCACTAAACTTCTGTTGAACTTCAATTGGCAGACAGATAGCCTAACATTCTGCTGCAAAATGTCTTGATAAACTTGGGAATTCATTTTTCCGTCGATGATAGCAAGCTGTCCAGGGCCTGAGGCAGCAAATCATCTCCAAACCATGATGCTCCCTTCACGATACATTACAGTTGGGATGAGGTTATGATGTTGGTGTGCTGTGCCTTTTTTTTCCTCCACACATAGTGTTGTGTGTTCCTTCCTAACATCTCAACTTTAGTTTCATCAATCCACAGAATATTTTGCCAGTGGCGCAGTGGAACATCCAGATGCTCTTTTGCTAACTTCAGACATGCAGCAATGTTTTTTTTGGACAGCACTGGCTTCTTCCGTGGTGTCCTCCAATGAACACCATTCTTGTACAGTGTTTTACGTATCGTAGACTCATCAGATGCTAGCATGTTCCAGATTTCTGTTAGTCTTTAGCTGACTCTCTAGGATTCTTCTTAACCTCATTGAGCATTCTGCGCTGTACTCTTGCAGTCATCTTTGCAGGATGGCCACTCCTAGGGAGAGAACCAACAGTGTAGAACATTTATAGACAATTTGTCTTACCGTGGACTGATGAACATCAAGGCTTTTAGAGATACTTTTGTAAACCTTTCCAGCTTTATGCAAGTCGACAATTGTTAATCTTAGGTCTTCTGAGATCTTTTTTTTCATTTACATTTAAGTCATTTAGCAGACGCTCTTATCCAGAGCGACTTACAAATTGGTGCATTCACCTTATGATATCCAGTGGAACAACCACTTTACAATAGTGCATCTAAATATTTTTAGTGGGGGGGGGGGGGGGTTAGAAGGATTACTTTATCCTATCCCAGGTATTCCTTAAAGAGGTGGGGTTTCAGGTGTTTCCGGAAGGTGGTGATTGACTCCGCTGTCCTGGCGTCGTGAGAGAGATTGTTCCACCATAGGGGTGCCAGAGCAGCGAACAGTTTTGACTGGGCTGAGCGGGAACTGTGCTTCCTCAGAGGTAGGGGGGCGAGCAGGCCAGAGGTGGATGAGCACAGTGCCCTCGTTTGGGTGTAGGGACTGATCAGAGCCTGAATGTACGGAGGTGCCGTTCCCCTCACGGCTCCGTAGGCAAGCACCATGGTCTTGTAGCGGATGCGAGCTTCAACTGGAAGCCAGTGGAGAGAGCGGAGGAGTGGGGTGACGTGAGAGAACTTGGGAAGGTTGAACACCAGACGGGCTGCAGCGTTCTGGATGAGTTGTAGGGGTTTAATGGCACAGGCAGGGAGCCCAGCCAACAGCGAGTTGCAATAATCCAGACGGGAATTGACAAGTGCCTGGATTAGGACCTGCGCCGCTTCCTGTGTGAGGCAGGGTCGTACTCTGCAAATGTTGTAGAGCATGAACCTACAGGATCGGGTCACCGCCTTGATGTTAGTGGAGAACGACAGGGTGTTGTCCAGGGTCACGCCAAGGTTCTTAGCACTCTGGGAAGAGGACACAATGGAGTTGTCAACCGTGATGGCGAGATCATGGAACGGGCAGTCCTTCCCCGGGAGGAAAAGCAGCTCCGTCTTGCCGAGGTTCAGCTTGAGGTGGTGATCCGTCATCCACACTGATATGTCTGCCAGACATGCAGAGATGCGATTCGCCACCTGGTTATCAGAAGGGGGAAAGGAGAAGATTAATTGAGTGTCGTCTGCATAGCAATGATAGGAGAGACCATGTGAGGATATGACAGAGCCAAGTGACTTGGTGTATAGCGAGAATAGGAGAGGGCCTAGAACAGAGCCCTGGGGGACACCAGTGGTGAGAGCACGTGGTACGGAGACAGATTCTCGCCACGCCACCTGGTAGGAGCGACCTGTCAGGTAGGACGCAATCCAAGCGTGGGCCGCGCCGGAGATGCCCAACTCGGAGAGGGTGGAGAGGAGGATCTGGTGGTTCACAGTATCAAAGGCAGCAGATAGGTCTAGAAGGATGAGAGCAGAGGAGAGAGAGTTAGCTTTAGCAGTGCGGAGAGCCTCCGTGACACAGAGAAGAGCAGTCTCAGTTGAATGACCAGTCTTGAAACCTGACTGATTTGGATCAAGAAGGTCATTCTGAGAGAGATAGCACGAGAGCTGGCCAAGGACGGCACGTTCAAGAGTTTTGGAGAGAAAAGAAAGAAGGGATACAGGTCTGTAGTTGTTGACATCGGAGGGATCGAGTGTAGGTTTTTTCAGAAGGGGTGCAACTCTCGCTCTCTTGAACACGGAAGGAACGTAGCCAGCGGTCAAGGATGAGTTGATGAGCGAGGTGAGGTAAGGGAGAAGGTCTCCAGAAATGGTCTGGAGAAGAGAGGAGGGGATAGGGTCAAGCGGGCAGGTTGTTGGGCGGCCGGCCGTCACAAGACGCGAGATTTCATCTGGAGAGAGGGGGGAGAAAGAGGTCAAAGCACAGGGTAGGGCAGTGTGAGCAGGACCAGCGGTGTCGTTTGACTTAACAAACGAGGATCGGATGTCGTCGACCTTCTTTTCAAAATGGTTGATGAAGTCATTCGCAGAGAGGGAGGGGGGGGGAGGAGGATTCAGGAGGGAGGAGAAGATGGCAAAGAGCTTCCTAGGGTTAGAGGCAGATGCTTGGAATTTAGAGTGGTAAAAAGTGGCTTTAGCAGCAGAAACAGAAGAGGAAAATGTAGAGAGGAGGGAGTGAAGGGATGCCAGGTCCGCAGGGAGGCGAGTTTTCCTCCATTTCCGCTCGGCTGCCCGGAGCCCTGTTCTGTGAGCTCACATTGAGTCGTCGAGCCACGGAGCAGGAGAGAGGACCGAGCCGGCCTGGAGGATAGGGGGCATAGAGAGTCAAAGGATGCAGAAAGCGAGGAGAGGAGGGTTGAGGAGGCAGAATCAGGAGATAGGTTGGAGAAGGTTTGAGCAGAGGGAAGAGATGATAGGATGGAAGAGGAGAGAGTAGCGGGAGAGAGAGAGCGAAGGTTGCGACGGCGCAATACCATCCGAGTAGGGGCAGAGTGAGAAGTGTTGGAGGAGAGCGAGAGGGAAAAGGATACAAGGTAGTGGTCGGAGACTTGGAGGGGAGTTGCAATGAGATTAGTGGAAGAACAGAATCTAGTAAAGATGAGGTCAAGCGTATTGCCTGCCTTGTGAGTAGGGGGGAAGGTGAGAGGGTGAGGTCAAAAGAGGAGAGGAGTGGAAAGAAGGAGGCAGAGAGGAATGAGTCAAAGGTAGACGTGGGGAGGTTAAAGTCACCCAGAACTGTGAGAGGTGAGCCATCCTCAGGAAAGGAACTTATCAAGGCGTCAAGCTCATTGATGAACTCTCCAAGGGAACCTGGAGGGCGATAAATGATAAGGATGTTAAGCTTGAAAGGGCTTTTAACTGTGACAGCATGGAATTCAAAGGAGGCGATAGACAGATGGGTCAGGGGAGAAAGAGAGAATGTCCACTTGGGAGAGATGAGGATTCCAGTGCCACCACCCTGCTGGCCAGATGCTCTCGGGGTATGCGAGAACACGTGGCAGACGAGGAGAGAGCAGTAGGAGTAGCAGTGTTATCTGTGGTAATCCATGTTTCCGTCAGCGCCAAGAAGTCGAGGGACTGGAGGGTAGCATAGGCTGAGATGAACTCTGCCTTGTTGGCCGCAGACCGGCAGTTCCAGAGGCTGCCGGAGACCTGGAACTCCACGTGGGTCGTGCGCGCTGGGACCACCAGGTTAGAGTGGCAGCGGCCACGCGGTGTGAAGCGTTTGTATGGCCTGTGCAGAGGGGAGAGAACAGGGATAGACAGACACATAGTTGACAGGCTACAGAAGAGGCTACGCTAAATGCAAAGGAGATTGGAATGACAAGTGGACTACACGTCTCGAATGTTCAGAAAGTTAAGCTTACGTTGCAAAAATCTTATTGACTAAAATGACTAAAATGATACAGTACTGCTGGCTGGTGAAGTAGGCTAGCTAGCAGTGGCTGCGTTGTTGACTTTGTTTGAAAGTGTAGCTGGCTAGGTAACCTCGATACTTTCAGTACTACACCTTATCATGATACAAAGGCAACTATGTAGCTAGCTAACATAGCACTAATCAAGACATTCCTTTGTAATGTATTTAGTTTCTACAATGCTGCTCGTCGGTAATAGTTGGCTAGGTTTGGAAAAATGGCGTCGTGGGGGACGAAAATAGCTGGCTAGCTAACCTCGATAATTACTCTAAACTACACAATTATCCAACTATGACAAAGACAACTATGTAGCTAGCTAACACTGCACTAGTCAAATGGTTCCGTTGTAATGTATTAGTTTCTACAGTGCTGCTAGTCGGTAAAGGTTGGCTAGATAGCAGTGGGTTTGATGATGACTAGGTGTGTTGACTAAGTCTGGAGTCTGGAGAACGGCGTAGCGTCGCGGCGCGGCTGGCTAGCTAACCTCGATAATTACTCTAAACTACACAATTATCTTAGATACAAAGACAGCAAAGACAACTATGTAGCTAGCTAACACTACACTAATCAAGTCGTTCCGTTGTAATGTAATAGTTTCTACAGTGCTGCTAGTCGGTAGAAGTTGGCTAGCTAGCAGTGTTGACTAAGTTAGGAGAACGCGTCGCGGAGGACGAAAATAGCTGGCTAGCTAACCTCGATAATTACTCTAAACTACACAATTATCTTTGATACAAAGCCGGCTATATAGCTAGCTAAAAAAAATTGCTCAGATCAAACAAATCAAACTGTTGTAATGTCATGAAATGTAATATTACCTGCGGAGTGCGACTACTCGCTAGTAGTTGTTCGAGGCATGGTTCACATCAGGCAATGCATCTTTTGAAAAGCAAACCCACATTTTTGTGAGTGTTTTTTATAGGGCAGGGCAGCTCTAACCAACATCTCCAATCTCGTCTCAATGATTGCACTCCAGGTTAACTGGCTACTGACTCTAATTAGCTTTTGGAGAAGTCATTAGCCTAGGGGTTCACATACTTTTCCCAACCTACAATGTGAATGTTTAAGGCTCTTCCCTGTAGCTCAGTTGGTAGAGCATGGTGTGTGCAACACCAGGGTTGTGGGTTCGATTCTCACGGGGGCCAATACAAAAAAAAAATGCATGAAATGAAATGTATGCATTCACTACTGTAAGTCGCTCTGGATAAGAGCGTCTGCTAAATTACTAAAATGTAAACGTTTAAGTGATGTATTCAATATAGACCTGAAAAATACAATAATTTGTGTTTTTAGTTTAAGCAGACTGTTTCTGTTGTAGTGACATAGATGAAGATGAGATCAAAGGGTTATATACCGTTTCTTCCACTGCAAATATTAGAAGGCTCTTTCAAAGCAATTTGAGTTGTTAATGTGCCGCATTGCGAAAATAAAATGTTATCGTTCTTAATTCATGATTTATTTTTATCCAAATGTTGAGTAGACATGCAGACAAATTATTTCATACAGGAGATAAAAATAATAGCCTAATGTCTGGAGTCAAAAACAATTAGGCTAAATAAATGGATGTTATTGTAAGAGGTGCCTTATTACTTCAATATAATAATTCATTCATTCAGAAGGTTAAAGCCATAGGTCTTAGGCCCACAGTAAATTAAATTAGATACATCAACATTGGTGATGAAACACGAAAGCTATAGGCTAATAGGTGTTTTGGAAAAATGATAAGCTCGCAGCACACATCTGATTATTCATTATTCATTTACTTTACATTCTTCGTTCTAACCACAATGTGACAAATAATTCAACACACACCATGAGCAGATTAACTTGGTCAAACAAAGTATTTATTGAAGATGATCTTTAAGAATGTGTAGGTGATTATTTATTACTCAGCTTTATGCTGCAAAATAGCCAACTAAATAGGCCCAGCCTAAACAAATAAATTAAATAGCTAGTAAATGTTATAAATAAACAAATAAATTAAATAGCTCAGGTCTTGAAAATATGGGCAACCTGTTTTACCTCCGTATCATCGCTGCAATCTCTTTCATTCACTTTCTTTTGCACATCATTAAAGGATTCAATGTTTCAGAAACTATCAACCATTCACGTCATTCATCAAATCAAATTTTATTGGTCACATACACGATTAGCAGACGTTATTGCGGGTGTAGCGAAATGCTTGTGCTTCTAGCTCTGACAGTGCAGTAATATCTAACAAGTAATATCTAACACATTACACAACATATTCCCAATACACAGAAATCTAATTAGGAATGAATTAAGACTAAATCCATATGGACGAGCGATGTCAGAGCGGAACGGACTAAGATACAGTAGAATAGTATAGAAAAGAGTAAATCCATATGGACGACCGATGTCAGAGCGGAACGGACTAAGATACAGTAGAATAGTATAGAAAACAGTAAATCCATATGGACGACCGATGTCAGAGCGGAACGGACTAAGATGCAGTAGAATAGTATAGAAAACAGTAAATCCATATTCAGTGAGGACAGAGCGGAACAGACTAAGATACGGTAGAATAGTATAGAAAACAGTAAATCCATATTCAGTGAGGACAGAGACACATTAGCGCCTTTGTACCAATGCGTTACACCAAACCCAAAAGCATTATCAGCGTTTTAACTTCTCCTTGCGGTGACAAAATGTACCATCGTATACCACAATCTACCTCCATACTCAAAACTTGAGAAACAACAGTAGTCATTCAAGAAACATGTTAAACTATTACTGAAAACAGAGTGAATCCATACAACTTACTGTATTATCTGACTTGTTAAGCAAATGTTTACTCCTGAACTTACGTAGGCTTGCTCTACCTAAGGAGTTGAATACTTATTGACTAAAGACATTTCACTTTTTCATTAATTAGTTTCACTGACATTATGGGGTATTGTTTGTAGGCCAATGACACAATCTCAATTTAAATCAAATTTAAATTCAGGCTGTAACACAACAAATGTGGAAAACGTCAATTAGTGAAATCGTGAAAATTAGTTTGTCCTGGCTACTATTAAAAACGATTCATTAAACTACATGACATAAATTAAGTTGTGTTGCCTCGTGCTGATGTAGGCTAAATGTCAGAAATCATGACATTATAAACCAGCTGAATGATTTCTAAGTATGTACTGTATACAAATCTTGTTATTGTTCATATTTTTATATTCTGTTTGTACAGCCTCATGCTTTATCAGTGTGCAAGGAAAAGGTCTTGCCTTTTTTAAATTTCCAAACCTTCTCTGGAAGACTTGTGCTTACACATTTTCAAACAGGCCCCATCATTCATTTTCTTGTCATGTTGTTCCAAGAGTTTTAAGACTTAAGAAAAAGTATGGTTAAAAAACACTAAGCAATTGAAAGGATCCTGTACACGAAGGTGGCCAAATGTAGGCCTAGTGTTTCTCAAGTGAACTTTATCTGCACACCCCGAAAAAGCATGAGGCTGTACAAACAGAATATAAAAAGATGAACAATAACAAGATGTATCATTGTGGGACAAACCAGAATTAGGCCGTGAGCCAGGAAACAGCTCTCACATAGATGCAACCTGAACAGGACAACCATACAAGGCTATATACACAAGGCTCGAGACCTGGAAAAATACAACAGACTTTGGAACAAATGAGAGACTGAAGTCAACGGTCTTCTTCCTCTATTGTGTTACACAAAGGTGGAGGCAAAATAAGCAGAGGCATCATGCCAAAAAACATTGGAAAATGCAGTGCAAGGGCTCAGGGAAATCAAACAAAAAAGTGTTTTATCACATGCTTCGTAAACAACAGGTGTAGACGAACAGTGAAATGCTGACTTGGGCCCTTCCAAACAATGCAGAGAAAAAGAAAATAGAGAAATAATAATAAAAGTAATAATAAATACACAATTAGTAACAATAACTTGGTTATATACACTGGGAGAGAGGGAGAGAGAGAGAGACTAAACCAAACTACACAATGCAGAGGCATACAAGTCAATGCTGTCTATCCTTTTGCCAATTCTAGGGAAATGTGAATGCATTCCATCTGGCAGCGTAGAAAAAATGGAATGGTGTGAACAAAATAACTCTCAATCAATAACAATTCCGCCTTAAATCTGCCAGACACAGGAGTAATGGCGACTGAATGGCCAGCTCTTAAAAAAGCTTCTGCTTTTCAGAAACACAACCCAAGGTCAAACAAATTAGCCTACTTATTTAAGGTGGCAATGAATGAACGCTAAACCAAACTAAACCTCCCTGTATCAACAGTGCTGCACACACCCTACCGCTCTAACTCCGATAAGAGGGGCAGTTGGTCTGTTGCACATACCGACGGTATGATTTTCAATACCTCTTCGCGGGGGTGCGTACTACGCCACTGCTTTTAAGTTAAAGGGATACTTCGGGATTTTTGGCAGAGAGGCCCTTTATCTACTTCCCAAGAGTCAGATGGACTCATGGATAACATTTGAATTTCTCTGCATCCAGTATGAAGAAAGTTCGAGGTAGTTTCATGTATCAATGCTAACTAGCGTTAGCGCAATAACTGGAAGTATATGGTATCTTGTAGCATGCTAGTGTAAAGGACGTCACACTGGCGCGAACTCGGGACCTCTGCCTTACAAACACATGTAACCTCCCCTCTCAAGTGTCTCAGCCGGTCGCGCCACCTCAAAAGTTATCTAATGAGGCAACTCAAGCAGGACACAAGGTTGAGGAGTAAGTTTCACACATCCCCATGTGCTACACTAACAGTTACCATAGACTTCCAGTCATTGCACTAATGCTAGTTAGAAACTGCGCTAACGCTAGTTCATTTGACTCTGGGGGAAGTATATAAAGGGCTTCTCATTGCCAAAATCATTTATAGTCATGTTTAAACATGGACACTATCATGAACCATTATGACTATACTGTGTCACTTTACTTCGACTAAGAAAATACACTTTAAGACACTGTCAAGAAGCATGAAGACCATCAGAATCACATAAGCCAGATGTGCCTATCAGGTACATGCCCTTATGTCAGTCATCAATAGGGCAGTGGCGGTCATGAAATTTCGTCAGCCGGTGATTGTCAAGCAAATAACTGCCGGTCCCACGGTAATTGACCGGTAATTAACACATTTAGCATCTCCTGGCTTCCACACACAGCCTACAAGCCACTGAAGCAGACCTTTGGAACATCTACATTTTAAAAAGTGTAATAAAGCCATGTAATATAGCTTACGGCATCACAACAAATCCACTATTTATTTTAGACATATCTAAAGAAACATGATATGAAGAAAATGTAGTCCATTTCATAAGAACACAATAGCGTACACTGAGTTGTCCTCGTGTTAGGTCCTGATCTGGCGATACCATATGGCTGTGGGGTACTTAGCAGATTAGATTTGCTTAGAATTCCGTGGCATTATTTTAAACTATTTTCTAGTATGAAGAACAATTCAACAAAGCTGAATAAAATAGAAAGGATATTTTCTCCAAACAATTTGAGGGAGTGCACACATGCAGCTATTCTGTGTTGAGCGGTTAACAAAGAAACAGCCACTCCTATATGCTTAATTTAGAGTTATTTATGCAACTTTAGTTGTGATACAAATGTTGGGCTAGATGTTTTGATTTTTAATACATTGTAAGGCTGCATGACGCGACTATAATGATTATTTGAAAAAAGTCGTCACATGAAAGGCATGAGCTCTGCTTTGTTTTTGCACAGGCTGTAAACACTTCGTCTCTCATTCACAATTTCCCGGTGGCATCCCTGTAATGCCTACTTTAAAAAAAAAAAAAAATGCCTTTTACGGCCAGTGCCCTTGGGCTAAATATAATAATTCACTTCACCCTGAGTGCTGCGTGCTCCGTAGCACCTCTCACTCACATCCTCTCTCATCACGTGATCGGGTCCTTCTCACAGGCTACAAGTGAAGACAGACACATCGGGGATGCAACTGAGCACGTCGTTATCCAATTGCAAGGTGCATATTGAAGACATTGGAAGAACTGTCCACATTTACTTTTCGTCAGCCAACAAGACGAGTAGGCCTAACAAAACAGCAAAAGCACTAGCGTATATCAATCTATAGTACAAAAGTTGACCTATTCTATGCGAGAAAAAAATATTCCAAACATAGTCTGGGACAGTTGTGGGATGCAATTAATCACTAATTAATACAACCACTAGCATCAAAAAAAACTTTGAAACGCAATGTTGATAAACTATTAGGATATTTCTTCACAGTATAAAGCGCAGCAATGCGCCCACGGCATTAGGCTATAAGCGTGAATGTTCCATTAGCGGGGAAACACCATTATCACATTTGCGGTCACTTTTGATTATGCATGTAATGCTTTAATTATAAAGGTGTGTTTTTAATGGTGAAATTATCTTCCCCCAAATTGAAATTCACGCGCTGCTTATGTATGCCAGTTAGGCTCTACACCATTTGTAAAGCGGATTATACAAATCTTATCAAAACATATAGGCCTATGAGCTAGACTACATGAGTTTTTTTTTTTTTAAAGGCATTGTTTCTTGCCTTATGCTGGGCATCATTCACAGGTGATGATATATAATTCACAAGTGATAGACTAATATTGTCACCCATCAGACTATTCTTGATTTAATATGTCTTTACATATACTAAATAAATGTGTGAAATTTATTTGTATTTATAATAGAGAATTATCATGCGCCTGTCTCAAAATGATGGGCAAGGGGAAAAAATCCATGGAATCTATGCACTTAAATAGCGAATGGAGGAGAAGCAATGTGCTTATAGTATGCCTAGCCTATAGAAAGCTGATGGGCTCTTCTTTTTATAGAGGTCATCGCTCTGTTGTCCAACATGAACTCACATGAAGTGTTTAATTAGATTTGAGGGATAATAGTGCTGAATACCAGGCAGTTAGCAAGTTTGGTAGGCTACTAATGACCATCAGCATCATCAGAGCTTGGAGAAGCCTAATTACCGTGACTAAGCGGTTATGTGGAATTTGACTGCCTTAATGACTCGTGTGGCCGTCCTTGGCCAGCTCTCCTGCTATCTCTCTCAGAACGACCTTCTTGATCCTAATCAGTCAGGTTTCAAGACTGGGCATTCAACTGAGACTGCTCCTCTGTGTCACGGAGGCTCTCCGCACTGCTAAAGCTAACTCTCTCTCCTCTGCTCTCATCTTTCTAGACCTATCTGCTGCCTTTGATACTGTGAACCATCAGATCCTCCTCTCCACCCTCTCCGAGCTGGGCATCTCCGGCGCGGCCCACGCTTGGATTGCGTCCTACCTGACAGGTCGCTCCTACCAGGTGGCGTGGCGAGAATCTGTCTCCGCACCACGTGCTCTCACCACTGGTGTCCCCCAGGGCTCTGTTCTAGGCCCTCTCCTATTCTCGCTATACACCAAGTCATTTGGCTCTGTCATATCCTCACACGGTCTCTCCTATCATTGCTATGCAGACGACACACAATTAATCTTCTCCTTTCCCCCTTCTGACAACCAGGTGGCGAATCGCATCTCTGCATGTCTGGCAGACATATCAGTGTGGATGACGGATCACCACCTCAAGCTGAACCTCGGCAAGACGGAGCTGCTCTTCCTCCCGGGGAAGGACTGCCCGTTCCATGATCTCGCCATCACGGTTGACAACTCCCTTGTGTCCTCCTCCCAGAGTGCTAAGAACCTTGGCGTGATCCTGGACAACACCCTGTCGTTCTCCACTAACATCAAGGCGGTGACCCGATCCTGTAGGTTCATGCTCTACAACATTCGCAGAGTACGACCCTGCCTCACACAGGAAGCGGCGCAGGTCCTAATCCAGGCACTTGTCATCTCCCGTCTGGATTACTGCAACTCGCTGTTGGCTGGGCTCCCTGCCTGTGCCATCAAACCCCTACAACTCATCCAGAACGCCGCAGCCCGTCTGGTGTTCAACCTTCCCAAGTTCTCTCACGTCACCCCGCTCCTCCACTCTCTCCACTGGCTTCCAGTTGAAGCTCGCATCCGCTACAAGACCATGGTGCTTGCCTACGGAGCTGTGAGGGGAACGGCGCCTCCGTACCTTCAGGCTCTGATCAGGCCCTACACCCAAACAAGGGCACTGCGTTCATCCACCTCTGGCCTGCTTGCCTCCCTACCTCTGAGGAAGCACAGTTCCCGCTCAGCCCAGTCAAAACTGTTCGCCACTCTGGCACCCCAATGGTGGAACAAGCTCCCTCACGATGCCAGGACAGCGGAGTCAATCACCACCTTCCGGAAACACCTGAAACCCCACCTCTTTAAGGAATACCTGGGATAGGATAAAGTAATCCTTCTAACCCCCCCCCCTTTAAAAGATTTAGATGCACTATTGTAAAGTGGTTGTTCGACTGGATATTATAGGTGAATGCACCAATTTGTAAGTCGCTCTGGATAAGAGCGTCTGCTAAATGACTTAAATGTAATGTAATGTAAATGTAATACGGTCACCATAACAGCCCTAGTCATCAGTCAAAAAGAGGGTGTGTTGTCCTGCTCCTGAAATCTGCTGCTGCATTCATCCCAGTCATCAGCAACAGAGAATTGGGGTAGGTACATGTCTGACATCAATGTCTGCGCAATTACTATGATAATTCAATAATGTCATTTATATGGCAATGTATATAACATAAAAATACTGTTGACAAGTAGGGTATGGTGTAATGGAATGTTTTGCCTTGTGTGGTAGGTTTTGTGGGTTTGACACTTATGTAGGTGTCATAACCAGCCATAAAATAAGGCAATATATTTCACAGGTCTAAATAACTTGTCATAATATGTATATGTCAGCTGTTATGACATGGTTATGACCGCATCATAATGTGTTATGACATTAGGTGTCAAGTAAAGTGTTAACAAAAATAAAATAAAATGTGAAGCTTGCATTCAATTGCCCCTCCATGTTGCATACAAGAAGCTTCCATTCCCCCTGGGGAGTTATGGCTGATTTACGATGAAATCATCAACCCTCTTACGGTCAAACCTGTTACTTTATTTGGCAATTAAAAGGCACTTAATATAGTCATTTTTATTTAACCTCTTGAGATGGAAAACATGTTTTTTAGTAAGTTGAACATGTGCTCATCATGACAATGTTAAAATTAGGTGTAATAAAAAAACATTTTTGAACAAGTTACACTACCCAAAAGGGACTCATTTTGTGTAAAGACCAAGTTTTCAGTTTCTCTTATCTTTTTACTGCAAAAATAAATAATGTTAATGCATATTTAGGATTGTATGAAGTGAATAACAAGCAACAACCACATGAATATAAATAATACCCCAAATGGCGGCCCCTGGGTTTAATTTGGCCCCCCAGGTTTTCAGAGCAAAAAATAATACATATATTTATTTTTAATTGTTGGACAAAAAAGACATAAGACTAAAAACACCAACAAGTAACTTTAATTTTTTTAATCTGTTCCAAGGTATTATCATGCATAATAGAGAGATATACAGTGCCTTCAGAAAGGATTCACACCCAATTACTTTTTCCACATTTTGTGTTATAGCCTGAATTTAAAATGGATTACATTTAGATTTGTCACTGGCCTACAATAATGTCTTTCCAAATTTTTACAAACTAATTAAAAAGGAAAAGCTGTTTTGAGTCAATAAGTATGCATCCCCTTTGTTATGGCAAGCCTAAATAAGTTCAGGAGTAACAAGTCACATAAGTTGCATTGACTCAATAGTGTTTAACATTCTTTTTTTTACCACTATCTCATCTCTGTACCCCACACATCTTTAAGGTCTAAGGTCCCTCAGTCGAGCAGTGAATTTCAAACCGATTCAACCACAAAGACCAGGGAGTTTTTCCCCAATGCCTCTCAAAGAAGGGCACCTATTGGTAGTATGGATGTGACAAATTGACAATTTTGCTTAAAGTTTAAACTGCCATTTTTGTATCGGTTTTCCAAATTTGTAAAAATAAAATTCCATGTCAATTTACAATGCAAAATAATGGTCCTAGTACATATGGACCGCTAGGGCCGGGCAACCCTTTACAGACATAGAACACAGCTACGGTAACATGTCCATCGCAACAACTGGTAACTTTCCCACAATTAAAAAAAAAAAGTTTTACAGAATTCTGCTCCTGCATAAAATGTTCTGTATTTTTTCCCTAACAACAACAAATGTCACTGATTGATGTGCTGCAGTGTTTTTTTTATGCTGTTTTTTATTAAATGGTAGCTAGATGTGCTTTATTTCTACTAAATGTCTTGGTAAGTCACGGTATTTAAACTTCAAAGTACTTATTTTTAGGAGAGATCAGTCAGCAGCTCAAGATTATTTGATTGACAGTTCTGGTCACCCCAATGGATGTTAGTCCTGCTTCAGAAGCCACATTCCTTTACAGACAAGTAAAATGCCCGTTCATATCTCCAGAGAAGGTTTTGTGTTGGCATTTAAAAATCTATAGTGTACCCTACCAACAACAGACAGACAAACATAGCCGAGGCGCTTTCAAGGGGCCACATTACATTATGTCTGAGAAGCAGAATCAATAAAGGCTACAGGTAGCCTAGTGTAATTTCATATTATGAGACAAAAATGAGGAGTAGGCTACACCGTGCTCGCAAAACTAGCCCAAAGATACTGGACCTCTGTATCCCAGCAACATCGATGCCATGAACAGGCTAGGTTATTCTACATGCAACAGACCAGAGACTGAACACACCCTTACAGTATGTTACCATCCACTCAAGACTAAAAATCGTCCCACAGCTTAATCTATGATCACTGGTCTAGGAAATCCCAGACCTAGGGCAACAGCACTAGGTCTGGGAATCATTTTGGATTGTGTCTTGGCTAATTTGGTCAGGGTGCTCTTCAGACAGACAACTCTTCCAACAAATCACAAGTTTGGGTAGGCAGGGTTTAAAAATTGGAAACAGGCAGACAATGCCCACACAGATGGCTCTGCAAATTTTTTCCACAGCCAGTCAGTGGTTGTAAGCTTGTAATGCTAATGTCATGGCGCATGCAAACTACTCACTTGCAAAACACACTCACTGAAAATATCCTCCACGAGCTCCATTTAGCTAGCTACCAGGAATGTTTAGAAATAACATGAACAGATGGGCTCTGGACGGACTTCCGGCACAGGTCCTAGCTCTGCCCTTTGCTCTCTGCCAAAGTAACGTTGGTCTAAGTACAGACATGTACGCTGAAACATTGGTACATTGTGGGAGGCAACCCGTCTGTCTAGAGAGACTGTGGAATATTCTCTATGTTGTCTGGTGTCTAGTTTCACAACCCTTCCTCTATTAAACATGTTCAAAGACCTTCAAAACCAAAGACCTTCAAAATCATCCAGTCAAAAAGATGCAGAGACAGCTAAGTTCATGTCACAAAAGCAGACAGCCTTGTCTTGCTGAAAAGCCAGGGCAATTCTGAGCCCAAAATAGCTCTGAGGGAGGGGGGTGGAATCACTGCTAGCCTATATGGCCTTGGTAAGCCATGATTTGTCTAGCACCTCTAGGCCAATAATAGAAAACATGATACAGGATGTCTGTTTAACAATTTAACAGTCCATTTGTTATTCATAGGTAAAGTAACCCTGTGCCACCATTTAATTAAATTAATTATTTGCAGTGAACCCAATCCCCAGGCAGTGGAGGCACTGGTTCCCTAGGTTTAGTCTAGTCTGCAGCAGTAGGCTGTAGCGCCAAGGGAAGAGAGAAGGGATTGGAAACAATCTTTAATCCTTAAGAGTCTATTGATTCACCAGTGCGTAAATCTAAGTAACATAATAAAAAAAATCCCCATCAAAATCCATCAGTTTAAGCAAGAGATATGTTGTTGTATTTTTACAAGGGCTGTGTGTCAATCCACCACATATATCGGCCTTCCGCATCTGCGGTGGAAGGTGGCCGAGCTACAGTGGTGTTTGTCAGACCATGAGACATTAAGAAAATCTTTCTAACGAAAACGTCTGTTGCGTCCAAACGGTTTGGCCTACACTCTGGAAAGATGAGACTCACTGGACTCGTCTGACGGTAACCCATACAAATGAATGGAAGTATGGAGGTAGTTTAGTGGAAACAAAAATAAGGGGTTAAATGTGTCCAAAAGGGGGGGCGATAGTGAGCACCACATGGAGTAGATCTTTCTCCGACTATGAGAAACACGGCCAAGGGGAGACTAATTAATCCAAAAACAACCAGGCAAGAAAGACGGCAAAGTCCCATAGTGCCTAAACCCCCGGAGCCTTCAATGACAGTGAAATTAGCAGCTATCAAGAAAATGGAAGAGGACATGAACGCTCGATTTAATCATCTGGACTTATCAGTGCAAACCTCCCTGGCTGACCACACAACCCACATTATTGACCTGGAAGGAAACACAGGTGACCACGAGACACGCATCACCACCATCAAGAGACCGTATGAAGAGCATCTAACAGCAAACAAAGCTATTAAACAAGCTAATTGACCGAGGGACGTTCCAGGTGTTCTAATATCAAAATCGCAGGGTTGGAATAAAAAAAATTGAGAAGGGCAGAACAACACAGTTTGTGGCAGAACTCATACCAAAACTGTTAGGGATTGAACATTTTTGTGTTTTTCATTTGTCCTTCTCTCTTTGAGTGTTGCGCCAGCCCTACTGCTACAATTTTAATGTATTTGAGGACAAAATAAAAAATTCTTAAGGCTTCTGGTATTGAGTTTATTGAGTTTATTTTATTTTTACAGGGACAGTGCACATTAATCAACGTTTCAGTAAAAGTGCCGGTTTTAGCCAGCCGGCTAATTTTCAACCGCAGTCCCTGGGCAGGTTATTAAAAACAATTACAATATAGACAATCATAGAACAGTGAGCACACGCAGAGTAACATAGGACAAGCAAGACATAGCATACAGACAGAGCAACATAGGACAAGCAAGATGTAGCATACAGACAGAGCAACATAGAACAAAAAGCAACAAGACAAAATCCATAAAAACAACCAAGTGTTTCCACACCTCACAAGCTACAGACAACAGACAACATGGAAAGTGGCAATACACAGCTAGGGATTATGAATGTGTCCTGCCATTCACATTAGTTCTCGCAGCTAGCTGCGTTCTTCGTTCTTGGTAACTCGACCACTTTGCCACAGTGTGGCGACATTTCCCTACTTTCGTGGAATGTACAAGGATTGGGTAGGTTACTTCCTAAATGTAAACTGTTTACCTCTCCAAAAATGTAATCTGTAACATAACTTTTGGATTACCCAAACTCGGTAACATAATCTGATTACATTCAGTTACTTTTAGATTACTTTCCCTTTAAGAGGCATTAGAAGAAGCAAAAAATGTACGTTACCAATTGAACAACATCTACTGCAGGACAAATCAATGTTAAGTTTACATAACTGGCCATATGTGGATGTTAACATTTTTACTTTATGGGTTGGTTATGTAGGCTTCTTCTAACCCATCGCTTTCTACTACATACAGTTGAAGTCGGAAGTTTACATACACCTTAACCAAATACATTTGAACTCAGTTTCACAATTCCTGACATTTAATCCTAGTAAAAATTCCCTGTCTTAAGTCAGTTAGGATCACCACTGTATTTTAAGAATGTGAAATGTCAGAACAATAGTAGAGAACGATTTATTTCAGCTTTTATTTCTTTCATCTCATTCCCAGTGGGTGAGAAGTTTACATACACTCAATTAGTATTTGGTAGCATTGCCTTTAAAATTGTTTAACTTGGGTCAAACATTTCGGGTAGCCTTCCACAAGCTTCCAACAATAAGTTGGGTGAATTTTGGCTCATTCCTCCTGACAGAGCTGGTGTAACTGAGTCAGGTTTGTAGGCCTCCTGGCTCGCACACGCTTTCTCATTTCTGCCAACAAATGTTCAATAGGATTGAGGGCAGGAATTTGTGATGGCCACTATAAAACCTTGACTTTGTTGTCCATAAGCCATTTTGCCACAACTTTGGAAGTATGCTTTGGCCACTGCGACCTGTACGCTCTCGTTGGCTGGCCCTCGCTTCATACCCGTCGCCAAACCCACTGGCTCCAGGTCATCTACAAGACCCTGCTAGGTAAAGTTCCCCCTTAGCTCGCTGGTCACCATAGCAGCACCCACCTGTAGCACGCGCTCCAGCAGGTATATCTCTCTGGTCACCCCCAAAGCCAATTCCTCCTTCGGCCGCCTCTCTTTCCAGTTCTCTGCTGCCAATGACTGGAACGAACTAGAAAAATCTCTGAAACTGGAAACACTTATCTCCCTCACTAGCTTTAAGCACCAGCTGTCAGAGCAGCTCACAGATCACTGCACCTGTACATAGCCCATCTATAATTTAGCCCAAACAACTACCTCTTCCCCTACTGTATTTACTTTGCTCCTTTGCACCATCTTCCACTGCAAATCTACCATTCCAGTGTTTTACTTGCTATATTGTATTTACTTCGCCACCATGGACTTTTTTGCCTTTACCTCCCTTATCGCACCTCATTTGCTCACTTTGTATATAGACTTATTTTTCTACTATATTATTGACTATGTTTGTTTTACTCCATGTGTAACTGTTGTTGTATGTGTCAAACTGCTTGCTTTATCTTGGCCAGGTCGCAATTGTAAATGAGAACTTGTTCTCAACTTGCCTACCTGGTTAAATAAAGGTGAAATAAATAAATACAATTAAAATAAATTGTCCATTTGGAAGACCCATTTGCAACCAAGCTTTAACTTCCTGACTGATGTCTTGAGATGTTGCTTCAATATAGCCACATCATTTTCCTCCTCATGATGCGACCTATTTTGTTAAGTGCACCAGTCCCTCCTGCAGCAAAGCACCCCCACAACATGATGCTGCCACTCCCGTGCTTCACGGTTGGGATGGTGTTCTCCCCCTTTTTCCTCCAAAGATAACGATGGTCATTCTGGCCAAACAGTTCTATTTCTGTTTCATCAGACTAGAGGGAATTTCTCCAAAAAGTACGATCTTTGTCCCCAGTGCAGTTGCAAACGGTAGTCTAGCTTTTTTATGGCGGTTTTGGAGCAGTGGCTTATTCCTTGCTGAGCGGCCTTTCAGGTTATGTCGATATAGGACTCGTTTTACTGTGGATATAGATACTTTTGTACTTGTTTCCTCCAGCATCTTCACAGGGTCCCTTGCTGTTGTTCTGGAATTGATTTGCACTTTTCGCACCAAAGTACGTTCATCTCTAGGAGACAGAACGTGTCTCCTTCCTGAGCGATATGACGGCTGTGTGGTCCCATGGTGTTTATACTTGCGTACTATTGTTTGTACAGATGAACATGGTACCTTCAGGCGTTTGGAAATTGCTGCCAAGGATGAACCAGACTTGTGGAGGTCTACAATTTTTTTTCTGAGGTCTTGGCTGATTTATTTTGATTTTCCCATGATGTCAAGCAAAGAGGCACTGAGTTTGAAGGAGGCCTTGAAATACATCCACAGGTACACCTCCAATTGACTCAAATTATGTCAATTAGCCTATCAGAAGCTTCTAAAGCCATGACATTTTCTGGAATTTTCAAAGCTGTTTAAAGACACAGTCAACTTAGTGCATGTAAACTTCTGACCCACTGGAATTGTGATAGAGAATTACAAGTGATATAACCTGTCTGCAAACAATGGAAAAATGACTTGTGTCATGCACAAAGTAGACGTCCTAAACGACTTGCCAAAACTATAGTTTGTTAACAAGAAATTTGTGGAGTGGATGAAAAACAAGTTTTAATGACTCCAACCTAAGTGTATGTAAACTTCTGACTTCAACTGTATATATGTATAACTTTAGGAGCGGGACTGCCGTCTTTGCAATTTGTTAATTTTCAAATTGCGCTCATTAACATATTCAGCAAGCAGCCTCCATTTGAAATTCACTATTACTTGTGCTAATTTTAGTAGCATTCTGGTAATAGATTCCCAATGGGCTTTGCGTTTTTTGGGCGACCCCTTGTTTACTAAGCCGGTAATAACGTAAATCCCAGTGTGAGTGAAGGACGATATGACTATCTAGATATCGCCCAACCCTAGTTACAACAGAATTGACAGCGAGAATGAATGGTTCTTTATCCTGGAAATCTCCCCAGTCCATAACGGTTACAAGCATGCCCATAACATGATGCAGCCACCACTATGCTTGAAAATATGGAGAATGGTACTCAGTAATATGTTGTTTTGGATTTGCCCCAAACATAACACTTTGTATTCAGGACAAAAAGTAAATTGCTTTGCCAATTGTTTTTGCAACATTACTTTAGTGCCTTGCTAAAAACAGGATGCATTTTTTTATATACTATACAGGATTCCTTTTCATTTTGGTTATTATTGTGGAGTAGCTACAATGTGATCCATCCTCAATGTTCTACCATCACAACCATTAAATTCTGTAACTGTTTTAAAAAGTCACCATTGGCCTCATAGTGAAATCCCTGAGTGGTTTTCCTTCTCTTTGGCAACCGAGTTAGGAAGGACGCCTGTATCTTGGTCGTGACTGGGTGTACTGATACACTATCCAAAGTATAATTAATAACTTCACCATGCTCAAACGGATATTCAAGGTCTGCTTTTTTCTTTACAAGGCATTGGAAAAACTTCCTGGTCTTTGTGGTTGAATCTGTGTTTGAAATTCACTGCTCAACTGAGGGACCTTACAGATAATTGTTTTTGTGGGGTACAGAGATGAGGTAGTCATTCAAAATCATGTTAAAACACTATTATTGCACACATTATGAGCCCATGCAATTTATTGTGACTTGTTAAAGCAACTCCTGAACTTATTTAGGCTTGCCATAACAAAGGGGTTGAATACTTGACTCAAGACATTTCAGCATTCCATTTTTAATTAGTTTGTAAACATTTCTAATATCATAACTCCTCTGACATTATGGGGTGTTACATTAAGGCCAGTGACCAAAAACTAATTACATTCCGAAGGCACTATATACAGTCGTGGCCAAAGGTTTTCAGAATGACACAAATAATAATTTTCACAAAGTCTGCTGCCTCAGTTTGTATGATGGCAATTTGCATATACTGAACTGAATCCCCCCAAAAAACATTTCCACTGCATTTCAGCTCTGCCACAAAAGGACCAGCTGACATGTCAGTGATTCTCTCGTTAACACAGGTGTGAGTGTCGACGAGGACAAGGCTGGAGATCACTCTGTCATGCTGATTGAGTTCAAATAACAGATTGGAAGCTTCAAAAGGAGGGTTGTGCTTGGAATCATTGTTCTTCCTCTGTCAACTATGGTTACCTGCAAGGAAACACGTGACGTCATCATTGCTTTGTACAAAAAGGGCTTCACAGGCAAGGATATTGCTGCCAGAAAGATTGCACCTAAATCAACCATTTATCGGATCATCAAGAACTACAAGGAGAGCGGTTCAAGTGTTGTGAAGACTTCACGGCGCCCAAGAAAGTCCAGCAAGCGCCAGGACCGTCTCCTAAAGTTGATTCAGCTGCGGGATCGGGGCACCACCAGTACAGAGCTTGCTCAGGAATGGCAGCAGGCAGGTGTGAGTGCATCTGCACACACAGTGAGGCAAAGACTTTTGGAGGATGGCCTGGTGTCAAGAAGAGCAGCAAAGAAGCCACTTTTCTCCAGGAAAAACATCAGGGACAGACTGATATTCTGCAAAAGGTACAGGGATTGGACTGCTGAGGACTGGGGTAAAGTCATTTTCTCTGATGAATACCCTTTCCAATTGTTTGGGGCATCTGGAAAAAAGCTTGTCCGGAGAAGACAAGGTGAGCGCTGCCATCAGTCCTGTGTCACGCCAACAGTAAAGCATCCTGAGACCATTCATGTGTGGGGTTGCTTCTCAGGCAAAATTGTGAGTGAGCCCACTCCCTTGGTTAAGAACACAGCCATGAATAAAGAATGGTACCAACACATCCTCCGAGAGTAACTTCTCCCAACCATCCAGGAACAGTTTTGTGACGAACAATGACTTTTCCAGCATGATGGAGCACCTTGCCATAAGGCAAAAGTGATAACTAAGTGGCTCGGGGAACAAAACATTGATATTTTGGGTCCATGGCCAGGAAACTCCCCAGACCTTAATCCCATTGAGAACTTGTGGTCAATCCTCAAGAGGCGGGTGGACAAACAAAAACCCACAAATTCTGACAAACTCCAAGCATTGATTATGCAAGAATGGGCTGCCATCAGTCAGAATGTGGCCCAGAAGTTAATTGACAGCATGCCAGGGCGGATTGCAGAGGTCTTGAAAAAGAAGAGCCAACACTGCAAATATTGACTCTTAGCATCAACTTCATGTAATTGTAAATAAAAGCCTTTGACACTTATGAAATGCTTGTAATTATACTTCAGTATTCCATAACATCTGACAAAAATATCTAAAAGACACTGAAGCAGCAAACTTTGTAAATTAATATTTGTGTCATTCTCAAATCTTTGGTTACAACTGTACAGCTCTGGAAAAAATTACGAGACCACTGCAAAATTATCAGTTTCTCTGGTTTTAGTATGTATAGGTATGCGTTTGGGTAAAATGAACTTTTTTTTTTATTCTACAAACTACTGACAACATTTCTCCCAAAATGTAATTTAGAGCACTGGTTCTCAATCCTGGTCCCGGGGAACCAAAGGGTGCACATTTTTGTTTTTGCCCAAAAGGCGTTGATGATTTGAATCAGTTGTGACGTGCTAGGGCAAAAACAAAAACGTACACCCTTTGGTTCCCCGGGACCAGGATTGAGAACCACTGATTTAGACCATTTATTTGCAGAAAATGACAACTGGTCAAAATAACAAAAAAGATGCAGCGTTGTCAGACCTCAAATAATGCAAAGAAAATAAGTTCATATTCATTTTTAAACAACACAATACTAATGTTTTAACTGAGGAAGTGTTGAGAAATCAATATTTGGTGGAATAACCCTGATTTTCAATCACAGCTTTTGGCATGCTCTCCACCAGTCTTTCACATTGATGTTGGGTGACTTTATGCCACTCCTGGCGCAAAAATTCAAGCAGCTCGGCTTTGATGGCTAGTGACCATCCAGCTTCCTCTTGATCACATTCCATAGGTTTTCAATGGTGTTCAGGTCTGGAGATTGGGCTGGCCATGACAGGGTCTTGATGTGGTGGTCCTCCATCCACACCTTGATTGACCTGGCTGTGTGGCATGGAGCATTGTCCTGCTGGAAAAACCAATCCTCAGAGTTGGAGAACATTGTCAGAGCAGAAGGAAGCAAGTTCTTCCAGGACAACCTTGTACGTGGCTCGATTCATGTGATTCAAATACAAATCTGCCCCATTCCATCCTTGCTGAAGCACCCCCAAGATCATCACAGATCCTCCACCAAATGTCAGTGGGTGCAAGACACTGTGGCTTATAGGACTCTCCAGGTCTCGCTCCCACTGTGAAATTTGGTGGAGGATCTCAACGTCAACAGTGAAGAGGCGACTACGGGATGCTGGCCTTCTAGGCAGAGTTGCAAAGAAAAAGCCATATCTCAGACTGGCCAATAAAAAGAAAAGATTAAGATGGGGGGAAAAAAACAGACACCGGACAGAAGAACAACATACCGGAGTATCATCCTTCACTGTTGACGTTGAGACTGGTGTTTTGCGGGTACTATTTAATGAAGCTGCCAGTTGAGGACTTGTGAGGCGTCTATTTCTCAAACTAGACACTCTACTGTAATTGTCCCCTTGCTCAGTTGTGCACCGGGGCCTCCCACTCTTTCTATTCTGGTTAGAGACAGTTTGCTGTTCTGTGAAGGGAGTAGTACACAGCGTTGTACGAGATCTTACGTTTCTTGGCAATTTCTCGCATGGAATAGCCTTCATTTCTCAGAACAAGAACAGACTGATGAGTTTAGAAGAAAGGTCTTTGTTTCTGGCCATTTTGAGGAAGGCCAATTTAAATCAGCACAACAGTTTTCAGCTGTGCTAACAATTGCAAAAGGGTTTTCTAATGATCAATTAGCCTTTTAAAATGATAAACTTGGATTAGCTAACACAACGTGCCATTGGAACACAGGAGTGATGGTTGCTAATAATGGGCCTCTGTACGCCTATGTAGACATTCCATAAAGAATCTGCCGTTTCCAGCTACAATAGTCATTAATAACATAAACAATGTCTACACTGTATTTCTGATCAATTTGATGTTATTTTAAAATGAACAAAATGTGCTTTTCTTTCAAAAATAAGGACATTTCTAAGTGACCCCAAACTTTTGAACGGTAGTGTGTATATATAACCAAAACATACATTAAACAAATCAAAATATATTTGATATTCTTCAAAAGTAGCCACCCTTTGCCTTGATGACAGCTTTGCACTCTTGGCATTCTCTCAACCAGCTTCATGAGGTAGTCACCTGGAATGCAATTAAATTAAACAGGTGTCTCTTGTCAAAAGTTAAATTGTGGAAGTTCTGTCCTTAATGCATTTTAGCTAATCAGTTGTGTTGTGACAAGGGTGGTATACAGAAGATGGTCCTATTTGGTAAAACAGCTCAAATAAACCAAGAGAAACAACAGTCCATCGTTAGTTTAAGACATGAATGTCAGTCAATCAAGAAAATCAAATGTATTTGTCACATACACATGGTTAGCAAGTGTTAATGCAAGTGTAGCGAAATGCTTGTGCTTCTAGTTCTGACCATGCAGTAATATCTAACAAGTAATATAACCTAACAATTTCACGACAACTACCTTATACACACACACAAGTGTAAAGGAATGAATACGAATATGTACATAAAAAAATATAAATGAGTAATGGCCGAACGGCATAGGCACGATGCAGTAGATGATATAGAGTACAGTATATACATATGAGATGAGTAATGTAGGGTATGAGAACATTATATACTGCTCAAAAAAATAAAGGGAACACTTAAACAACACATTCTAGATCTGAAAGAAAGAAATAATCGTATTAAATACTTTTTTCTTTACATAGTTGAATGTGCTGACAACAAAATCACACAAAAATAATCAATGGAAATCCAATTTATCAACCCATGGAGGTCTGGATTTGGAGTCACACTCAAAATTAAAGTGGAAAACCACACTACAGGCTGATCCAACTTTGATGTAATGTCCTTAAAACAAGTCAAAATGAGGCTCAGTAGTGTGTGTGGCCTCCACGTGCCTGTATGACAACCCTACAACGCCTAGCAATGCTCCTGATGAGGTGGCGGATGGTCTCCTGAGGGATCTCCTCCCAGACTGGACTAAAGCATCCGCCAACTCCTGGACAGTCTGTGGTGCAACGTGGATGGAGCGAGACATGATGTCCCAGATGTGCTCAATTGGATTCAGGTCTGGGGAACGGGCAGCCAGTCCATAGCATCAATGCCTTCCTCTTGCAGGAACTGCTGACACACTCCAGCCACATGAGGTCTAGCATTGTCTTGTATTAGGAGGAACCCAGGGCCAACCGCACCAGTATATAGTCTCACAAGGGGTCTGAGGATCTCATCTCGGTACCTAATGGCAGTCAGGCTACCTCTGGCGAGCACATGGAGGGCTGTGCGGCCCCCCAAAGAAATGCCACCCACACCATGACTGACCCACCGCCAAACCGGTCATGCTGGAGGATGTTGCAGGCAGCAGAACGTTCTCCACGGCGTCTCCAGACTCTGTCACGTGCTCAGTGTGAACCTGCTTTCATCTGTGAAGAGCACAGGGCGCCAGTGGCGAATTTGCCAATCTTGGTGTTCTCTGGCAAATGCCAAACGCCCTGCACGATGTTGGGCTGTAAGCACAACCCCCACCTGTGGACGTCGGGCCCTCATACCACCCTCATGGAGTCTGTTTCTGACCGTTTGAGTAGACACATGCACATTTGTGGCCTGCTGGAGGTCATTTTGCAGGGCTCTGGCAGTGCTCCACCTGCTCCTCCTTGCACAAAGGCGGAGGTAGCGGCCCTGCTGCTGTGTTGTTGCCCTCCTACGTCCTCCTCCACGTCTCCTGATGTACTGGCCTGTCTCCTGGTAACGCCTCCATGTTCTGGACACTACGCTGACAGACACAGCAAACCTTCTTGCCACAGCTCCATTGATGTGCCATCCTGGATGAGCTGCACTACCTGAGCCACTTGTGTGGGTTGTAGACTCCGTCTCATGCTACCACTAGAGTGAAAGCACCGCCAGCATTCAAAAAGTGACCAAAACATCAGCCAGGAAGCATAGGAACTGAGAAGTGGTCTGTGGTCCCCACCTGCAGAACCACTCCTTTATTGGGGGTGTCTTGCTAATTGCCTATAATTTCCACCTGTTGTCTATTCCATTTGCACAACAGCATGTGAAATTTATCGTCAATCAGCGTTGCTTCCTAAGTGGACAGTTTGATTTCACAGAAGTGTGATTGACTTGGAGTTACAGTGTTGTTTAAGTGTTCCCTTTATTTTTTGAGTAGTGTATAAAAGTGGCATTGTTTAAAGTGGCCAGTGATACATTTAATTACATCAGATGGCAAGATGCAGTAGATTGTATAGCGTACAGTATATACATAAGATGAGTAACATAGGGTAAGTAAACTTTATATAATATAAAAGTGGCTAGTGATAAATTACATCAATCTTTTCCATTATTAAAGTGGGTGGAGTTGAGTCAGTATGTTGGCAGCAGCCACTCAATGTTAGTGATGGCTGTTTAACAGTCTGATGGCCTTGAGATAGAAGCTGTTTTTCAGTCTCTTGGTCCCTGCTTTGATGCACCTGTACTGACCTCGCCTTCTGGATGATAGCGGGGTGAACAGGCAGTGGCTCGGGTGGTTGTTGTCCTTGGTGATCTTTTTGGCCTTCCTGTGACATCGGGTGGTGTAGGTGTCCTGGAGGGCAGGTAGTTTGCACCCGGTGATGCGTTGTGCAGACCTCACTACCCTCTGGAGAGACTTGCGGTTATGGGCGGAGCAGCTGCCGTAGCAGGCGGTGATACAGCCCGACAGGATGCTCTCGATTGTGCATTTGTAAAAGTTAGTGAGTGTTTTTGGTGACAAGCTGAATTTCTTCAGCCTCCTGAGGTTGAAGAGGCGCTGCTGCGCCTTCTTCACCACGCCGTCTGTGTGGGTGGACCATTTCAGTTTGTCCGTGATGTGTACGCCGAGGAACTTAAAACTCTCCACCTTCTCCACTACTGTCCCGTCAATGTAGATAGGGGGCTGCTCCCTCTGCTGTTTCCTGAAGTCCAAGATCATCTCCTTGGTATTGTTAACATTGAGTGTGAGGTTATTTTCCTGACACCACACTCCGAGGGCCCTCACCTCCTCCCTGTAGGCCGTCTCGTTGTCGTTGGTAATCAAGCCACTGTAGTGTCGTCTGCAAACTTGATGATTGAGTTGGAGGCGTGCATGGCCACGCAGTCATGGGTGAACAGGGAGTACAGTAGAGGGCTGAGAACGCACCCTTGAGGGGACCCAATGTTGAAGATCAGCAGGGTGGAGATGTTACCTACCCTCACCACCTGGGGGCGGCCCGTCAGGAAGTCCAGGACCCAGTTGCACAGGGCGGGGTCGAGACCCAGGGTCTCGAGCTTAATGACGAGTTTGGAGTGTACTATGGTGTTAAATTCTGAGCTGTAATCAATGAACAGCATTCTTACAAAGGTATTCCTCTTGTCCAGATGGGATTAGGGCAGTGTGATGGCGATTGCGTCGTCTGTGGACCTATTGTGGCGGTAAGCAATTTGGAGTGGGTCTAGGGTGTCAGGTAGGGTGGAGGTGATATGGTCCTTGACTAGTCTCTCAATGCACTTCATGATGACGGAAGTGAGTGCTAAAGGGCAGTAGTCATTTAGCTCAGTTACCTTAGCGGGGACAGCAGACTGGGATAAGGATTGATTGAATATGTCTGTACACACACCAGCCAGCTGGTCTGCGCATGCTCTGAGGACGCGGCCGGGGATGCCGTCTGGGCCTGCAGCCTTGCGAGGGTTAACACGTTTAAATGTTTTACTCACGTTGGCTACAGTGAAGAAGAGCCCACAGGTTTAAGTAGCGGGCCGTGTCAGTGGCACTGTATTGTCCTCAAAGCGAGCAAAAAATTGTTTAGTCTGTCTGGGAGCAAGGCATCGTGATCCGCGACGGGGCTGGTTTTTCCTTTTGTAGTCCGTGATTGACTGTAGACCCTGCCACATACCTCTCGTGTCTGAGCCGTTGAATTGTGACTCCACTTTGTCTCTGTACTGACGCTTAGCTTGTTTGATTGCCTTGCGGAGGGAATAGCTACACTGTTTGTATTCGGTCATGATTCCGGTCACCTTGCCCTGATTAAAAGCAGTGGTTCGCGCGTTCAGTTTTGCGCGAATGCTGCCATCAATCCACGGTTTCTGGTTGGGGAATGTTTTAATTGACGCTGTGGGTACAACATCACCGATGCACTTGTTAATGAACTCACACACCGAATCAGCGTATTCGTCAATGTTGTTGTTCGCCGCAATGCGGAACATATCCCAGTCCACGTGATCGAAGCAATCTTGAAGCGTGGAATTCGATTGGTCGGACCAGCGTTGGACAGACCTGAGGGCGGGAGCTTCCCGTTTTAGTTTCTGTCTGTAGGCTGGGAGCAACAAAATGGAGTCATGGTCAGCTTTTCAGAAGGGAGGGCGGGGGAGGGCCTTATATGCATCGTGGAAGTTAGAATAACAGTGGTCTAGGGTTTTGCTACCCCTGGTAGCACAATCGATATGCTGATAGTATTTGGGGAGCCTTGTTTTCAGATTAGCCTTGTTAAAATCCCCGGCTAATGAAGTAATAAAATCCCCGAGTCCAATGAAGTTCTATCAGGGCCGTCGATGTGTCTGCTTGGGGGGGATATACACGACTGTGATTATGATCGAAGAGAATTCTCTTGGTAGATAATGGGGTCGGCATTTGATAGTGAGGAATTCTAAGTCAGGTGAACAAAAGGACTTGAGTTCCTGTATGTTGTTATGATCACACCACATCTCGTTAATCATAAGGCATACACCCCCGCCCTTCTTCTTACCAGAGAGATGCTTGTTTCTGTCGGCGCAATGCGTGAAGAAACCAGGTGGCTGTACCGACTCAGATAGCGTGTCTCAAGTGAGCCATGTTTCCGTGAAACAAAGAACATTAAAGTCTCGGATGTCTCTCTGGAATGCTACCCTTGCTCGGATTCCGTCTATCTTGTTGTCAAGAGACTGGACATTGGTGAGTAGTATGCTCGGGAGCGGTGCGCGATGTGCCCGTCTACGGAGCCTGACCAGAAGACCGCTCCGTCTGCCCCTTCTTCTACGGCGTCGTTGTTTTGGGTCGCCGGCTGGGATCCGATCCATTGTCCTGGGTGGTAGGCCAAACAGAGGATCCGCTTCGGGAAAGTCGTATTTCTGGTCGTAATGTTGGTGAGTTGACATGGCTCTTATATCCAATAGTTCCTCCCGACTGTATGTAATAAAACCTCAGATTCCCTGGGGTAACAATGTAAGAAATAACACATAAAAAAACAAAATACTGCATAGTTTCCTAGGAACGCGAAGCGAGGCGGCCACCTGTAAGAATTTTGAACGTTTGTTCAAGAGCAGTCGCAAAAACCATCAAGCGCTATGATGAAACTGGCTCTCATGAGGACCACCACAGGAAAAGATCCAGAGTAACTTCTGCTGCAGAGGGTCAGTTCATTAGGAGTTACCAGCCTCAGAAATTGAAGCGCAAATAAATGCTTCAGAGTTCAAGTAACAGACATCTTAACTTCTTTGGGCTAGGGGGCAGTATTTTCACATCCGGATAAAAAACGTACCCAATTTAATCTGGTTATGACTCCTGCCCAGTAACTAGAATATGCATATAATTATTGGCTTTGGATAGAAAACACCCTAAAGTTTCTAAAACTGTTTGAATGGTGTCTGTGAGCATAACAGAACTCCTATGGCAGGCAAAAACCTGAGAAGATTTCATGCAGGAAGTGGCCTGTCTGACAAGGTGTTGTTGTTCTTGCTTAGCTGTAACGTGACACTTCCTACGGCTCCAATAGGCTCTCAGAGCCCGGGAAAAACCTGAACGATGACGAGGCAGCCTCAGGCTGAAACACATAATCGCCTTTGCCAAGTGGTCTATCAGAGGACAATGGAATTAGGCGCGTGCCCGATTCGACCCCGTGCAGTATTTTCTTTTGGCTGTTTACCTAATTGCAGATTCCCGGTCGGAATATTATCGCTTTTTTACGAGAATAAAGGCATAAAAATTGATTTTAAGCAGCGGTTGACATGCTTCGAAGTACGGTAATGAAATATTTAGAAATCTTTTGTCACGAAATGCACCGTGCGCATGACCGTTATTTACCATTGGGATAGTGTCTAGAACGCACAAACAAAACGTCGCTGTTGGAACATAACTATGGATTATTTTGGACTAAACATACATTTGTTATTGAAGTAGAAGTCCTGGGAGTGCATTCTGACGAAGAACAGGAAAGGTAATCAAACTTTTCTAATAGTAAATGTGATTTTGGTGAAGGCTAAACTTGGTGGGTGTCTAAATAGCTAGCCCTGTGATGCCGGGCTATGTACTTAGAATATTGCAAAATGTGCTTCATCCGAAAAGCTATTTTAAAATCGGACATATCGAGTGCATAGAGGAGTTCTGTATCTATAATTCTTAAAATAATTGTTATGCTTTTTGTGAACGTTTATCGTGAGTAATTTAGTAAATTGTTAGTAAATTCCCCGGAAGTTTGCGGGGGGTATGCTAGTTCTGAACGTCACATGCTAATGTAAAAAGCTGTTTTTTGATATAAATATGAACTTGATTGAACAAAACATGCATGTATTGTATAACATAATGTCCTAGGTGTGTCATCTGATGAAGATCATCAAAGGTTAGTGCTGCATTTAGCTGTCTTCTGGGTTTTTGTGACATTATATGCAAGCTTGAAAAATGGGTGTCTGATTATTTCTGGCTGGGTACTCTGCTGACATAATCTAATGTTTTGCTTTCGTTGTAAAGCCTTTTTGAAATCGGACAGTGTGGTTAGATTAACGAGAGTCTTGTCTTTAAATAGCTGTAAAATAGTCATATGTTTGAGAAATTGAAGTAATAGCATTTCAAAGGTTTTGAAAATCGCGCCACAGGATTCAACTGGCTGTTACGTAGGTGGGACGAATTCGTCCCGCCGGTCCTAGACAGATTAACATACACTGTTCAGAGGACACTGTGAATCAGGCCTTCATGGTCGAATTGCTGCAAAGAAACCACTACTAAAGGACACCAATAAGAAGAAGAGACTTGCTTGGGCCAAGAAACACGAGCAATGGACATTACACCGGTGGAAATCTGTCCTTTGGTCTGATGAGTCCAAATTTGACATTTTTGGTTCCAACTACTGTGTCTTTGTGAGATGCAGAGCAGGTGAACGGATGATCTCTGCATGTGTAGTTCCCACCGTGAAGCATGGAGGAGGAGGTGTGATGGTGCTTTGCTGGTGACACTGTACTGATCTATTTAGAATTCAGGGCACACTTAATGAGCATGGCTACCACAGCATTCTGCAGGGACATGCCATCCCATTTGGTTTGAGCTTAGTGGGACTATCATTTGTTTTTCAACAGGACAATGACCCAACACACCTCCAGGCTGTGTAAGGGCTATTTAACCAAGAAGGAGAGTGATGGAATGCTGCATCAGATGACCTGGCCTCCACAATCACCCGACTTCAAACCAATTGAGATGGTTTGGGATGAGTTGGACTGCAGAGACAGAAGCTGTCATCAAGGCACTTTCAAGGTGGCTACTTTGAAGAATCTCAAATAGATTGATTTGTTTAACACTTTTTTGATTACTACATGATTATTCTACAATGTAGAAAATAGTAAAAATAAAGAAAAACCCTTGAATGTCGGTGTGTCAACTTTTGACTGGTACTGTATGCATTCATGCATGCATAGTGTCTTCGGAAAGTATTCAGACCCATGGACTTTTCCCACTTTGTTACATTACAGCCATATTATAAAATGGGTTAAATAAAATTCCTCAGCAATCTACTTTGACTAGCAAAGAGATGCGTCTTACTTGACTAGCAATCTACACACAATACCCTATATTGTGTGTAGATCCATTTAGTCACATTATGATGACCTCAGCCATTCTGGGTCAGTGGTTTTAGCACCAACCTAGTCACGCTCCTCACATTTGACTTGGCTTGGGGGACTAAACCAGGCAGCCCAGGTGTCACCGGGACCTTGAGTTGACTGGCTCAGAAAAAGAATAGGACAGACCCGGGGACACAGCAGACGGTGGATTCCATGCTAAGGGTCACCCAGCGGTCCAAGAATGAACAAGAGATGTGTGCACTTCCCTGATTAACACACTGTTGCTGCCGGGCCAATAATAGATCTATGTTGAGTAAAGAAACAGAGAGCCTGTTATTTGGTACATGCCGCTCCAGCATGCTTTAATTAGCTTTAAAGGGATACTTCTGGATTTTGGCAATGAAGCCTTTTATCTACTTCCCCAGAGTCAGATGAACTCGTTGATACCATTTTTAGGTCGCCTCTGCATCCAGAATGAAGTCGTTTTGCGAGCCAATGCTAACTAGCATCAGCGCAATGCCTGTAAGTGTATGGTATCTACTAGCATCTACTAGCATGCTAGCAGTTACCATAGCCCTAATGCTAGTTAGCAATTGAGCTAACACTAGTTAACTTCCTTCAAACTGCATGCAGTGACATAAAAAAACGGTATCCAAGAGTTTCTGGCTCTCAATGCCAAAATACTGGAGTATTCCTTTAATGAGCCTACACATAATTTGACTACGCTTGGGGGGAATATACCATTTAGGGGTCATTCTATGAAAATGGTGGCTTTCCTGTCCCCCTACTTAAACATCAAGAAAATAAATTTAAAAAATGTCAGATAAGGACACAAAAAAAATTGTTTTAATTTACATTTTTTTATTGTTAATAAAACATATGTAGGACAGTTATATTGCTAAAAATTTACCATGAAAATGGCTTGTCCCTCGGGTCATGAGTAGTAGCTTAGTGACATGTTGAGTAAAAAAAAAAAGAATATTCTCCCACTTTAAAATGTCAGAATACAAAGAAGTTTTATAGTTATTTCGTGGATTACTTTAAAAAAAAAAGTTAAATATCAACTAAATATTATAAATCATTTACAGGGAATAGCTGTCCCTCAATTTCAAGTCACTAGTGTTCCACTATTGTAAAAAACAAATGCAACATCCTTGCCAACTTCTTACTGGGTCAAAGGTTCATGGAGGCGGGGCTGTTTTGAAAAGCACATAGGAAGAAAGAGTGCAGACTCTTTTTTTTTTTTTTTAAATGAAGAAAAAAAAACAGTAAAATAACAATACATGGCTGCTCGCACCGCTACCCGCCCTGAGACGCCAGCAAGGCACCACCCCAGGCCCAAAGGTATTTCCAAGGGCGGGAAAAACCAAGTCACCATGGAAGTGAGCGCACCCATAACTACCAGCATGAAACCAAACCACAAGACATAAAAAGAGAAACACAAAATATATATCACTCATTCCCACTCCTGATTGGAGGACCTCAAACATTTATACTGTACATTTGTGTATATAATTATTCCAACACTTATCAATTCCACCCTTCAGAAAGCCACCCATCTTTCCGAATAAAATATAATTCTGACATTTCCTCTAGCAAAACATCCCTCCATTCTCCGATGGTGTCTCACTAGGGACTCAAACCTCCCCGTCTGCAACATTTCTTCCCAAATTGCCACAAAAAATTAACATTTTTCCCAAGAGCACAATGATATTTCTTATTGACTGACTGTGGTCCTTCACATCCCCCAGTAATACAGTTTGCAGGTCCAACTGCAACCTGATATTATGGCATAACAACCATTCCTGGACCTGACTCCAAAAACAAGCCACCAATGGACAGTACCAAAAGAGATGCTCTATTGATTCTGTTTCCACACGACAGTCTGCACCGGTCTGACAATTGAATACCCTATACACTGAGCATTATTTTTGTAGCAAGGATTTTATATAATAGCTTAAATTGATGCATCAATTGTTGTTTTCTATATCAGTTCATAAACCATGGTAGTGGGACATCGGAAATCTGTTCCCAACTATCTCGAATTTTATGTGGCATAGTTGCAAACCCTCTTGACCGTAAGTCAAAAATGTATAGTCATTAAGCCATTTATGATTTTTAATTGGTGGCAGACAAACAAATTAATTCCTAATTGCCATTTCGTGGTTATAATTTTGTATTGTGCATACACCTGGATTAATTGGTTGTATGACAATTCTACTGTCGTTGTTCACGTCATTCATAATTCTACCGTCGTTGTTTACAATGTCATTCATAAACATGATACCTTTCTTATACATTCTCTCCACAAAAATTGGTTTATCCTCTATCAGTACATTGGCTTTCAGCCATTTTATTTGCTGTAATATAGATTCTGCCTCTACTGGAGGATAAAATTGGAATTGTAACCAACTCTGTATAGTTTCATTTAAAAATAAGGACACTTTAAACAGGGTTCCATTGTCACTGGAAATGCATAGTTTTAAACCTGTATAAGAGCAATGACCCCCACTTTAAAACAGTGGATGTGCCCCTCTTATTAGCCTACTAGAAAACCAGTTTGGATTTAGATATCATTTCGGTATAATATACATTTTAACAGAGGGCCATTGCCTTGATATAAGTTTTATCCCTCCAAACTCATTTATTAAATAAATATTCCCGTTTAACTTTTTTTTAATTTTTTTATTATTATTATTATTTATTTATTTTTATTTTTTTTTAAATCGGGTTTTCCATTCCAAATAAAATGTAATATTTTTTGTTCCTATAACTTAAAAAAAAATTATCCTGGAGTCAGTAGAGCCACGAATAGATACGTAAACTGTGGTATGACTAGAGAATTAATCAGTGTAATTCCCCCATAGATAGAAAACTTTGTAAAATAGATAGGATGTCCATCAAAATGGTGCAAAATCATTCAACTTTTCAGGAACGTGTACACCAAGCACATCACTGCACCATCTGACCATATCAATTGGGAGACCATATAGCAATTTAAAGTGTCTTTTAGAGACCGAATCCCTACGAACGCAAGTGTTAAGTAGGTTTTTTGTTTGATCTTACTTACTGTAATTTTGTGTTGCAACTTTTGTATTTGGGTTTTAATCAAGATAAACTGGAGAAATGATCCAGGTCCTAATAAGACCGTTCAGAGTTGAACATTGTGAGAGAACTTGAATCATCGGCATACATTGATACCTTTGTTTCTAATCCATTAATTTCTAATGCCTTAAATATTCAATTTGACAATATTTTTGCATTTCAACATTGAAGGGTGAGAGGCCTCCAATCTTTTAGAGAGACTGGGTGGTTATACTGTCCCCCCGGCTCCTGCTTCAGTAGGAGAGTAATAAACCCTTATTTGTGTGACAGTTGACCATTTATATGTGAATAATTAAAACATGCTAGTAGTGGATCTTTCAATACTTTATAAAACGTTTGGTATTTCTATTGCAATGCCATCAAGGCCAGGGGTTTTCCCAGTCGAAAAGGAGTAAATTGCCAACCGTAGTTTGTCCTTTGTAAGTTTGTGTTGCAGCTAGTTTAACTCGATGTTTAAGTAAAATGATATCACAGCACCCTTCATCAAGTGAAGTTGGAGGAACTTCAAAGGATTTTATTTAAACAAATATTAGTCCCGGTTTACCCACAACTGTGGGGCCACGCACAACTCCAACACCATAATCAAGTTTCCTGACGACACAATGGGGGTAGGCATGATCACCGGCAATGATGAGTCAGCCTACAGGGAGGAGGTCAGTAACCTGGCATTGTGGTGCCGGAGCAACAACCTCTCCCTCAACGTCAGCAAGACCAAGGAGCTGATCGTGGACTATAGGAAACAGGGTGGCGAGCCCACCCCCATCCACATCAAAGGGGTGACAGTGGAGCAGGTAGACAGCTTCAATTTCCTTGGTGTCCAAATCACTGAAGACTTAAAATGGTCCAAACACACGCACAGTCGTGAAGAAAGCACGACAGTGCCTCTTCCCACTCAGGAGGTTGAAAAAGTTTGAGAAGGTTCTACAGCTGTACCATTTAGAGCATGGCTGCGTCACTTCTTGGTATTGCAATAGCACAGCCCTCAAACTAATTGCACTACAGAGGGTTGTGCAGACAGCCCAGTACATCACTGGGGCCGAGCTCCCCGTCATCCAGGACCTAATCAGGACCTAATCAGGCAGTGAGAAAATAAGGCCCGGAAAATCAAAGACCCCAACCGCCCAAGCCATGTACTATTTTCTCTGCTGCAAGAGGTACCGGTGCATCAAGTCTGACACCAAAATTCTATCCCAAAGCAATAAAACTGATAAATATCTAACAAAATAGCTACATGGACCGAGTTTACCTTGTATGTCAATATTTGCACTGTCTCTATGCACACTGACAGGGCCCCACAAACTCACACATACTGTCTCTCCAACACCCACACATATGTACTGTTTCAACACACCCACTGACATGCAAGCTGCTGCTACTCTGTTTATTTTATACCCTGTTGCCTAGTCCCTTTAACCCTATACATATCTACCTCTATCACTGCAGTATCCCTGCACATATACAGTGCATTCAGAAAGTATTCAGACCACTTGACTTTTTCCATATTTTGTTACAGCTTCATTCTAAAATGGAATAAATATTTTTTTCTTCTGATCAATCTACATATAATACCCCATGACAAAGCAACATTTTTTGCAAATGTATTTTTTTTTTTTTTTATATATATTTTTAAATATCACATTTACATAAGAATTCAGACCCTTCACTAAGTACTTTGTTGAAGCACCTTTAGCAGTGATTACAGCCGAGTCTTCTTGGGTATGACGCTACACACTTGGCACACCTGTATTTGGGGAGTTTCTCCCATCCTTCTCTGCAAATCCTCTCAAGCCCTGTCAGGTTGGATGGGGAGCGTCACTGCACAGCTATTTCCAGGTCTCTCCAGAGATGTTCGTTTGGGTTCAAGTCCGGGCTCTGGCTGGGCCACTCAAGGACATTGAGACTTATCCCGAAGCCACTCCTGCGTTGTCTTGGCTGTGTGCTTAGGGTTGTTGTCCTGTTGGAAGGTGAACCTTTGCCCCAGTCTGAGGTCCTGAGCACTCTGGAACCAGTTTTCATTTAGGACCTCTGAAATTTGCTCCGTTGATCTTACCCTTGATCCCAGTCCCTGAAAAACATCCCTTACAGCATGATGCTACCGTAGGGATGGTGTCAGGTTTCTTCCAGATGTGGCGCTTGGCATTCAGGCCAAAGAGTTCAATCTTTGTTTTATCAATCTTGTTTCTCATGGTTTGAGAGTATTTAGGTGCCTTTCGGCAAACTCCAAGCTGGCTGTCATGTGCCATTTACTGAGGAGTGGCTTCCATCTGGCCACTTTACCATAAAGGCCTGATTGGTTGAGTGCTGCAGAGATGGTTGTCCTTCTGGAAGGTTCTCCCATCTCCACAGAGGAACTCTGGAGCTCTGTCAGAGTGACCAACGGGTTCTTGGTCACCTCCCTGACCAAAGGGTCTTCTCCCCTGATTGCTCAGTTTTGTCCGGGAAACTTCTTCCATTCTTCCACTGTGTACCTTTCCCTAGATCTGTGCCTCGACACAATCCTGTCTCGGAGCTCTACGAACAATTGCGTCGACATCATGGCTTGGTTTTTGTTCTGACATGCACTGTCAACTGCGGGACCTTATATAGACAGGTGTGTGCCTTTTCAAATAATGTCAAAAATCTATGGAATTTACCACAGGTAGACTCCAGTCAAGTTGTAGAAACATCAAGGATGATCAATGGAAACAGGATGCACCTGAGCTCAATATCGAGTGTCATAGCAAAGGATCTGAATACTTAAGGTATCCGTTTTTTATTTTTAATAAATTTGCTAAAGTTTCTAGAAACCCGTTTCACTTTGTCATTATTGGGTATTGTGTGTAGAGTGATGGATTAAATGTTGGGTTTTTTTCCATTTTAGAATAAGGCTGTAACGTAACAAAATGTGGAATATTTTCCAAATGCATTGTAAATAAGGTACTGGAACTAACTTAAATATTTCCTGTATATAGTATAATTACTTAATTGTGTATTTCATATTTCTTATTGCTCTTGTATTTTTTTGTAGCAATACATTGTTATTATTGCATTGTTGGGTTTTGAGTTTGCAAGAAAGGCATCTCACTATACTTGTGCATGTGACATTAAAACTTAATTTCTCGCTTGACCAAATCTGTTTTTGGGATGAACATTTAATTGAATGGCCTATTAAAAACACACTTAAAAAGGCCTCCTATACTGTAAGTGGACACCCTGAACCTGTATTACACAAGAAAAAAAAAAAATGTTACTCCTTAGCTTTCATTAATTTACTGTCCGTTAATAAACCGATCACATTTCCAATATCCCCGCCCTCGTGGAAAGTCTGTCATAGTTACATGGAGGGCTATAAGCTGATGGTCTGATCGCATTCAATACGTACTTGTTTCACTTTTGGCACCATAGAAAAAGGATACCAGAAAGTAATCAATCCGACTAGCTTGATTTAGCCTCTTTCAAGTATACCTTATAACGTCCGTGTTTTTAAGCCTCCATATATCCACCAGTTCCAACGTGTCCATAATATTTGTAATCTATTTGAGCGCCAAAGGGTGATAATTGGTAGTATGATTGTCTTTACGGTCTATTGATATAATATGTTAGCAAAGAGACCCCAAACTTTTGAACGGTAGTGTAGTGAAAAAAGGAACAAGGTTTTTTTTTTATGTAGTAAAAATATCTAAATACATTAAGCTGTCATTTATGTTGATTTACATTGTTAATGGGTTAACTATAATCTGACAAAAAAAAGGAGTAAAAAAAATAAAAAAAATAGGAATTATACATTTTTGAAATTGTCAAAAAGCCACCATTTTTGTAGAATGATCGATATAACGTGTACCGGGATATTTAGTCATACCGACGGTATGATTTTCAATACAGCTTTGCCGGGGCTGCATACTACGCCACTGCTTATAACTATAAGGGATACTTCGGGATTTTGGCAATGGGGTCCTTTATCTACTTATCCAGAGTCAGATGAAGTTGTGAATACCATTTTTATGTCTCTGCATGCAGTTTGAAGGAAGTTGCTAACTAGCATTAGCGCAAATGACAAAAGGTCTATGGGTAGCTAGTTATCATTGGCTCAATTACCTCTAACTTCCTTCATACTGGGTACAGACACACAGAAATGGTACCCACAAGTTAATCTGACTCTGGAGAAAATCCAAAAGAATCCCTTTAACTATATAAGATGTGCCATATAAATTGTATCCAGCCCAGGGCTACAGCTATGCATTTGCTTTACCTATAGGTGGTGGTGCAGAAGGTTAACTACAGCACATGGGGTCACCATACACTGTTTGCAGGCATTCTTTATTTATTCACCCAGTGACCAAAATAAAATTCCTCAGACACAGGTTGGCATGAGAGAGGGGTGTGTCAGTGCCAATCTGCCGGCTGCGAGAACTCGACTGGACTCCTAGCCAGGTTAAGGGTCATAGCAACTATAAGTCATGCATATTGTATTGTTGTGCTATTTGTGATGCTGTGGTATACAGTGTTGTCTATAAGTAAATAAATTATTACTTTGTCATTTTATGAACTTTTTCTGACTGATCTAAGACACTGAATGCACATAAGCACTAACTCTGAATTCAATCTGTGCTGTCAGATGAGATTGTGAGCATTGAGAGTAAGACACTAATTTAGCTAGCATTCAATTAGGCTACCAAATCAAAACTGCTCTAAAGCCATCTAACGTGATCAAGCTAACACATTACACAATTAGAGAATAGATGCACCATATTAGAGAGAACGCAACAACCAGAGAAAATGCACCATAGGCCTGCCCACATTTATGCATATTCGCTCTGCGCTATTGTTCATGATGAACCATCCTTGTCAGGGAGCGCTTTCTTCTGAAACGTACCATGACAAGTTGAACATCCCCTTAGCCAAGTTAAGTCTGATAGATACAGAAGAATGTTAACCCAAGTCCTCAAGCTTGGCAAAATCTGTCTACAAGCAATTTCTAAGACAAGCACATTCTCAGAATATCTATTGGAGCTTCTGTGTGTCTCCTAGTCCTGCAAAAGAGCAGTTAAATTCAGTGTCCTAAAATAACTCCACTTTTTTTCCTAAGGTAACTGTGGACTGGGCACGTCTACTCCTATGCAGTGAGCAGCATGCCATGCATAGGCCTAGCCGTTCCAGGTGTAGAGTACAACGTGTCAAAACAAAGCACTTCAGAAACACAGTGATCAATCATTCCTACAAAGGAAAATAAAAGTTGTGTGTGGGGTAACGGCAATCCGATAAGTGCAGAGAGGTAGCTAGCCAGGGGAACACAGCCCAGTCGTTGTGGGGGAAGGTGCGTTCCTCATGGTCCATCTGGCACATTTCTACCCAGCCAGTTTAACCTGCATAACATCAACGCTAGCAAGCTAAACTGGGGAATGCTGATCATGTTGCCTTGCCTAGTGCTGCAAGTTGTTTTCTTTGGGTGCTGCAATCCGTAGTTCGTAAAAATAACAGTTTACGCGACCACCGCCAAGGGAGATGTCAGCAACTCCGTCATTGTATGCACAATTTGACAGAGGTCACATAGAATGAAGTTACTAAAAAAAATGGATTTGCTAGCCTCGCAAAGCCGCCTGATCCCACAAGCTAACATTAAACGCTGCACGGTTTTCCGAGGCTAACGGATTGCAGCACACAAAGAAAATAATGCAACTACGCAGGACAAACATTGATACAAGTTATGCATGAAATAGACATTTTTACAAGTATCGACTGATACCGACTCGATGAAGTGGGAGGTAGGCTGCACTCTGCCAAAACTCATAGCCTCGCACCATCGGGTATCTTGGAGTTCAGAATTCTTGGCCGGCTACCCCATACCACGTGACTCAAGTATAAACATGAAGCACAAGCCAGGACATGGGAGGCGCGCACGCACACGTCAATACATAATATTGTCAAACACAGTCTGACAAATGTTTGATCCCCTGAATCATACGGATACAGCCCTGATCTGGATTATTTTAGCCTATATTTAAATCCAGGTTGCCTATTCTATCCTAGCCCTTGATCATGACTCTCAGTTCCATTACATTACACATAAGAGTGATTGGAGGAAGGCGTCTTCTGTACTGGGGAGTGCTGTTAAAAGCACCGACGCTCGGTCTGAACATTAACACACAATGCTTGTGGTACGGTTTTGGAAGCATAAGGACATTATTTTTCATATCAGCAAGAAATACATTTTCAAAAAACAAAAAGGTTAAATTGATGCACACCTTTTACAGCTACAGTTCCCCCACACCCATATTTCCATGTTACACTGCTTGTTTACAGAAAACAGAAAGACAGAGTGGACAACCTATGCTAATTAGCTATCGGTGTCTCCGAATACCTGTGTAAACAGAAGACTGCAACTCTGATAAAACAATACATGTGTATTTTGCATTGTGAAATAATTTTGATATATGAAAGTAGAGGGGTTGTTACTAGAAGCGTATAGCAGTTGATAATCTATTCACATTTAAATTGAGTATTTGGCTCTTTTAGCTTCGAGACACTTTGCCTTTAAACAGAGCATGTAAGGTCCTTGGACTATAAGGAGTTAGGCTCCTTTAGTCCATTACTGGGCAAATTCTGTCCCAACACCACAATGTACTAAATACTTAATACCAACTGCAAAATCACGTTTTTATTTACCAATCAATATAGGCCTGTCTTTATTAGGCTATCCGGTGATTCTAAAGAGTGTGTTTGAGGAACCTTTCCAAATACCAGATACCCTTAACACAGCATTTTATCATCACTAGGCCTACTACATAGAGGATCACTGTGGTAAAGTTCAGAGTTCTCCAAAGGTTGACCATTGTTTTATGGCTTAAGCTTGCCAGTAGCTGGTGCAACAATGTGGCAGCTGTACTTGACCCATTTATAAAGGTCGCTGAATTTGGCGAATATGGGACCATACCTCCACATTCTTGCAAAGTAAAGAATAGGTCGTCATTGAGGCACAATTGGCGTTAGTCAAAACTTCAGTGTACCTGTAAAGCCAGCATGAACATGTTTGGATGTACTGTAGTTCTGACAGTGACATCTGTGCCTAAATTATATAAGAACATAGCCCCGGGAAGACGTTTAAGGGTTATTTATCAGGGGGTTCTGCAGCACCCCTACTTCCCTCCGCTATGTATAACAGCCTACCTGGTTAGGGTCGTATGCCCTGAAGACATGGCATGCCATCTCAGACTCCGGGTTGTCGGGCTGGCTCCGGATAAGGTAGGCGAAATATGTGAGGTCATTACTGTTGTGGATAAAACGTGAGATGAACTGCGCTTTATGCTCGAAGATGAAGACGGACGAGTTGGCGACATTGTTGGCGGGCACACATCGAATAAACGGCGGTGTGAGCACCAGTTGAACTTCCCTGGCTTGGACGGAACAAGTCTCGCGTCCCGATTCGTTCTTCTCACTTTTCTTCCGGATCTCCGCCACCAACCACGGCAGCATGGGCAGGGTAGTACGCTTATCCAAGGAGGACCAGCCGATGTACCAGAGAGCAAACTTCTGAATATCTGGCTTCGAGAGATTACTCTCTTTATTCCCTTTGTCATCCCGACCCTCCATCTCCGCTTAATTATAGGACAATGGAGAGACTAAACTATTCAAACGCCTAATTGCTGATTTCAATTCTAGCAATTGATGCAGCCCTTAATCGATTAATAACATCGATAATCGATCAACTTTGTTTTGTGCCCAATTCAGCTGATTGGCTAGATACACGCTTGAATATTTGTAAGCAGTTAATAATCCATCGTTCACGACGAAGTCCTGTTGAGAGGTAAGAAAGTTAATGCAAAAAAGTAACATAAGCAGGCGTTCCTCGTGTAGCTCGAAACTGCAGCACTCGCTACACAGACCAGATCCTCACAAGGTGGTTACTGTCGTAACCTAGAAATGACAGCTCCGTTCGTGCTTTACTGGTGTTGCCAGGTCACATTTGTACGAGGAGGACCGAGCAGTTCCCAAACGGTGTTGAAGTTTGTGAAGTGTGCTAGAACGTTGCGTCTGGAGCACGGTGTAAACTGTGAAAGGCCAGAAGAAAACACCTTTTAAAATGCTGGGTGATTCTCCAAAACCGCAGTTCCAACGAGAGCAGATAGTTCCCTTTGCAAAGACAAGCCTGTCTGTGTGTCATTTATCACAGGGGAAAACTATATTTGGCTGTTTATTTATCGTTCCCTTCGGTGCCATGAGCTTGAGATACCGCTGTAAAACACGCAAGAATAACTAAGAACTTCCGGGTCACGGATTTTTTGGAATCCTTCAGAATAAGATTCCCGTCATGTATACTTTGTAAATTAATAAATACGGCGAAAATTACATATGGTATACTTGTTATCATACAAAGAATCATTTAAAGTATTTCTATGAGATATGTGATTTTTTTTGTTTGTTAATGTTTTGAAGCCTAAATGTGGAGTCTGAGGGGGCAGACGGCTCATAATAACGGCTGGAACAGAGCAACTGGAATGGCATCAAACACATGGAAACCATGTCAGATTATTGCAAAGTGTGCTTTCCTCGTGAAGCTTTTTTGAAATCTGTCACAGCTTTAGCATAAAGGAGATGTTCATCTATAATTCTTTGAATAACAGTTTAATATTTTATCAACATTTATGGTGAGTATTTTTGTAAATCGTTGTGCTGATTCACCGGCAGTATTGGAGGCAAAATATTTTCTGAACATCACGCGCCAATGTAAAAATGGGGTTTATAGATATAAATATGAACTTGATCGAACAAAAAAATGCATGTATTGTGTAACATGATGTCCTAGGAGTGTCATCTAATGAAGATCGTCAAAGGTTAGTGCATCATTTTAGCTGGTTTTCTGTTTTTTGTGACGCCTGTCCTTGCTAGGAAAATGGCTGTGTGCTTTTTCTTGTGTTGGAACTGTCCTAACATAATCTAACTTTATGCTTTCACCATAAAGCCTTTTTGAAATCGGACAATGTGGTTACATTAAGGAGACGTGTACCTTTAAAATGGTGTAGAATAGTCCTTTGTTTGAGAACTTTGAATTATGACATTTTGTGGTTTTGAATGTGGCGCTCTGATTTTTCACTGGCTGTTGAATAGTGTGAACCGTGGGTGAGCGTCCCACCTGCCCAAGAGAGGTTAATTGCTAGGCTACCTGCCACCCTAGAGATCATTACTTGATAGTAATGACTACTAGATGGTTATTATGGCAACAACAGTAATACAAATAACATAACATTATTTATAATGCTACTGTTAATAATATTATATATATATATATATATATTTTAAATTGGTTGATGTGCCCTTGAGCAAGGCACTTTTTTGCTCCTGAATGTCGCTCTGAGTAAGAGTCTGCCAAATGACAAAATGTAAATGTAAAATTACTTTTAATGCTGTTAACTATATGGCCAATGCTATAAAATTATTTGCGCTACTAAGCCTATTCCCTTTTTCATTTTTGATATTGTCAAACAAAATTCTGTCTGCTAACATTTCCTAGTAAAATGTTAAGAATTTCATTTAAAAATATATATTTTTCCAAAATTTAAATATTCCTTTGCCAACTTTTATTTTGAAGGGAAATCACTGAGGTCACGGCCTTATTCTTGCTGGCTTCTCAGTTCTCTGTGAAACCAAGGGGGTCTGGTCTAGAGCATGGTTTGGACTGCACTTACAGTTTTGCTTTGGTACTGCAGTTTAACTGATGCCCGGCCCAGGAAGACAATTCCCAAACACAGCCATATAGAGAAGTCATATTTGAAAATTCCTAATAAGACACTTTAGTCATCACCTTTGTTCACAAAACATCCACTGAATAATTGAAATAATTGTTGCTGAGGCAGATTTTGTTTTCAACACTCACAGCCAAAGATATTAAAATGGTATATTCATCCAATGTCTGCCATGTTTTTGGATGACGTCGTCGCTGCTCCCTGTGAGCACTGAGTGCTAATGTACATGTGATGTTGGTCCGTATGAACAGGATCCACCCAGATATAGATGGTCCATGAATCGGCGTATGCAAACGTTAGTAGATTACCTTGAAAACAACGGGCAGAAATCTTGGACGCAGTCTCCAGTTCTTATTATACCTCAGTAAACTAGTCCTCCTTCGTGTGTTTTAGTGTGGACTACACCGGAAACAGTTTTGCCGCCAACTAATGGATGCATGACGTAAAAAAAGGTGAAATCCAAAATGGAAAAGGGAAATAAACGACAACTTTTAAACCACTCAAACAACAAAAAACTAAATTCAAAGTAAAAAAAATCTACTCCCAGCCACTCAGATCCGGTGACCTGAGGACTGAACTGCTTCTCCAGTCAGTACACCATGCAGCTCCTTACCCGTTACATCCTTCATTCCTGATAAGTGTTCAGCTACAGATACGATGATATCAAGTTCTTATCCACTCCTGCAGTGCAGTCTATCACTAAAATCCTGTTACTAAAACTGAATAAAAGAAGAAACTATAGTATGAAACAAAGAGAAATTATATAAAGAATGATAGTAAAAATCTTTGGAGCACCTTAAATTCTGGCCAAAAAGGAAAACTCAGCTCCATAATTAATTGAAATCAGATGGATCATTCATCACAAAACCCACTGATGTTGCCAATTACTTTAATACGTTTTTCATTGGCAAGATTAGCAAATGTAGTTTTAGTAGCATGACATGCCAGCAACAAACCGACACTACACATCCAAGTATAACTGATAAAGTTATGATAGACAAGCACTGTAATTTTTAATTCCGTAAAGTGAGTGTGGAAGTGGGGAAAACATTATTGTTGTCTATCAACAATGACAAGCCACCAGGGTCTGACAACTTGGATGGAAAATTACTGAGGATAATAGTTGACGATATTGCCACTCCAATTTGCCATTTCTTCAATTTAAGCATACCTGAAAGTGTGTAACGTCAGGCCTGGAGGGAAGCAAAAGTCATTCCGCTACCCAAGAAAAGTAAAGCCCCCTTTACTGTCTGAAATAGCTGACCAATCAGCCTGTTACCAAGCCTTAGTAAACTTTTGGAAAAATGGTGTTTGACCAGATACAATGCTATTTTACTGCAAAAAAAAACAAAACTCTACATGTTTGTAGGCAAGGACATTCAACAAGCATGGCACTTACACAAATCACTAACGATTGGCTGAAAGAAATTGATAAAAAGATTGTGAGAGCTGTTTTATTTAACAGCAATGCAGCTTTTGAGATTATCGATCATAGTCTGCTGATGGAAAAACGTATGTGTTATGGTTGTACACCCTGTGCTATATTGTGGACAAAGAAGGGTGTTCTTTAATGGAGCATAATCCACCTAGAATCAGGATTTTTCCAGAGCAGCTCTCTAGGCCCCTTACTTTTTTCAATCTTTACTGGGTAATGCCAGTGTGTCTATGTATGCGGATGACTCAACACTATACCCGTCAGCTAGTACAGCAAGTGAAAACACTGCAAAGCTTAACAGACTTCCGGCGCTGACAGAGATGGCCGCCTCGCTTTGCATTCTTAGGAAACTATGCAGTATTTCGTTTTTTAAGTATTATTTCTTACACTGTTACCCCAGGAAATCTTAAGTCTAATTACATACAGCCGGGAGGAACTATTGGATATAAGAGCAACGTCAACTTACCAACATTATGACCAGGAATAAGACTTTCCCGAAGCGGATCCTCTGTTTAGTCCACCACCCAGGACAATGGATCGGATCCCAGAAGGCGACCCAAAACAACAGCGCCGCAGAAGGGGCAGACGGAGCAGTCTTCTGGTCAGGCTCCGTAGACGGGGACATCGCCCACCGCTCTCGAGTATACTACTCGCCAATGTCCAGTCTCTTGACAACAAGGTAGACAAAATCCGAGCAAGGGTTGCCTTCCAGAGAGACAGAGATTGTAACATTCTCTGTTTCACGGAAACATGGCTCACTCGGGATATGTTGTCAGAGTCAGCACAGCCACCTGGTTTCTTCACACATCGCGCCGACAGAAACAAACATCTCTCTGGTAAGAAGAAGGGCGGGGGTGTACGCCTTATGATTAACGAGTCGTGGTGTGATCATAACAGCATAGAGGAACTCAAGTCCTTTTGTTCACCTAACCTACAATTCCTTACAATCAAATGCCGACCGCATTATCTACCAACAGAATATCTTCGATTATCATCACAGTCGTGTATATCCCCCCCAAGCAGACACCTCGACGGCCCTGAAAGAACTTCATTGGACTCTATGTAAACTGGAAATCACATATCCTGAGGCTGCATTTATTGTAGCTGGGGATTTTAACAAGGCTAATCTGAAAACAAGGCTCCCAAAATGTTATCAGCATATCGAATGCGCGACCTGGGCTGGCAAAATTCTGGATCATTGTTACTCTAACTTCCGCGACGCATACAAAACCCTCCCTCGCCCTCCTTTCGGGCAAATCTGACCATGACTCCATTTTCTTGCTCCCAGCCTATAGACAGAAACTAAAACAGGAAACGCCCGTGCTCAGGTCTGTTCAACGCTGGTCCGACCAATCTGGTTCCACGCTTCAAGATTATTGCGTCGATCACGTGGACTGGGATATATTCCGGATAGCGTCGAACTACAACAATGATGTATACACTGATTCGGTGAGCGAGTTTATTAGCAAGTGCATCGGTGATGTTGTACCCACAGCAACTATTAAAACCTTCCCCAACCAGAAACCGTGGATTGATGGCAGCATTCGCGCAAAACTGAAAGCGCAAACCACTGCTTTTAAATCAGGACAAGGCAACCGGAAACATGACCGAATACAACAGTGTAGCTATTCCCTCCGCAAGGCAATCAAACAAGCTAAGATTTTTTTTACATTTTTAGTCATTTAGCAGACACTCTTATCCAGAGTGACTTACAGTAGTGAATGCATACATTTCATACAATTTCAGACATTTTTTTTTTTCTGTGCTGGCCCCCCGTGGGAATCGAACCCACAACCCTGGTGTTGCAAACACCATGCTCTACCAACTGAGCTACAGGGAAGGCTAAGCATCAGAATAGAGACAAAGTAGAGTCACGATTCAACGGCTCAGACACGAGAGTTATGTGGCAGGGTCTACAGTCAATCACGGACTACAAAAAGAAAACCAGCCCCGTCGCGGACCCTGATGTCTTGCTCACAGACAAACTAAACAACTTCTTTGCTCGCTTTGAGGACAATACAGTGCCACCGACACGGCCCGCTACCAAAACCTGCGGGCTCTCCTTCACCGCAGCCAACATGAGTAAAACATTTCAACGTGTTAACCCTCGCAAGGCTGCCAGCTCAGACGGCATCCCTAGCCGCGTCCTCAGAGCATGCGCAGACCAGCTGGCTGGTGTGTTTACGGACATATTCAATCAATCCCTATCCCAGTCTGCTGTTCCCACATGCTTCAAGAGGGTCACCATTGTTCCTGTTCCCAAGAAAGCGAAGGTAACTGAGCTAAACGACTATCGCCCCGTAGCACTCACTTCCGTCATCATGAAGTGCTTTGAGAGACGAGTCAAGGATCATATCACCTCCACCCTACCTGACACCCTACACCCACTTCAATTTGCTTACCGCCCCAATAGGTCCACAGACGACGGAATCACACAGCCCTAACCCATCTGGACAAGAGGAATACCCATGTAAGAATGCTGTTCATCAACTACAACTCAGCATTTAACACCATAGTACCCTCCAAACTCGTCATTAAGCTCGAGACCCTGGGTCTCGACCCCGCCCTGTGCAACCGGGTCCTGGACTTCCTGACGGGCCACCCCCAGGTGGTGAGGGTAGGTAACAACATCTCCACCCCGCTGATCCTCAACACTGGGGCCCCACAAGGGTGCATTCTCAGCCCTATCCTGTACTCCCTGTTCACCCATGACTGTGTGGACATGCACGCCTCCAACTCAATCATCAAGTTTGCAGACGACCCTACAGTGGTAGGCTTGATTACCAACAACAACGAGACTGCCTGCAGGGAGGAGGTGAGGGCCCTCGGAGTGTGGTGTCAGGAAAATAACCTCACACTCAATGTCAACAAAACAAAGGAGCTGATCGTGGACTTCAGGAAACAGCAGAGGAAGCATCCCCTTATCCACATCGACAGGACAGTAGTGGAGAAGGTGGAAAGTTCCTCGGCGTACACATCACGGACAAACTGAAATGGTCCACCCACACAGACAGCGTGGTGGCGCAGCAGCGCCTCTTCAACCTCAGGAGGCTGAAGAAATTTGGCTTGTCACCAAAAACACTCACTAACTTTTACAGATGCACAATTGAGAGCATCCTGTTGGGCTGTATCACCGCCTGGTACAGCAACTGCAGTGTGCAGTGAATAAAGTCAGACAATCTGCTGTCTTGGCCACTGCCTGTCACCAAGGGAGTACCCCAAGGCTCAATCCTAGGCCCCACGCTCTTCTCAATTTACATAAACAACATAGCTCAGGCAATAGGAAGCTCTCTCATCCATTTATATGCAGATGATAGAGTCTTATACTCAGCTTGCCCCTCCCTGGATTTTGTGTTAAATGCTCTACAACAAAGCTTCCTTAGTGTCCAACAAGCTGTCTCTACCTTTAACCTGGTTCTGAACACCTCCAAAACAAAGGTCATGTGGTTTGGTAAGAAGAATGCCCCTCTTCCGACAGGTGTTATTACTACCTCTGAGGGTTTAGAGCTTGAGGTAGTCACCTCATACAAGTACTTGAGAGTATGGCTAGATGGTGCACTGTTCTTTGCTCAGCACATATCAAAGCTGCAGGCTAAAGTTAAATCTAGACTTGTTTCCTCTATCGTAATCGCTCCTCTTTCACCCCAGCTGTCAACTAACCCAAACTAAAGGGCCCCAAAGCACACACATCCCTGGGTCGCTCCTCTTTTCAGTTTGCTGGAGCTAGCGACTGGAACGAGCTGCAACAAACACTCAAACTGGACAGTTTTATCTCAATCTCTTCATTCAAAGACTCAATCATGGACACTTACTGACAGTTGTGGCTGCTTTGTATGATGTTTTGTTGTCTCTACCTTCTTGACCTTTGTGTTTCATAGAAACATGGCTCACTCGGGATACGTTAGAGTCGGTACAGCCACCAGGCTCTCCAGAGGGTAGTGAGGTCTGCACAACGCATCACCGGGGGAAAACTACCTGCCCTCCAGGACACCTACACCACCCGATGTCACAGGAAGGCCAAAAAGATCATCAAGGACAACAACCACCCGAGCCACTGCCTGTTCACCCCGCTATCATCCAGAAGGCGAGGTCAGTACAGGTGCACCAAAGCTGAGACAGAAGCTGTTTTTCAGTTTCTCGATCAAGGCCATCAGACTGTTAAACAGCCATCACTAACATTGAGTGGCTGCTGCCAACATACTGACTCAAATCTCTAGCCACTTTAATAATAAAAAATTTGATGTAATAAATGTATCACTAGTCACTTTAAACAATGCCACTTTATATACATTACTCATCCCAGATTACTCATCTCATTTGTATTTCCTGTACTCTATACCATCTACTGCATCTTGCCTATGCCGTTCGGCCATCGCTCATCCATATGTTTATATGTACATATTCTTATTTATTCATTTACACTTGTGTGTAAAAGGTAGTTGTGAATTTGTTAGATATACTTGTTAGATATTACTGCATGGTCGGAACTAGAAGCACAAGCATTTCACTACACTTGCATTAACTTCTGCTAACCATGTGTATGTGACCAATAAAATTTGATTTGAAGCGTAACAAAGAGCTGCAGTTAGTTTCAGAACAGGTGGCAAGGAATAAATTGGTCCTAAATATTTCAAAAACTAAAAGCATTGTATTTGGGACAAATAATTCACTAAACCCTAAACCTCAACTAAATCTTGTAATAAATAATGTGGAAATTGAGCAGGTTGAGGTGACTAAACTGCTTGGAGTAACCCTGGATTGTAAACTGTCATAGTCAAAACATGTTGATACAACAGTAGCTAAGATGGGCAGAAGTCTGTCCACAATACAGTGCTGATCTGACAGTAGTTGTGTTGTTTTGGTCAATAGTTGTATGGTTGTGGTCAGTAGTTGTGTTCCGTAGTGGTCAATAGTAGGTGTGTCGTTCAGTAGTTGTGGTCAGTCATTGTGTGGTTGTGGTCAGTAGATGTGTGGTTGTGGTCAGAGGTTGTGTTCCATAGTGGTCAATAGTAGGTGTGTCGTTCAGTAGTTGTAGTCAGCAGTTGTGTGGTCAGAGGTTGTGTGGTTGTGGTCAGTAGTTGTCTGGTTCAGTAGTTGTGTGGTTGTGGTCAGTACATGTGTGGTTGTGGTCAGAAGTTGTTGTCAGTAGTTGTGTGGTTGTGGTCAGTAGTTGTCTGGTTCAGTAGTTGTGTGGTTGTGGTCAGTAGTTGTGGTCAGAGGTTGTGTGATTGTGGTCAGTTGTGTGGTCAGAGGTTGTGTGGTTGTGGTCAGTAGATGTGTGGTTGTGGTCAGTAGTTGTGTGGTTGTGGTCAGAGGTTGTGTGGTTGTGGTCAGTAGGTGTGTGGTTGTGGTCAGAGGTTGTGGTCAGTAGTTGTCTGGTTCAGTAGTTGTGTGGTTGTGGTCAGTAGTTGTGGTCAGAGGTTGTGTGGTTGTGGTCAGTAGATGTGTGGTTGTGGTCAGAGGTTGTGTGGTTGTGGTCAGTAGATGTGTGGTTGTGGTCAGAGGTTGTGTGGTTGTGGTCAGTAGGTGTGTGGTTGTGGTCAGTAGTTGTCTGGTTCAGTAGTTGTGTGGTTGTGGTCAGTAGTTGTGGTCAGTAGATGTGTGGTTGTGGTCAGAGGTTGTGGTCAGTAGTTGTGGTCAGTAGATGTGTGGTTGTGGTCAGAGGTTGTGGTCAGTAGTTGTGGTCAGTAGATGTGTGGTTGTGGTCAGAGGTTGTGGTCAGTAGTTGTCTGGTTCAGTAGTTGTGTGTTTGTGGTCAGTAGATGTGTGGTTGTGGTCAGTAGTTGTGGTCAGTAGTTGTGTGGTTGTGGTCAGAGGTTGTGGTCAGTAGTTGTGTGGTTGTGGTCAGTAGTTGTGGTCAGTAGATGTATGGTAGTTGTCAGAGGTTGTGGTCAGTAGTTGTGTGGTCAGTAGTTGTGTGGTTGTGGTCAGTAGATGTGTGGTTGTGGTCAGAGGTTGTGGTCAGTAGTTGTCTGGTTCAGTAGTTGTGTGGTTGCGTTGCTCAACCAGTTCACAAAATTGAATGACCGCAACAGCCCTATCTGAAGGGAATCCGTGATGTCCTCTGCCTCGCCTCCCCTTGCTTGTGGAGCCCCACTTATGCGATGTCATGCCATACTGTACCTGGACCAGCTGTTGATGTGCCTTTAGTGAAGTAAATCAGGTTTTAAATGATAACATTAAAATGTCCAAAACATTAAGAACACTTTCCTAAGTGGACACCAAACTGGAAAGCTTTGGACACCTAACTGTTCTGAATATAATTGAGTATATTCAGAACAGCCTCAATGCGTCAGGGCATGGACTCTACATATGGTGTCCAAAGCTTTCCACAGGGATGCTGGCCCATGTTGACTCCAATGCTTCCCACAGTTGTGTGAAGTTGGCTGGATGTTCTTTGGGTGGTGGACCACTAAGTACACATGGGAAATGGTTGAGCGTGAAAAACCCAGCAGCGTTGCATTTCTTGACACACTCAAACCAGTGCGCCTGGCACCTACTACCATACTCTGTTTAAAGGCACATCTTTGGTCCTGCCCATTTACCCTCTGAATGGCACACAAACCATCCATGTCTCAATTGTGTCAAGGTTTAAAAATCCTTCTTTAACCTGTCTCCATCCCTTCATCTACACTGATTGAAGTGGATTTAACAAGTGTCATCAATAAGGGATCATAGATTTCACCTGGTCAGTCTCATGGAAAGAGCAGACATTCCTAATGTTTTGTACACTCAGTGGATAAGCAAGCAAAAAAGCAAGAACATAAACATTCTTCCTTAAAAAAGGTCCTCACACAGACATCTGAACTGCCTCAGAGGCACCAATCATCCAATTTCAACAAACTCTGTAGATCATTCCACAAGTAAGGTGCAAAATAGCTAAAGGCAGATTTACCTAACTCTGTAGATCATTCCACAAGCAAGGTGCAAAATAGATAAAAGGCAGATTTACTCTGTGGAGATGGAAGGGATCTCCAGTTAGCCATCCCTGAGACCGTGTCTGATTGCTTGTATTTCTGTAGGTTAACAAAGAAGTGAGATATGATGGTGGCTTATGCAAGAGGGCTTTATAAACAAATAAATCAAATTCAAATCAAATTTATTTATATAGCCCTTCGTATATCAGCTGAAATCTCAAAGTGCTGTACAGAAACCCAGCCTAAAACCCCAAACAGCAAGCAATGCATGTGAAAGAAGCACGGTGGCTAGGAAAAACTCCCTAGAAAGGCCAAAAACCTAGGAAGAAACCTAGAGAGGAACCAGGCTATGAGGGGTGGCCAGTCCTCTTCTGGCTGTGCCGGGTGGATATTATAACAGAACATGGTCAAGATGTTAAAATGTTCATAAATGACCAGCATGGTCAAATAATAATAATCAGAGTAGTTGTCGAGGGTGCAACAAGCACGTCCGGTGAACAGGTCAGGGTTCCATAGCCGCAGGCAGAACAGTTGAAACTGGAGCAGCAGCATGGCCAGGTGGACTGGGGACAGCAAGGAGTCATCATGCCAGGTAGTCCCGAGGCATGGTCCTAGGGCTTAGGTCCTCCGAGAGAAAGAAAGAGAGAATTAGAGAGAGCATATTTAAATTCACACAGGACACCGGATAAGACAAGAGAATACTCCAGATGTAACAGACTGACCCTAGCCCCCCGACACAAACTACTGCAGCATAAATACTGGAGGCTGAGACAGGAGGGATCAGAAGACACTGTGGCCCCATCCGATGATACCCCCGGACAGGGCCAAACAGGCAGGATATAGTGTGCAATGCATCGATCTTCAAGACTTCAGAGGGCCAGCCTACTTTCTGATACAGAGTGCAGTAGTGTGCTGAAACTATTTCCTGTAATAAATCATAATGCACTATGATAAACTGCGTCCTGTGGCTTCAATAGAGTGGCAGATGCATTCGTATATATACCAGTGTTACTCACTATTTTTTGTAAGGGGGCCACTTTGGGTTGAGACAATCATTCAGAGGGCTGCACAGATATTTAATTTCTCGTGCTTTTTCTTCCAATATTATCAATTGAGGGAAATTCAGAGCAATAGAGCACATGCAATTGATTTGATGTACAGCACATTACAAATATATACATACAGACATCAAATAGGCTACGCCACATGTATAAGACCCATATTAAAGTGTTACCTCAGTAGTTGGATGAGCGAAAATGTCCCTTCTGCTCCTTGACCGAATTAATTCTAAATGTATAGTCTGTTGTTGCCATCCTTGTGAGGCAATCCAGGATCCAGCATTGGTCAGTCTGTTTCTCTGTTGTTTCACAATGTTCATTGTTGAAAATGTTGTTTCACACTAATAAATGCTGACAAAAAAGAAGTCACCTTTTGCACACACTGCTTCAGAAGTGGATACACGGTGTCTGACAAGGCTCCGGAAATGGGTAACAATGTGCAATGTGTCAATTGCAGCTCTACTATCTCTATTCCAGCATGGTCAGGACAGAGGGCTGTGATGACTGGGGTCAGAGATAACACTGGCATATGAAAGGGGTTCTCAATGAAATTGAAAAACTTCATGATATCCTTGAATTTTGACTCATCCAACACACGTACAAATGCATCATAGCTAAAATGTTGCAATATGTCTGGGTTGGATGTGGTGACTGCTCTGCGTTTTGGGAAATGAACAACTGTCTGTCAGGTGTGAACAGTGTGGTGACTATTTTGAAATGCTGTGACCACACGCAGCATTTTGCCCAGCGTTTTAGCTTTCCCTTGGAGCTGGAGATTCACAGTGTTCAGGTGGTAGGTGATGTCAGTTTTAAAAAATCCAGCTTTAATATCCACTGTGGATCATCCAGCTCTGGCTCCTCTCCCTTTGCTTGCAACAAATTCACGGATTTGAGGGAGAGAGAAATCTTTCCAGAACTGCCACGAGACAGGCATCTCACCTCATTGTGAAATATATCAAGTCGTTCCAAAACTCTGCCACGAGACAGCCATCTCACCTCATTGTGAAATATCAAGTCGCCGTATTCTGTCTGGTATTCCTCCAGCAACTCGCAGAATTGCCGGTGATTAAGTGCACTCGCAATAACAATGTTCACCACGTGCACGATTTGCTGCATCACATTCTGTAAGTCAGTCTTTGAAGCTCAAAATAGCCTGGTCAGCCGTGGGCGCAATAGCATACACAGACGCCATCTGCATACAGGTGAACTTTAACTTGTGCCTTGTGTTAAATGTAAGACGCTGAGCATCTAAAAAGAGCTTTCCCCATTTCTCATCCTCAAAAATGAGACTACGGTCATCATGCCACTTCATGCAAGCCTCTATACAGATGACCAAATGTTTTAGTTCCTTTGTTAAACCAAGAAAATGTAATACCATCTCTCAGGGCTTTGGGTAAGATGGGGTTATTATAGAAAGGTGTTTGTTCATATATAGATATGCCCTTCTGTTTGTTTACAGGCTTCAATCAATATAAACACAGAAAAAAAAGAAACGGCCCTTTTTCAGGACCCTGTCTTTCAAAGAATTTGTAAAAATCCAAATAACTTCACAGATCTTTATTGTAAAGGGGTTAAACACGGTTTCCCATGCTTGTTTGATGAACCATAAACTATTAATGTATAAAACATGCACCTGTGGAACAGTCGTTAAGACACGAACAGCTTACAGGTAGGCAATTAAGGTCACAGTTATGAAAACTTAGGACACTAAAGAGGCCTTTCTACTGACTCTGTAAAACACCAAAAGAAAGATTCCCAGGGTCCCCATCTGCAAGAACCTACCTTAGGCATGCTGCAAGGAGGCATGAGGACTGCAGATGTGGCCAGGGCAATAAATTGCAATGTCCGTACTGTGAGACACCCAAGACAGCGCTACAGGGAGACAGGATGGACAGCTGATCGTCCTCGCAGTGGCAGACCACGTGTAACAACACCTGCACAGGATCGGTACCTCCGAACATCACACCTGTGGGACAGGTACAGGATGGCAACAACAACTGCACGAGTTACACCAGGAACGCACAATCCCTCCATCAGTGCTCAGACTGTCCACAATAGGCTGAGAGAGGCTGGACTGAGGGCTTGTAGGCCTGTTGTAAGGCAGGTCCTCACCAGACATCACCGGCAACAACGTTGCCTATGGGCACAAACCCACCATCGCTGGACCAGACAGGAATGGCAAAAAGTGCTTTTCTGAAGAGTCGCGGTTTTGTCTCACCAGGGGTGATGGTCGGATTCGCGATTATTATCGAAGGAATGAGTGTTACACCGAGGCCTGTACTCTGGAGCGGGATCGATTGAGGTGGAGGGTCCGTCATGGTCTGGGGCGGTGTGTCACAGCATCATCGGACTGAGCTTGTGGTCATCGCAGGCAATAACCTCCAGCATGACAATGCCACCAGCCCTGCTGCTCGTTCTGTGCGTGATTTCCTACTAGACAGGAATGTCAGTGTTCTGCCATGGCCAGCGAAGAGCCAGGATCTCAATACCATTGAGCACGTCTGGGACCTGTTGGTCGGAGGGTGAGGGCCATTCTCCCCAGAAATGCCCGGGAACTTGCAGTTGCCTTGGTGGAAGAGTGGGGTAACATCTCACAGCAAGAACGGGCAAATCTGGTGCAGTCCATGAGAAGGAGATGCACTGCAGTACTTAATGCAGCTGATGGCCACACCAGATACTGACTGTTACTTTTGATTTTGACCCCCCATTTGTTCAGGGACACATTATTCCATTTCTGTTAGTCACATGTCTGTGGAACTTGTTCAGTTTATGTCTCAGTTGTTGAATCTTATGTTCATACAAATATTTACACATATTTAGTTTGCTGAAAATAAACAGTTGACAGAGAGAAGACGTTTATTTTTTGCTGAGTTTATTTAAAGTGTTTTTAATTAAAAGGGTTGTTTATGAAACCTATGAAGGCTTTAGGTGGGATAATATAAGGTATATATGCCAATTAAACAGGGTAAAATACACTCTTCATCTGTCTCCAAGAGGGTGAACTTGTTGTATTTTGCCATACCCACACAGCCTTTAACTGAGATAGATACCCAGTAATACAACTGGAAGTCAGGTAGAGTAAGTCCTCCTTCTGAGTATGGTTTGCATGAAGTTGTGAGTTTCACTCTGGGGGCATTCCCTTTCCACAGAAATGAAGAAACCTTCCTATTAAGTTGGTTAAAAAATAGGATAGGAAAGAGCAAGGTTTTAAAAAGGTACAAGAATTTTGGTAATATAATCATCTTTACACAATTGACCCACCCAATAAGAAAAATTGGTAAATCCCGCAATTTATCCAATTCTTCCCCAACCTTTTTGAGAAGTGGAGTATAGTTCAGTTGATATGTCTTAATCATTTCAGAAGGAATTTGCAATCCAAGATATGTCATTTTCTGAGGTCTCCAAGAAAACGGCTGGTCTAAGATTAGGTTCTGTATAGCTTCCCTGTTTAAAGGCATGATTATACTCTTCGTTAGGTTTATTTTATATCCTGATGAGGTCCCATATTTCTTTCAACATGTCAATTAATGCTCAGAGAAATTTCTGGTTTAGTGAGGTAAAGCAAAATGTCATCAGCATATAACGAGACCAGATGTTCGCGCCCACCTATACAAACACCGTGGATGGACGAGATCTAAAAGCTACTGCCAGTGGCTCAAAATCCAAAGAAAAAAAGGAGAGGACTATCGGGACAACCCTGTCTTGCGCCACGTGAAAGGTAGAACTGGGAGGAAACATTTTCATTAGTCAGGATCTGAGCTACTGGACATTTGTACAGTAATCTAATCAGACCTACATACATAGGTCCAATATTCATCCTCTGTAAAACTTCAAACAGGTAGTTCCATTCTATGCGGTCAAAAGCTTTTTCCGCCTCTAATGAAGCCGCCACTACAGGTTCTTGGTCATTCTCTACATAATATTAAATAATCTTCTGATATTATCAGATTAGCGGTTTCTTACAAAGCCTATTTGGTCCATATCAACCAAGTCAGGAAGAACCTTATCTAGTCTAAGAGCTATGAGTTTTGCAAGAATCTTATATGAAGTGTTCAATAGATATTGGTCTATACAACCCACAAAGCAGAGGATCTTTCCCAGGTTAACAAAACTGTGATAAGTGCTTGTTCAAGTGTCTGTGGAGCTTTTCTCTCTATGGCATAACTAAACATATTGCAAAGGGTAAAAAGGATCTATAAAATTCAATAAGGAATCTGTATAACCCTGGTGATTTTTCCCTAGCAGTGTTGAAAATGGATTCCCCAATTTCCTCAGATGTAATCTTTCTCCAAGTACTCGAGAGGCCCGGAGCAGATACAAACAACGAACAGTTTCAATGCCCTGGAGCCTGCACCTTTTTCGCTGGGGGTACCTGTGGCTGCTGTGCCTACTCCTTCCCCTACGATTTCGAAGTCGACAACCTTCCGTCCCTGCTCTGGATCGAGCGGGGCTTCTCAATCTGTCGGAGGCCTGCACCATCCTGTGAAGCGTGGGAGTGGGCGGATTTCCTCGTCCTTCTCGCCAGCCGTGATTTTGGGCAGCTGCATAGTAAGAAATGTGACTGTTCCTGGTGCAAAACAATATCCTATCCCAGAGCGAGTAAATTACATTACTAAGCTGCTCTCAAATGCACTACGCCAGGACATGGATATCGATTATTTTGACATTATGAAGGGCAGCTCTGAACAGTTGAAACTGGATTTCAAAGAGCTGATTCACTCTCTGCAAGACACTAATAAAAAGACCCATCATATCTGGCCCTGTGCCCTCTGAGTCGTGGCATTGAACGCTTTATAGCAGGATTTTCTCTCTTCACAACTGGCTACGTGATCATTATAACTTTTCTTAACAATTTCGATTCCTTTTGGAAACAAAACACGTATTATGAGGAGGATGGGATCAACCCAAATCATTTGGGTTCCTGGATCCTTTCACAGCATTATAAGGCTGCGTTGAGACAATGACTTATCAATGACCCAAGCCCAGCTCAGTTAATCCCTACCGTTGTGGCGCTGAATCATCATAACAAATGTACATTATACCAGGGGCATTGGAAGACACAATTTAAGTACCCTAATGTATGTCCCCTCTAACTGCCCTGAATGCATCTGCTGATGCTACAGCTATTGTATGCAGCAATCAATGTGCCTATGAACCAGATTTCTACAGTTAGCACTGAGGCAGTGTGCCTAGTAGGAAGTCCAGTGTGCAGCTCACCCTGCACTAACATAAAGAACATGAGAATATCTACTTCTGCTAAGATTCCCAGTAAAGCAATGAAAACAAGCAAGCATCCCATAAAAGTGCTCAAAATAGCCCACGTTAACATTTGTAGCTTAAGAAACAAGGTTCATGAAATTCATAACTTGCTTGTAACAGATGACATTCATATTCTGAAACTCACATAGACAATACCTTTGATACAGTGGTAGCAATACAAGGTTATAACATTTACAGAAAATACATAAATGCCAGTGGTGGAGCTGCTGTTTATATTCAGAACCACATTCCTATAAAGCTTAGAGAGGATCTCATGTTAAATACTGTTGAAGTAATATGGCTACAGGTTCATCTGCCTCACCTAAAGCCCATTCTGGTGGGAAGCTGCTATAGACCACCAAGTGCAGTCAGTATCTGGATAACGTGTGAAATGCTTGATAATGTATGTGATTTCAACAGAGGTATATTTTCTGGGTGATTTAAATATTGACTGGTTTTCATCAAGCTGCCCACTCAAGAAAAAGCTTCAAAAACAAACCAGTGGCTACAATCTGGTTCAGGTTATCAGTCAACCTACCAGGGTAGTTACAAACAGCACAGGAATTAAATCATCAACATGTATTGATCACATCTTTACTAATTCTGCAGAAATGTGTTTGAAAGCAGAATCCAGATCCATAGGATGTAGAGATCACAATATAATAGCCATATCTAATGAAAACCAAAGTTCCAAAGGCTGGGCCTAATATAGTGTGATAAGAGGTCATTTAATAAGTTTTGTAGTGATTCATATGTTATTGATATGGAGCAAACAAACGCTGCACTTGACACATTTATGAAATTGCTTATCCCAGCTTCTAATAAACATACACCCATTAAATCCCTGTGGATTGATGAGGAATTGAAAAATTGTATGATTGAGAGGTATGAGGCAAAAGTAATGGCAAATAAGTCTGTCTGCACAACCAATTGGCAAACGTACTGTAAATTGAGAAATCATGTGACTAAACTTAATAAAAAGAAGAAACTACACTATGAAACAAAGAAATTACAAATAACGATAGTAAAAAGCTTTGGAGCACCTTCAATAATGTCTGGGAAAAAAGGTAAACTCAGCGCCATCATTCATAGAATCAGATGGCTCATTCATTAAACTGACTGATATTGCCAACTACTTTAATGATTAGCAAATTTAGGCATGACATGCCAGCAACAAACGCTGACACTACACATCCAAATATATCTGGCCAAATACTGAAAGACAAGAATTGTAATTTTGAATTCCGTAAAGTGAGTGTGGAAGAGAAAATGACTGGGGATAATAGCAGATGATATTGCCACTCCTATTTGCCATCTCTTCAATGTAAGCCTAATAGAAAGGGTGTGTCCTCGGGCCTGGAGGGAAGCAAAAGTCATTCCGCTACCTAAGAAAAGTAAAGCCCCCTTCACTGGCTCAAATAGCCAACCAATCAGCCTGTTACCAACCTTTAGTAAACTTTTGGAAAAAATTGTGTTTGACCAGATACAATGCTATATTTTACAGTAAACAAATTGAGACTTTCAGCATGCTTATATGGAAGGACATTCAACAACCACAGCACAAATGATCCTATTTTGTTGCCTTACAACCTGGAATTAAAAAGTATTTTTGGGGGGTTTCTATCATTTGATTTACACAACATGCCTACCACTTTGAAGATGCAAAATATTTTTGGGGTGAAACAAACATGACAAAAAAAATGAAATATGAACTTGATCGTGCAATACTATTCACCCCCCAAAGTCAATAGTGGTGTGGGGGCTGTGCTTTGGCAAAGTGGGTGGGGTTATATCCTGCCTGTTTGGCCCTGTCCGGGGGTATCATCGGATGGGGCCACAGTGTCTTCTGATCCCTCCTGTCTCAGCCTCCAGTATTTATGCTGCAGTAGTTTATGTGTCGGGGGGCTAGGGTCAGTCTGTTACATCTGGAGTATTTCTCTTGTCTTATCCGGTGTCCTGTGTGAATTTAAATATGCTCTCTCTAATTCTCTCTTTCTGTCTTTCTCTCGGAGGACCTGAGCCCTAGGACCATGCCTCAGGACTACCTGGCATGATGACTCCTTGCTGTCCCCAGTCCACCTGGCCGTGCTGCTGCTCCAGTTTCAACTGTTCTGCCTGCGGCTATGGAACCCTGACCTGTTCACCGGACGTGCTTGTTGCACCCTCGACAACTACTATGATTATTATTATTTGACCATGCTGGTCATTTATGAACATTTTAACATCTTGACCATGTTCTGTTATAATATCCACCCTGCACAGCCAGAAGAGGACTGGCCACCCCTCATAGCCTGGTTCCTCTCTAGGTTTCTTCCTAGGTTTTTGCCTTTCTAGGGAGTTTTTCCTTGCCACCGTGCTTCTTTCACCTGCATTGCTTGCTGTTTGGGGTTTTAGGCTGGGTTTCTGTACAGCACTTTGAGATATCAGCTGATGTACGAAGGGCTATATAAATACATTTGATTTGATTTTGATTTGAATACTTTGTAGAGCCAACTTTTGCAGCAATTACAGCCGCAAGTGTCTTAGGGTATGTCTCTATAAGCTTGGCACATCTAGCTACTGGGATTTCTGGCCATTCTTCAAGGCAAAACTGCTCCAGCTCCTTCAAGTTGGATGTGTTCTGCTGGTGTACAGTGATCTTTAAGTCATACCACAGATTCTCAATTGGATTGAGGTCTGGGCTTTGACTAGGCCATTCCAAGACATTTAAATGTTTCCCCTTAAATCCCTCGAGTGTTGCTTTAGCAGAATGCTTAGGGTCATTGTCCGTCCCAGTCTCAAATCTCTGGAAGATTGAAATAGGTTTCCCTCAATAATTTCCCTGTATTTAGCGCCATTCATCATTCCTTCAATTCTGACCAGTTTCCCAGTCCCTGCCGATGAAAATCATCCCCACAGCATGATGCTGCCACCACCATGCTTCACTGTGGGAATGGTGTTCTCGGGGTGATGAGAGTGTTGAGTTTGCGTCAGACATAGCGTTTTCCTTGATGGCTAAAAAGCTAAATTTGTCTCATCTGACCAGACTACCTTCTTCCATATGTTTTGGGTGTCCCCAACATGCCTTTTGGTGAACACCAAATGTGTTCGCTTATTTTTTTTCTATAAGCAATGGCTTTTTTCTGGCAACTCTTCCATAAAGCCCAGCTCTGTGGCGTGTATGGCTTAAAGTGGTCCTATGGACAGATACTCCAATCTCCGCTGTGGGGCTTTGCAGCTCTTCAGGGTTATCTTTTTTGCCTCTGATTCAACGCCCTCCTTGCCTGGTCTGTGAGTTTTGGTGGGGGGCCTTCTCTTGGCAGGTTTGTGGTGGTGCCATATTCTTTACATTTTTTAATAATGGATTTAATGGTGCTCCATGGGATGTTCAAAGTTGAACTTTTTTTTTTATAACGCAACCCCATTTCTCCACAACTTTGTCCCTGACCTGTTTGGGAATCTCCTTGGTCTTCATGGTGCCGCTTGGTGGTGGTGCCCCTTGCTTACTGGTGTTGCAGATTCTGGGGCCTTTCAGAACAGGTGTATACAGTGAGGGAAAAAAGTATTTGATCCCCTGCAGATTTTGTACGTTTGCCCACTGACAAAGAAATGATCAGTCTATAATTTTAATGGTAGGTTTATTTGAACAGTGAGAGACAGAATAAAACGCATGTCTAAAATGTAAGAAATTGATTTGCATTTTAATGAGGGAAATAAGTATTTGATCCCCTCTCAATCAGAAAGATTTCTGGCTCTCAGGTGTCTTTTATACAGGTAACGAGCTGAGATTAGGAGCACACACTTAAAGGGAGTGTTCCTAATCTCAGTTTACATTTACATTTTTACATTACATTTAAGTCATTTAGCAGACGCTCTTATCCAGAGCGACTTAAGCTTGTTACCTGTATAAAAGAGACCTGTCCACAGAAGCAATCAATCAATCAGATTCCAAACTCTCCTCCATGGCCAAGACCAAAGAGCTCTCCAAGGATGTCAGGGACAAGATTGTTTACCTACACAAGGCTGGAATGGACTACAAGACCATCGCCAAGCAGCTTGGTGAGAAGGTGACAACAGTTGGTGTGATTATTCGCAAATGGAAGAAACACAAAAGAACTGTCAATCTCCCTCAGCCTGGGGCTCCATGCAAGATCTCACCTCGTGGAGTTGCAATGATCATGAGAACGGTGAGGAATCAGCCCAGAACTACACGGGAGGATCTTGTCAATGATCTCAAGGCAGCTGGGACCATAGTCACCAAGAAAACAATTGGTAACACACTACGCCGTGAAGGACTGAAATCCTGCAACACCCGCAAGGTCCCCCTGCTCAAGAAAGCACATATACATGCCGTCTGAAGTTTGCCAATGAACATCTGAATGATTCAGAGGACAACTGGGTTAAAGTGTTGTGGTCAGATGAGACCAAAATGGAGCTCTTTGGCATCAACTCAACTCGCCATGTTTGGAGGAGGAGGAATGCTGCCTATGACCCCAAGAACATCATCCCCACCGTCAAACATGGAGGTGGAAACATTATGCTTTTGAGGTGTTTTTCCTGCTAAGGGGACAGGACAACTTCACCGCATCAAAGGGACGATGGACGGGGCCATGTACCGTCAAATCTTGGGTGAGAACCTCCTTCCCTTAGCCAGGGCATTGAAAATGTGTCGTGGATGGGTATTCCAGTATGACAATGACCCAAAACACACGGCCAAGGCAACAAAGGAGTGGCTCAAGAAGAAGCACATTAAGGTCCTGGAGTGGCCTAGCCAGTCTCCAGACCTTAATCCCAAAGATAATCTGTGGAGGGAGCTGAAAGTTCGAGTTGCCAAACGTCAGCCTCGAAACCTTAATGACTTGGAGAAGATCTGCAAAGAGGAGTGGGACAAAATCCCTCCTGAGATGTGTGCAAACCTGGTGGCCAACTACAAGAAACGTCTGACCTCTGTATGCCAACAAGGGTTTTGCCACCAAGTACTAAGTTATGTTTTGCAGAGGGGTCAAATACTTATTTCCCTCATTAAAATGGAAATCAATTTATAACATTTTTGACATGCGTTTTTCTGGATTTTTTTGTAGTTATTCTGTCTCTCACTGTTCAAATAAACCTACCATTCAAATTATAGACTGATCATTTCTTTGTCAGTGGGCAAACGTACAAAATCAGCAGGGGATCAAATACTTTTTTCCCCTCACTGTATATACTGCGATCATGGGTCAGATCATGTGACACTTAAATAAAGTCCACCTGTGTGCAATCTAACAAACTATGTGACTTCTGAAAATAATTTATTGCACCAGATCTTATTTAAGGCCTTCATAGCATTTTTTTTAAACAAGCTATGTTTTTCATTTCACTTCACCAATTTGGACTATTTTGTTTATGTCCATTACATGAAATCCAAATAAAAACCTTTAAATTACAGGTTGTAATGTAACAAAATAGGAAAAAAAAAATGCCAAGGGGGATGAATACTTTTGCAAGGCACTGTATGCAGATGACACAACACAATACACGTCAGCTACTACAGCGACTGAAATGACTGCTGCAGTTAGTTTCAGACTGGGTGGTAAGGAATAAGTTAGTCCTAAATATTTTAAAAACTAAAAACATTGTATTTGGGACAAATCATTCACTAAACCTCAACTAAATCTTGTAATAAATAATGTGCTTGGAGTAACCCTGGATACCATTCTGTATACATCTGGCCCTTCTTTGGACACTTAACAAACCTCCAAACGAGCTTCAATGCCATACAACACTCCTTCCGTGGCCTCCAACTGCTCTTAAAATGCTAGTAAAACTAAATGCATGCTTTTCAACCGTTCGCTGCCCGCCCAGCATCACTATTCTGGCCGGTTCTGACTTAGAATATGTGGACAACCAGAAATACATAGGTGTCTGGCTAGACTAAACTCTCCTTCCAGTCTCATATTAAACATCTCCAATCCAAAATTAAATCTAGATATCGGCTTCCTATTTCGCAACAAAGCCTCCTTCGCTCACGCCTCCAAACATACCCTCGTAAAACTGACTATCCTACCGATCCTCGACTTTGGCGATGTCATCTACTACAAAATAGCCTCCAACACTCTACTCTGTAAACTGGATGCAGTCTATCACAGTGCCATCCGTTTTGTCACCACAGCCCCATACACCACCCACCACTGCGACCTGTATGCTCTCGTCGGCTGGCCCACGCTACACATAAGTCTTTGCTAGGTGAAGCTCCACCTTATCTCAGCTCACAATAACAACACCAACCCGTAGCACACGCTCCAGCAGGTATATCTCACTGGTCATCCCCAAAGCCAACATCTCCTTTGGCCACCTCTCCTTCCAGTTCTCTGCTGCCAATGACTGGAACGAATAGCAAATAATAAAAATAAATAAAATCGCTGAAGTTGGAGACATATCTCCCTCACTAACTTTAAACATCAGCTACCTGAGCAGCTAACCGATCGCTGCAGCTGTAAATAGCCCATCCAATCTACCTACCTCATCCCCATATTGTTTATATTTACTTTTCTGCTCTTTTGCACACCAGCATCACTACTTGGACATCATCATCTGCTAATCTATCACTCGTGTAAATCCGCTCAATTTTAATTACTTCACTACTATGGCCTATTTATTGCCTTACCTCTCATGCCATTTGCACACACTGTATATAGACTTTCTTTTTATCTATTGTGTTACTGACTGTAGGCTTGTTTATTCCATGTGTAACTCTGTGTTGTTTGTGTCGCACTGCTTCGCTTTATCTTGGCCAGGTCGCAGTTATAAATGAGAACTTGTCCTCAACTAGCTTACCTGGTTAAATAAAGGTGAAATAAAATTTAAAAAAATTGTAAACTGTCATGGTCAAAACATATTGATACAATAGTAGCGAAGATGAGAAGTATGTCCATAATAAAGAGCTGCTCTACCTTCTTAACAACACTATCAACAAGGCAGGTCCTACAGACCCTAGTTTTGTCATACCTGGACTACTGTTCAGTCGTGTGGTCAGGTGCCACAAAAAAGGACTTGGATGTACACAAAGAACTAATATTAATAATATGCATGCCAATATTTCCTGGCTCAAAGTAGAGGAATGGACTTCATCATTACTTGTATTTGTGAGAGGTATTGACATTTTGAAAGCACCGAGATGTCTATTTAAACAACTAGCACAAAGCTCAAACACCCATGCATACCCCACAAGACATGCCACCAGTGGTCTCTTCACAGTCCAAGTCCAGAACAGACTATGGGAGGCTCACATTACTACATAGAGCCATGACTACATGGAACTCTATTCCACATCAGGTAACTGATGCAAGCAATAGAATCTGATTTAAAAAGCAGGTAAAAATACATCTTATGGAACTGCAGGGACTGTGAAGCAACAGAAACATAGGCGCAGACATGCATACACACACGATAACAGATGCACTATACACGCACACGTACTGTGGCAGACCAGGGGTTTGATCTAGACGTTTACACAAGATCAGACAAGTGTGATACATCAGTTAAGGGTGTTTATTTAACAGAAAAAGGTCTCCCCCAGGAGCCTTTCACTACCTCCACCCCTCCTGTGTGCTGCCCTCCTGGCAGCTTTCTACTGGAACCATTAAAATAAATAAAACTCTATCCCAGGGTTAGGTATTCAGTAGACTGAGGCAGGTTTTACTCCATTTCTTTTTTTTTTAACAAACAAAGCATTTGTGTTTAGTGAGTCTGCCAGATCAGAGGCAGTAAGGATGACTAGGGATGTTCTCTTGATAAGTGTGCGAATTGGACCATTTTCTGTCCTGCTAAGCATTCAAAATGTAATGAGTACTTTTGGGTGTTAGGGAACAATGTATAGGGTAAAAAGTACATACTTTTCTTTGGGAATGTAGTGAAGTAAAAATATAAATAGTAAAGTACAGATACTTTAAAGTATTTTTACACCACTGGAATTCAGCATTCGTGGACACAAAATGCTTTGAGCGTAAACATTACCAATAATGTAAATAAGGGCATGGCATTCTCATCAAGGATGGGTTTCTGGGCCACAGAACATCATACTGTTTCCAAAACAGCTGCCATCTCCTTGAATTGCCTGTAGAAGTTCTGCAAAGAGAGTAGGAAAAGTCTGTCAGTAAATAGAATAGATCGTAATTTTTTTTCTCATGCAATGTTTCCCTCTCACTCACACACACATTTTTACATTTTAGTCATTTAGCAGACGCTCTTATCCAGAGCGACTTACAGTAGTGAATGCATACATTTCAAATCATCTCAAACATCACTCAGCCATTACTTTTAGATGAAGAATAAACTGACCTGGAATTGTGCAATGGTCATTTCAAAGGACCGTTGGGAAATCTGTCCAGAGGTGTCTGCGATCTTCAACAGGAGGGAGACGTGGGGGGAGTTGAGAGAGCGACAGGTGTCCGAGCTCACCGCCATGCCCAGCTTCCACTGCATGTCCACCAGCTAGACAGGCACACCAAGGGTTAAATCAACAGCTCACTTGCAACTACAGATGGCAAAGCATTTACAGTATATTTGGAAAGTATTCAGACCCCCTCTCACACTGGAGTCCTACAGTCAGCTGGCAGGTGGTCCCAGAGTTTATCAATTTAATAAAAGCTACATTTCTAACAGTATAAACAGCACAACAAATACAATAATAATCAATCTCAGTCAGTTCTAACAAAAAAAGGTCTGAAAGTTTCTAGTACAGCCAAATACATTCATGAATTCAACCACTTTAGTTGACATGGGATCCCATGTGACTCGGTTGATAGAGCATGGTGCTTGCAACGCCAGGATTGTGGGTGCGATTCCCACGGGGGGACGAGTACGGGAAAAAGTACAAAAATGTATCACCTCACGACTGTAAGTTGCTCTGGATAAGAGTGTCTGCTAAATGACTACAATGTAAATGTTGGTTTATTCACTGTTTAATTAATCAAGGCTCCCTTTGTTAATTCATTTTATAACTAAAGTACTTTACTGTATTTAAAGACATGGATGACTTAACAAAATATTGATTGATATACTGTTTTATGAAGTAGGCCAATAAGTTAGGGTTCCCGAGTGGCGCAGCGATCTAAGGCACTGCATCTCAGTGCTAGAGGCGTCACTACAGACACCCTGGTTCGAATCCAGGCTGTATCAAAACCGGCCGTGATTTGGAGTCCCATAGGACAGTGCAAAATTGGCCCAGTGTCATCCGGATTTGGCCGGTGTAGGCCGTCATTGTAAATAAGAGTTTGTTCTTAACTGACTTGCCTAGTTATTTATACATACATATATATGTTTTACACCTACAGTAAACAGGACTGTTGGAGCTATAGGCCTATGTCATTTCAATAAAAACCTTGAACCCACCTGTCCCTGACTTCTGTAAATATGTGTATTTTACACTCCAGCAGTAGGCTCACATTAAGATAAATATCATAAAAGACAAACTTTTAGCATTTCTTCCTCAAAGCGCCATGAAGGTCTGCTGCACCATATGCATTTTAACAGTAGAATAGCCGGGACTCGAGTAGCCTACCAATAACCGGCAGTCTAATAAATCAATGGAATAGACACAATCACAAAGAAATCCATTAACATTTTGTTGAGTTCATAAACAACATGGTACTAAGACAATTTATTTCAAAATAACAGAACAGCATGTTTTGTTAATTTAGCAGACATCACATGCTTATATTCCCCAGACTTTTACAACAATGAATGACGGAATATAACAGAATCCAATAAAATGATCATTAGCAAATATCGATTTGGGGACTATCATCAGCTATGGTTATTCTAGGAAAACATATTTTGAAAGGGAGACCATCTGTAAAATTGTGTTGCTTGGCATAACAAGGTCCATTAAAAACCTTGGAATATGCTCTTTCGGCTATGGTATAGCAATCAAAACGTTTGGCCAGCATGGACCTCTGTAGGATTATGTGGAAAAGTAAGCAAGCGCCAACAAGCTTGATAAGACGCCAACAAAAATTCCTGCTGGTGGTCAAACTAATGGCAACAATGGTATGATGCAACTTTTAAATAAGGACACACTGTAGATAACACGGCATTCAATCATTGATCAATTTGTGCAATGTGACTGCTCTGCAGACACTGGAAAGTGGCTTCAGTCTTGTGGAAGACTATGAATGGTTGATAAGCTGAATTAGGTGTATTATACTGTAGCTTTGTCTGGGGCAAAAGCCAACACTCACACTTGCCCTTTGTGGGTACAATTCCCCATCCTTAATTAGGAGAATCCAATACCCAATTCCAAAACTTCTGGGCACTTCAAGTGCTGCATACTTCCTTGCTATACCTTGCCCTCTATAATATCAAAACCATATCAAATATACACAAGTACCTATGGAGTAGGAGCAAGCCTGGTGGTCCATAGGACTTGGCTATACAGCAAAGATAGATATGGGACCAGGCTAAGAAGGAGCAAGGAGTTGACCTGGAATTAGGCAAGAAAATAATCCATTTGTTTTGGTGGGCTCCAGTAGCCGGGTGTAGGCCTACCTGTCCGATGCTAAGCATGGCTTGGGACTCTTGGTGCGTGCTGACTAGGGTACCCTGATCACTCCATAGCCGGTGGAGCACCTGAAGGGCAGCTTTGGACCACTTACTGCTGCCCTCTCCCAGCCTAGCTACCAGTTCATCAGCAGAGAAGTTGTTCTTTTCAGTTGACCTGTAAAAAAACATAACAAATGTGTTAAATTAACACAGACGTCTGAACCCAGTCGACATATACAGTGCAATTGGACCCCTTCTCCTTTTCCACATTGTTACGTTACAGCCTTATTCTAAAATTCTCAGGAATCTACACACGATACCCCATAATGACAAAGCAAAAACAGGTTTATAGACATTTTTGCACATTTAGCATTTTTTTTACTGAAATATCACATTAACATGAGTATTCAGAACCTTTCAGTACTTTGTTGAAGCACCTTTGGCAGCAATTATAACCTTCAGTCTTCTTGGGTATGACTACACGCTTGGCACACCTGTATTTGGGGAGCTTCTCCCATTCTTCTCAAGCTTTGTCAGGTTGGATGGGGAGCGTCGCTGCACAGCTATTTGCAAGTCTCTCCAGAGATGTTCGATCGGGTTCAAGTCTGGGCTCTGCCTAGGCCACAAGGACATTTAGAGAATTGTCCCAAAGCCACTCCTGTGTTGTCTTGGCTGTGTGCTTAGGGTTATTGTCCTGTTGGAAGGTGAACGTTCGCCCCAGTCTGAAGTCCTGAGCTCTCTGGAACAGGTTTTCATCAAGGATCTCTGTACTGTGCTACGTTCAGCTTTCCCTTGATCTTGACTAATCTCCCAGTCCCTGAAAAACAACCCCACAGCATGATGCTCCCACCACCATGCATCACAGTAGGGATGGTGCCAGGTTTCCTCCAGACGTGACACTTGGCATTCTGGCCAAAGAGCTCAATCTTGGTTTCATCAGACCAGAGAATCTTGTTTCTCACGGTCTGAGAGTCCTTTTGGCAAACTCCAAGCGGGCTGTCATGTGCCTTTTACTGAGGAGTGGCTTCCGTCTGGCCACTCTACCATAAAGGCCTGATTGGGTAGAGTGCTGCAGAGATGGTTGAACTCTGGAGATGTGTCAGAGTGACCATCGGGTTCTAGGTCACCTCCCTGACCAAGGCCCTTCTACCCTGATTGCTCAGTTTGGCTGGGAGGCCAGCTCTAAGAAGAGTCTTGGTGGTTCCAAACTTCTACCATTAAGAATGATGTAGGCCACTGTGTTCTTAGGGACCTTCAATGCTGCAGAAATGTTTTGGTGCCCTTCCCCAGATCTGTGCCTCAACACAATCCTGTCTCGGAGCTCTACAGACAATTCCTTCGACCTCATGGCTTGCTCTGACATGCCCTGTCAACCATGGGCCCTTATATAGACAGGTGTGTGCATTTCCAAATCATGTCCAATCAACTGAATTTACCACAAGTGGACTCCAATCAAGTTGTAGAAACATCAAGGATGATCAATGGAAACAGGATGCACCGGATCTCATTTCAAGTCTCATAGCAAAGGGTCTGAATACTTATGTAAATGTTTATTTTATTATTATTAAATACATTTGCAAAAGAATGATAAAAACCTGTTCCCGCTTTGTCATTAAGGGAAATTGTGTGTACACAGATTAAAAATTACATTTCCTCATTTCCCTCAATTTTAAATATAGCTGTAACGTAACAAAAATGTGTAAAAGTCAAGGTCTCTCTATACTTTCCGAATGCATTCAAACCAACAACTCACCCACAATGGAATATCCTTATAACTCTCCAAATAAATAAAATTACATTCTTTAGTAACAAATCATAGCCATGGCCCTGAAGCCACTACCCACCACTGGTTCCTGACCTATCAAAGCAGGAGCAAACAAAATCGATGTGCTGAACGCTGCATGGATGGATTTTTTTTTTTTGCAACTTGCCGATGAGTGTAGAAGTTGGTTGCTACAATACCTGAACGTTAAGAAGAGGAATTGGACAACCTCCTGTAGAGCCTCTTGGTCAAGTCGGATCCCAGCTCTTTGAAACTTCTGTACAGAAAAATAAGGAAAACATGTTACAAAATCAGATCATGTAAATATGGTTTAGGGAGAGAAAGGAAGGCAGAGTGGAAATGTGTTGACTTACATCAGAGATTTCAGCAGAATCCACTCCCCTGACCTGTCCTTGGAGATGACTCAGAATCTGCTGACACTGCATGAGAAGATTATCAGAACCACATCCTCAATAACAACAGCTCCTGAAATGGTGACTGATGACTGCTGCATCGATGCACTCTCTAATATAAAAGCATTGTATTTCAATAATCTGACTGGTCGGTCGCTGTATCAATGCACTCTAATACATATGACTATAGTCTACCGACTAATTGGGATATTTGGTCCAAATGTTTTTATTTGTTTCTGTCAATAGTGATGCAGCTGAACAAGTGTAGTCGGTGCCAGTATAGATGTATGGACCAAACCTGTCATCATTTGAAATAAATGAATGCATGCACATATAAATAGATAAAAGCACACATGAATTGATGAATGAATGCCAGGGCTTGTCCTCTTGTCCGGGACAAGTGAAAATAAAAAATCATAATCATGTAATAACACCAACACAAAAAAAAAACGATTCAAAATATTTTATATTTCAGATTCTTCAAATAGCCACCCTTGATGACAGCTTTGCACACTCTTGGCATTATATCAACCAGCTTCATGAGGTAGTCATCTGGAATGTGTTTCAACTAACAGGTGTGCCTTCTTAAAAGTTGTGTTGTAGAATTTCCTTTCCTTCTAAATGCGTTTCAGCCAATCAGTTGTGTTGTGACAAGGTAGCAGAGGTATATAGAAGATAGCCCTATTTGGTAAAAGACCAAGTCCATATTATGGCAAGAACAACTCAAATAAATAAAGAGAAACGACAGTCCATCATTACTTTAAGACATGAAGGCCAGTCAATACGGAAAATGTCAAGAACTTTGAAAGTTTCTTCAAGTACAGTTGCAAAAACCATCAAGCGCTATGATGAAACTGTCTCTCATGAGGACCACCACAGGAATGGAAGACCCAGAGTTAACTATGCTGCAGAGGATAAGTTCATTGCAGCCCAAATAAAAGCTTCACAGAGTTCAAGTAACAGACACATCTCAAAATCAACTGTTCAGAGGAGGATGTGTGAATCAGGCCTTCATGGTTGAATTGCTGCAAAGAAATCACTACTAATGGACACCAATAAGAAAAAGACTTGCTTGGGCCAAGAAACACAATCAATGGACATTAAACAGGTGGAAATTTGCCCTTTGGTCTGGAGTCCAAATTGGAGATATTTGGTTGCAACCGCCGTGTCTTTGTCAGACGCGGTGTGAGTTAACGGATGATCTCCCCATGTGTGGTGGCCACTGTAAAGCATGGAAGAGGTGGTGTTATGGTGTGGGGGTGCTTTGCTGGTGACAGTCTGATTTATTTAGAATTCAAGGCCCACTTAACCAGCCTGGCCACCACAGCATTCTGCAGTGAGACACCATCCCATCTGGTTTGGGCTTAGTGGGACTCCAGGCTTTGTAAGGGCTATTTGACCAAGAAGGAGAGTGATAGAGAGCTGCATCAGATCACCTGGCCTCCACAATCCGCCAACCTCAACCAAATTGCGATGGTTTGGGATGCGTCGGACCGCAGAGTAAAGGAAAAGCAGCCAACAAGTGCTCAGCATATGGGAACTCCTTCAAGACTGTTGTAAAAGCATTCCAGTTGAAGCTGGTTGACAGAATGCCAAGAGTGTGCAAAGCTGTCATCAAGGCACAGGGTGGCTACTTTGAAGAATCTCAAATATATTTTACATTTGTTTAACATTTTTTGGTTACTACATGATTCCATACATGTTAGATGTGTCGAAACATTTGACCGGTACTGTATGTATGTATACCACCATTCAAAAGTTTGGGGTCACTTAGAAAATGTCCTTGTTTCTGAAAGAAAAGTACATTTTTTGTGCATTAAAATAACATCAAATTGATCAGAAATACAGTGTCCTCAACTGGCAGCTTCATTAAATAGTACCCGCAAAATACCAGTCTCAACGTCAACAGTGAAGAGGCAACTCCGGGATGCTGGCCTTCTAGGCAGAGTTCCTCTGTCCAGTGTCTTTTCTTTTGTCCATTTGAATCTTTTTATTGGCCAGTCTGAGATATGTATTTTTCGTTGCAACTGCCTAGAAGGCCAGCATCCCGGAGTCGACGGAGACTGGTGTTTTGTGGGTACTATTTAATGAAGCTGCCAGTTGAGAACTTGCGAGGTGTCTGTTTCACAAACTAGACACTATAATGTACTTGTCCTCTTGCTCAGTTGTGCACAGGGGCCTCCTGTTTCTATTCTGGTGAAAGCCAGTTTGCGCTGTTCTATATAGGGAGTAGTACACAGCGTTGTATGAGATCTTCAGTTTCTTGGCAATTTCTCGTATGGAATAGCCTTCATTTCTCAGAACAAGAATAGACTGACGAGTTTCAAAAGAAAGCTCTTTGTTACTGGCCATTTTGAGCCTGTAAATCGAACCCACAAATGCTGATGCTCCAGATACTCAACTAGTCAAACGAAGGCCAGTTTAATTGCTTTTTTAAAATCAGAACAACCGTTTTCAGCAGTGCTAACATAATTGCAAAAGGGTTTTCTAACGATCAACAAGCCTTTTAAAATGATAAACTTGGATTAGCTAACAACGTACCACTGGAACACAGGAGTGATGGTTGCTGACAATGGGCATCTGTACGCATATGTAGATATTCTATTAAAAATCTGCCGTTTCCAGCTACAATAGTCATTAACAGCATTAACAATGTCTACACTATTTCTGATTAATTTGATGTTATTTTAAAATAGACAAATAAAAAAATAAAATGGTATTTTCTTTCAAAAACAAGAACAGTTCTAAGTGACCCCAAACTTTTCAACCAAAGTGTATGATATATATATATATATATATACACACACACAGTTGAAGTTGGAAGATTACATACACCTTAGCCAAATACATTTAAACTCAGTTTCACAATTCCTGACATTTAATCCTAATAAAAATTCCCTGTCTTAGGTCAGTTAGGATCACCACCATATTTTAAGAATGTGAAATAATAGTAGAGAATGATTTATTTCAGCTGTTAGTTCTTTCATCACATTCCCAGTGGGTCGTAAGTTTACATACACTCAATTAGTATTTGGTAGCATTGTCTTTACATTGTGAGTCATGCCGATGCGGTTGAACATTCTGAGTGACAATTTCTCCTCCATAGCCATTGCTAAGTGATAATTAATCCTTCTGCGTTGTTCTGTTTCTTTTCTTCAACCTATGAAGAATTCCAGTGACACCAATAAAAACGTCTTAAATTCACTGCTCTGTTTTGCTTGTATACAGCGGGTCATTTCATAGAAGGGATCCAGTTTGTCAAATTTACATCAGATTTGACTTTTCGTAGCAGGTTAGGAGTTAGGTAAAGGTTTGTCCTCTAGGGGCTAGGGGGCAGTATTTTCACGGCCGGATGAAAAACGTACCCAATTTAAACAATTTACTACTCTGGCCCAGAAAATAGAATATGCATATTATTAGTAGATTTGAATAGAAACACCCTGAAGTTTCTAAAACTGTTTGAATGGTGTCTGTGAGTATAACAGAACTCATGGCAGGCAAAAAAACCTGACAAAAATTGAATCAGGAAGTGGGAGAAATTAGAAATGTAGTTTTTGTTTTGAATCCCTTGAAAAACTACAGTGACATAGGATTTACGTTACACCTCCTAACTCTTCCATTGGCTGTCAACAATCTTTAGGAACTGGTTTCAACCGTCAGCTGTTACCGGGCAGATTATTTTGGCTCAGTCAATCATTGGCCAGTCTGAGGAGAGGTGTCTTATGATGCGCATGCACGTGACGTTATCGTTTTTATATTTTTCTTCTGGGATGAATGCCCGGTTGTAAAATTATCGCAATTTTACGTTAAAAAAATACCCTAAAGGATTGATTGTAAACATCATTTGACGTGTTTCTACAAACGGTAATGGAACTTTGAAAATTGTCTATGGATTTGCATCCACGCCACATTGCATTCTAAAGTGTTCTGGATGGGTCAACAAAACAGACGGATTTGGACTTTGCAGAACAAATGAACATTTCTTGTGGAAGTGGGTGCCCATCCGAGTGCATTCCGCCGAAGATCAGCAAAGTTAAGTAAATATTTCGAACATATTGTTAGAGATTTGTCGACGCCGTGGTTGTAGGCTAACTGTATAGCTTAGCATTGAAGGCTAAGTTCTGTACTCAGAATATTGAACAATGTGCTTTTTCCGTAACGTTATTTTGAAATCTGACAAAGTGGTTGCATAAAGGAGTAGATTATCTCAAATTTTTAAAATAATTGTTATAAATTGTCGTCAACGTTTATGAGTTCTACTGTAAATTAAATGTGCCTATTCACCGGGAGTTATGGGGAGAAAACATTTTCTGAACGTCACGCGCCAATGTAAAAATTGGGTTTTTGGATATAAACTTGATCGAACAAAAAATGCATGTATTGTCTAACATGATGTCCTAGGAGTGTCATCTGATGAAGATTGTCAAAGGTTAGTGCTTAATTTTAGCTGTATATCTGGTTTTGTGATGGCTATCGTGCTTGGAAAATTGCCTTTTTTTTTGCTGAGGTGCTATGCTAAAATAATGTAATGTGTTGCTTTCAACGTTAAGCCTTTTTAAATTGGACAATGTGATTGGATTAACAAGTATCTTTAAAATGACGTATAATACTTGAATTTTAATTTTGAGATTATTTTGTTTTGAATATAGCGCCGTGCTCTCTCACTGGTTGTTGTCCAACCAATCCCTGTATCCTCAAGAGGTTTTAAAGGTTTAGCTAAAATACAAGAAAATATAAACTTTTGATGTTAATTTGACAAAAGCTGGATCCCTTCTAGCCATGAACCTGTCAGAGTTGCTCTCGTGTTATTACGTCGCCAACATTTCGAGAATTAAGTTCTATATGGGCGCTAACATGGCGGCCGTTCTAAAACCTGGCCTAACTGAGTATACAAAACATTAAGAACACCACCACTTTCCATTACAGACTGACCAGGTGAAAGCTATGATCCCATATTAATGTCACTTATTAATTCCCCTTCAAATCAGTGTAGATGAAAGGGAGGAGACAGGTTAAAGAAGGATTTTTAAGCCTTGAGACATGGATTGTGAAAGTTGCCCATTCACCCTCTGAATGGCTAAGGCAAAAAAATATAAGTTCCTTTGAACAGGGTATGATAGTAGGTTCCAGCTGCATCAGTTTGTGTCAAGAACTGCAATGCTGCTGAGTTTCTGTGTATCAAGAATGATCCACCACTCAAAGAACTTCCAGCCAACTAGACAACTGTGGGAAGCATTGGAATCACAGGCCAGCATCCGTGTGGAACACTTTTGACAACTGGTGGAGTCCATGACCCGAAGAATTGAGGCTGTTCTGAGGGCAACTCAATATCAGGAAGGTGTTTTAAAAGGTTTGGTATACTCAGTGTATATGGCTCTGGATTGGCCTATCACTCCAATCAGTACTGCTGAAAAAGACGTGGTACTATTTCAAGCGTCTCATCTTTCCCAATTAATGTCAAGAGAAATTACAGATACAGGATGTCCTTACTGTTTCTGCCAATAAATCTGGTGGGAGTCTTCCAATGTTTTCCACTGTTTTGTCAACGCCTAAAAACCACAGAAGTTGATTAGTAAGTATAAAAAATAAAAAAAATAAAAAACGGCAAGCCCATATGCTGCTTAGCAAAGTCAGTGAGTATGTAGCGAACTACCGTTACCTAGCTATTGGGTATCTTCCCATTTTGCATTTATTCATTAGTTAGATCCTTCACATATACCTACAGTCATTGGCAGAATCGCAATGAAATTATGTATACACATAAGTTAGAAAAGTGTTAACTATGCAAATCTTCACATCAGCTACAAAAAGAGTAGCTAGCTATTGCGCGTCTTCCTATTTGCACGTATTCCTTAGTTGGATCTCAATTCGATTATTTATGCACATCGCAAAGTTAGTTAACAATGTTTCCTATGGAAAGTCTTCATATCAACTACAAAAATAGTAACGTTAACTATCTGGTTAGTAGTTGACAACAGATAAACGGGTAAACCTTTGGCTTGCCTGTGTTTAACGTCGTTACAAGTTTCAGTGCTCGCGTAGCTATTAGCTAACCGTTCGCTTGTTGTTAGTTAGCTAGCTAGCTAGCTATGTTAACGTCTCATTATGTTGAAATACTGCACCCACTAGGCGATGAATCCAACCCCGGCATCTCTGATCGCAAGCAGGGCTGGAAAACGGAGGATCAGAGTAGATAAGCAACGAAGAGGTCACCACAGTAAATCACAGACAGACCAATGAGCCACACATTTCACCGGATGTGTAAATGTGAAGCATCCGGTTGGCGGTTCCACTCACAACCAAAGAAGCATCCTGTTGGCGGTTCCACTCACAACCAAATGTGGTTATTAGAGGAAGCCCATTGGCCGGCAGTGGGAGAAGATGGGTTTTGGCCGACATTTTGTACATTTCTCTCATCGATTAAACATTTAATGTCATACAAAATTACACTTTGGAAACATAAATGTAACTGAGTGGACTGCGTTTTGTATACTTTAACCTTTGCCAAAGTTTCTAACAACGATGTTGTTTAGAAGGTTTGAAAGCATGAATTTAGTTATTGCACTCGCGAACTTTATGTAGTGAGCGTTCTTTTCTTCTATGGTATAACGGTGTTCGCAACAATTAAAAATGTGCTTTCTGACACCTACTGTTCGGGGGGATAATACGGATCCCAAAAATAGAGAAATGAGGTAGTCCAAAAAAAACTGCTCTGAAGATCAATACATCTTGGAGTCCTAAAAAACTTCTCTGCTGCTGATATGATATCCAGCTTCTTTGACTGAGACACTTGTGCTGTACAATTAATCACTGTGGCTTTAAATCCACCTGAATGTATCCAGATCACCCGATTGACTTAACACCATCAACTGGTTGCAATGCATCCACCGCCATATCTTCAACACTTCCGTCTTTCCCTTTCGACTCTTCACCGCCTCCACATAAGAGATCCACTGCGCAGCCCTGATTTTTTACACCTCAACCTCCTTCACCCTAATAGGACACTCAAGGAAGTCCGGAGTATGAACCCCACCACAGTTGCAACATTTTCCATTCACAGATTCTTCAATATTGTTACTTCTCCCGTCTGGAAACATTTGACCCTTGACCATATCCTTTAAAATTTCCACACTGTAATGGTTTGGACATAAAAGCTCTCACTGCATACCTAACATATCCACGCTTCCCATATTCAGGTGGTCTCCTCAAACAATAGACAGGCTTTTCTCCCTCCTTCCAATTACAATATAGGTCAGGTGACGGGCACTGACCACTCATGGGATTTTCTGACTAAGGTACTCATCACCTACAGTACCAGTCAAAAGTCTGGACACATTCATTCATTCAAGGGTTTCTTTATATTTACTGTTTTCTACATTGTAGAATAATAGTGAAGACATCAAAATTATGAAACATATGGAATCATGTAGTAACCAAAAAAGGTGTTAAACTAATCCAAATATATGTTAGATTCTTCAAAGTAGTCACCCTTTACCTTGATTACAGCTTTGCACACTTCACATTCTCTCAACCAGCTTCATGAGAAATGTTTTTCCAACAGTCTTGAAGGAGTTCCCAGATACTCAGCACTTATTGGCTGCTTTCTGTCACTCTGCGGTCCAACTCATCCCAAACCATCTCAGTTGGGTTGAGGTCAGGTGATTGTGGAAGCCAGGTCATCTGATGCAGCTCTCCATCACTCTCCTTCTTGGTCAAACAGCCCTTGCACAGCCTGGTAGTGTGTTGGGTCATTGTCCTGTTGAAAAACAAACGCTAGTGGGACTAAGCGCAAACCAGATGGGATGGTGTATCGCTGCAGAATGCTGTGGTAGCCATGCTGGTTAAGTCTGCCTTGAATTCTAAATAAATCACAGATAATGTCACCAGCAAAGCACCCGAACATTTCCTCCTCCATGCTTCAAGGGGGGAACCATACATGCGAAGATCCGTTCACCTACTCTGCGTCTCACAAAGACCAAAAATGGAACCAGAAATCTCAAATTTGGACTCATCAGACCAAATGGCAGATTTCCACTGGTCTAATGTCCATTACTCGTGTTTCTTGGCCCAAGCAAGTCTTCTTATTGGTGTCCTTTAGTAGTGGTTTCTTTGCAGCAATTCGACCATGAAGGCCTGATTCACACAGTCTCCTCTGAACAGTTGACGTTGAAATGTGTCTGTTACTTTAACTCTGTGAAGCATTTATTTGGGCTGCAATTTCTGAGGCTGGTAACTCCTAATGAACTTATCCTCTGCAGCAGAGGTAACTCTGGGTCTTCCTTTCCTGTGGCGGTCCTCATGAGAGCCAGTTTCAACATAGCGCTTGATGGTTTTTGCGACTGCACTTGAAGAAACTTTCAAAGTTCTTGACATTTTCCATATAGACTCGCCTTCATGTCTTAAAGTAATGACAAACTGTCTTTGCTTATTTGAGCTGTTCTTGCCATAATATGGACTTGGTCTTTTACCAAATAAGGCCATCTTCTGTATACCACCCCTAACTTGTTACAACACAACTGATTGGCTCAAATGCATGAAGGAAAGAAATTCCACAAGTTAACTTTTAACAAGGCACACCTGTTAATTGAAATGCATTCCAGGTGACTACCTTATGAAGCTGGTTGAGAGAATGCCAAGAGTGTGAAAAGCTGCCATCAAGGCAAAGGGTGGCTACTTTGAAGAATCTCAACCAAATTTAGATTTGTTTAACACTTTATTGGTTACTACATGATTCCATATGTGTTATTTCATAGTTTCGATGTCTTCACTATTATTCGACAATGTAGAAAATAGTAAAAAAATAAAGAAAAACCCTTAAAAGAGTAGGTTTGTCCAAACTTTTGACTGGTACTGTATATCCAGCGAGACTCCAGCTTTACCTCCTTTGGCAGGCACACTGCTCCGAAGATCAATACATGTTACTTCTGTAATGGACCATTTTTCCATATCCAGTGCATGCTTCTTCTGTTCTTCATCAACACAATTAACCAAAACAATGCCGCTTCTAGACACCTTGATTGAATCCACCTTTCCCACTGCTTTCTTCACAGTCCTCAATATTACAAATGGATTTCCCAAATTAATGTCCTTGTCAAAAAAAATGCAGCCCAATAAGAAATGCATTATTGGACCGGTTCTTGTCTTCCACAACTTTTGCTTGTTTTGTTCCATTCTTTGATTTCACGATTTTCCATTCATTATCACACACCTCACTTACCACATTTTCGGATTCAAGCACAGTCACCATTGCCTCCGACCGATCTTCAGCCACAGATCAACCACGACCGTAAGCGTTCTCTAACGAAAATATGCAAATAAATGCTAGAACGGGCCAATAGGATCTCACTAGCTCGTGCTTATGCCCACCTCCTTACTTGTTCTGCCCACTATGATTAATTTGCTCCCATTGGTAACGACAGTCTCTGGTCTATCTTGGCTTAGTTATAAAAAACCTTTGGTAGATCATCTTCTGCTTCTATGATGTAATGGCGGCCTGCAAACCAACGTTAAAGGTACATGTCGTCACCTACTGCGTTGGAGTGTGTGGTTAATCAAGGTTTACAACATTAGCTTCACATTTCTAAATCCTCCTACCTAACTCAGTACTTCTGAGAAAATAAGCCTTCTAAGACCCCATCCCCGTCCAACCACCGTGACCCTACATGTCACTCTTTCCTCCTCTTCAACATACTTACAACAATATAACAGCTCCACCGTTTCATCAACCATACACTCTAGACACAAACCATTCACATACTTGCCAGATGTACTGAGAGTTCAATGTACAATGCAATAGTCACAATCAAGCAAAAACCACCTCTTCCTTCCTTATCTGACCTTTTGAATCTCGGTCCACCTTTCTTTGGAGGGCATATAAATGCTGGCCCTTGGGTTCAGTCCCATCTCTTCTGCCACACAGCTATCAAAATGGCTCTGATCTTAAATTTGGCCTCACCTCTACCCAATTGAACATGAATATCAATAATGAACAAAAATGTAATAACGCAACATGTAAAGTGTTGGTCCCTTATATCATGAGCTGAAATAAAAGATCCCAGAAATGTTCCATATACACAAAAAGCTTATTTCTCTCAAATGTTGTGCACAAATGTGTTTACATCCCCGTTAGTGAGCATTTAACTTTGCCAAGATAATCCATCTACCTGACAGGTGTCGCATATCAAGAAGCTGATTAAACAGTATGATCATTACACAGTTGTACCTTGTCTTGGTGACAGTAAAATGGCACTCTAAAATGTGCAGTTTTGTCACAACACAATCTCACAGATGTCTCAAGTTGTGGGAGCGTGCAATTGGCATGTTGACTGCAGGAATGTCCACCAGAGCTGTTGCCAGAGAATGTTCATTTCTCTACCATAAGCCGCCTCCCAATGTCATTTTAAAGAATTTGGCAGTACGTCCAACCGGCCTCACAACCGCAGAACACGTGTAACCACGCCAGCCCAGGACCTCCACATCCGGCTTCTTCACCTGCTGGATCGTCTGAAACCAGCCACCCAGACAGCTGTTGAAACTGAGGAGTATTTCTGTCTGTAATAAAGCCTTTTTGTGTGGAAAAAAACATTCTTATTGGCTGGGCCTGGCTCCCCATTGGGTGGGACTATGCCCTCCCAGGCCCACCCATGGCTGCAACCCTGCACAGTCATGAGAAATCCGTAGATTAGGGCCTAATGAATTTATTTTCATTGACTTTACTATATGAACTGTAACTCAGTAAAATCATTGAAATTGTAGCATGTTGCGTTTACATTTTTGTTCAGTATAGTTTTAAAAGTCCTTTTGGCTATCTGGTCTACAATTTAATTCCCTTCCACACTCGAATGGGCAGGGATGCAGCAGAATCTCACTATGACACCCAGTCTCTCGATTCTCCATAATAACAGTAAATCCTCCAAACTCAGTAGATTCCCGAGTATTACCTTGATGAAACTTGGAACAAGAGGCAATGTGGCGCCCCCGCGTGGCCATTGTCAGACAATGCAGTCAGCCACTGTGCTGTTTTCATGATATTGCAGATTGTTTTTATATACACTGCTCAAAAAAATAAAGGGAACACTTAAACAACACAATGTAATACCAAGTCAATCACACTTCTGTGAAATCAAACTGTCCACTTAGGAAGCAACACTGATTGACAATACATTTCACATGCTGTTGTGAAAATGGAATAGACAACAGGTGGAAATTATAGGCAATTAGCAAGACACCCCCAATAAAGGAGTGGTTCTACAGGTGGTGACCACAGACCATTTCTCAGTTCCTATGCTTCCTGGCTGATGTTTTGGTCACTTTTGAATGCTGGTGTTGCTTTCACTCTAGTGGTAGCATGAGACGAAGTCTACAACCCACACAAGTGGCTCAGGTAGTGCAGCTCATCCAGGATGGAACATCAATGCGAGCTGTGGCAAGAAGGTTTGCTGTGTCTGTCAGCGTAGTGTCCAGAGCATGGAGGCGCTACCAGGAGACAGGCCAGTACATCAGGAGATGTGGAGGAGGCCGTAGGAGAGCAACAACCCAGCAGCAGGACCGCTACCTCCGCCTTTGTGCAAGGAGGAGCAGGAGGAGCACTGCCAGAGCCCTGCAAAATGACCTCCAGCAGGCCACAAATGTGCATGTGTCTGCTCAAACGATCAGAAACAGACTCCATGAGGGTGGTATGAGGGCCCGATGTCCACAGGTGGGGGTTGTGCTTACATTTGGCATTTGCCAGAGAACACCAAGATTGGCAAATTCGCCACTGGCACCCTGTGCTCTTCACAGATGAAAGCAGGTTCACACTGAGCACATGTGACAGACGTGACAGAGTCTGGAGACGCCGTGGAGAATGTTCTGCTGCTTGCAACATCCTCCAGCATGACCGGTTTGGCTGTGGGTCAGTCATGGTGTGGGGTGGCATTTCTTTGGGGGGCCGCACAGCCCTCCATGTGCTCGCCAGAGGTAGCCTGACTGCCATTAGGTACCGAGATGAGATCCTCAGACCCCTTGTGAGACCATATGCTAGTGCGGTTGACCCTGGGTTCCTCCTAATGCAAGACAATGCTAGACCTCATGTGGCTGGAGTGTGTCAGCAGTTCCTGCAAGAGGAAGGCATTGATGCTATGGACTGGCCCGCCCGTTCCCCAGACCTGAATCCAATTGAGCACATCTGGGACATCATGTCTCGCTCCATCCACCAACGCCACGTTGCACCACAGACTGTCCAGGAGTTGGCGGATGCTTTGGTCCAGGTCTGGGAGGAGATCCCTCAGGAGACCATCCGCCACCTCATCAGGAGCATGCCCAGGCATTGTAGGGAGGTCATACAGGCACGTGGAGGCCACACACACTACTGAGCCTCATTTTGACTTGTTTTAAGGACATTACATCAAAGTTGGATCAGCCTGTAGTGTGGTTTTCCACTTTAATTTTGTGTGTGACTCCAGATCCAGACCTCCATGGGTTGATAAATTGGATTTCCATTGATTATTTTTGTGTGATTTTGTTGTCAGCACATTCAACTATGTAAAGAAAAAAGTATTTAATAAGATGATTTAATTCATTCAGATCTAGGATGTGTTATTTTAGTGTTCCCTTTATTTTTTTGAGCTGTGTATTTTTTTTTACATGATACATGTCTTACTTTATTTGATTAAAATGAGTCAGTTAAATATGTATATTTATAAAGCACCATATTAGAGCCGAAATTTGCATGGCTGTTGAACACTTTTTTGGGCTCCTGAGTGGCGCAGCAGTCGAAGGCACTGCATCTCAGTGCTTATTTAAAATTATTATTTAACTTTTATTTTTTAACTAGGCAAGTCAGTTAAGTACAAATTCTTATTAACCCTAACCCTGGTTCGATCCTGGTCTGCATCAAAACCGGCCGTGATCGGGAGTCCCATAGGGTGGCGTCCCATAGGGCGAGTTTGTCTGGGGTAGGCTGTCATTGTAAAATAAGAATTTGATCTTAACTGTTATTTAACTAGGCAAGTCAGTTAACACACAGATAACACTCAGTTAACACACCCCTGACCTGTGTTATCTTTTCTCTCCACTGGCTTTCTGGTAAACAGGCTTCACTCTAGGCAGTCTCTTCTGCTGATGTGTGTGGGTCTGGTAGTGGTACTCTCTGTATTCTACTCTTTTCCTTTCGGCATGGTTAATACCTGCCTGGCGCCCCAACAAAATCTTTATCTTTACCCCTCTCTAATAAATACCACTACAAGGGTATGGGTTTTTGTGCTACAGGAACCAGTTTTTGTGTTTAAGCAATCGAGAGAAAATGTATTGACCAATTGACTATGACTTTTCAAGTCACCCAGTATTGCTATCTGCAGTGTTAACTCTAGGTAAATGTTGCAATTCTTCAGACATTGCTGGATCTGTGACCAAAAATTATCTACATATGGATAGTACCAAAATAAATGATCTAATGACTCTGCCTCCTCGCAGCAAAATCTGCAGAGCTGGGAAGATTGTATCTCCTATATAAACAGTTGAAGTCGGAAGTTTTCATACACTTAGGTTGGAGTCATTAAAACTTGTTTTTCTACCACTACACAAGTTTCTTGTTAACAAACTATAGTTTTGGCAAGTCGGTTAGGACATCTACTTTGAGCATGACACAAGTCATTTTTCCAACAATTGTTTACAGACAGATTATTTCACTTATAATTCACTGTATCACAATTCCAGTGGGTCAGAAGTTTACATACACTAAGTTGACTGTCCCTTTAAACAGCTTGGAAAATCCCAGAAAAGGATACCATGGCTTTAGAAGCTTCTGATAGGCTAATTGATATAATTTGAGTCAATTGGAGGTTTACCTGTGGATGTATTTCAAGGCCTACCTTCAAACTCAGTGCCTCTTTGCTTGACATCATGGGGAAATCAAAAGAAATCAGCCAAGACCTCAGTAAAAAAATTGTAGACCTCCAAAAGTCTGGTTCATCCTTGGGAGTAATTTCCAAACACCTGAAGGTACCACGTTCATATGTACAAACAATAGTACGCAAGTATAAACACCATGGGACCACGCAGCCGTCATACTGCTCAGGAAGGAGACACGTTCTGTCTCCTAGAGATGAACGTACTTTGCTGTGAAAAGTGCAAATCAATCAATTATGATAACATAGCTACAATAGTTCAATCAATCAATTATGATAACATTGCTACAGTATTTCACTTTAAAGTTTGTTTAGTATTGCTTACTAGGTGTGTCCAATCAATTTTGTAACCACTCCCTCTTCAAATTAGGGCTAATTGGAAAAGCTGTTAAAAAGAGAACATTGTATTATTTCTTTGTACTCCCTGATGAAGGCCATGCAGCCGAAACGCGTCGGTTTTCTTAAACATTGTTTCTATTGAACATGCCATACTAATAAAGGCATTTTAATCAATTATATGAAGAGTACCTTGGTCCTCCTTTCTCTTTAAAATATATGGAGGATTGGAAATGATAGACAATTACGTTACATTCAAAATACATTTCTCAGATAAAAAGAGAGCAGTGTTGTACATTTACCAAGGATTCAAGAATCTTAGCTAGACAAGGAAGCCTTGAATTGGGGTGATACATTTTAAGCCCAAGCATCATCTCTTTTATGAATGACTTCTGATAATTCCGGAGTGTATCACACATTCGATCTACACTACATGACCAAAAGTATGCGGACACCTGCTCGTTGAACATCTCATGCCAAAATAATGGGTATTAATATAGAGTTGGTGTCACAACGTGGACTGAAGGTGGCGTCTCTCCTCGTTCGGGCGGCACTCGGCGGTCGTCGTCGCAGGCCTACTAGCTGCCACCGATCCTCTTTTCATTTTCTTTTGGTGTGGTCTGGTTTATGTGTGCACCTGTATTGTGTTAGATCGTTAGTGGGGGGGGGTTATTTAGTCTGTCTGTTTAGGTTTGGGGATTGTGCGGGATTGTTTTTGTCTGGTTAGGTTGGGGTTTAGGCATTCCTTCTGCATCAAACCAAATGCCCCACTTGTGCTGCCACTGGACACTGAAAAACAAGTAAGTTAACCTTTATTTATTGTGATTTAAATTAGTTTGTAGTAGTTAAGTGTTGAGTTAGATTACATACTGTAGTTACCTCAATCATTATTTCAAACAATTTGGGTGACTTCACAGCAATTGGTAGATAGCCGAAATTTAGCTAACTAAATACAAAATCCCCCTAGAATCAGCCATGCCTCAGTCACGTCATGAGATTTGTAAATTAAAGAAGAATTTAATAATACGAACTGAATGGTGTTTACCCATCTTCACATTTAGAGTTTCTGGCGCAGCACAGAAATGCCCTTATCCAAATGGTGTGATAAAGGCATTTCCTAACAGACCTGCTAACTTTTTTGTTATTTTTAAGTTTGGAACCAATATGCAGTACCTCCAGCAGGGTGAGAAGCAAGAACCATTCTTCTGCCAGCTCATGGACAAGTTACACTATTCACAGCCCTGTCTGTAATTGTATTGCTGGACATTTTGAAACTTCAAACTTTGTTTGTATTGTTAAACATTTTTACAAATAAAAAGAAATATGGTTTAATATGCCTTTAATGTTTATTTGTTTTAGCTGTTAGTGATAAGTGTTACTACATTTGTATGTACATCACTAAGCATTTATGTATGTTATAAATGACCAAGTGGGCCTGACTATTAACCTCTTAAAAGTCATGGCAAAATGTAGATTTCCGCCTAAACTCAAGTGACTAGGTAATGAGAATCGGGCAAATTACTTTCACGGTGGCAACTGCCTTGCATAGAACAGCTATAAGTCATCAGAGCTCCACGTATGTTTGTTGTTGAACACTGTCGAACGCCGAAACCTGAACTAAAGACCTCGGTTTAAAAGCTGACGGTGTTTTTATATACTTTTATTTTAATTTGAATTCTGCTTCTCTGTTGGGCTAAATTGCTGTGAGCGCCGCTATCTGTCCCGGGATCCTGACAGATTCTGTTTTGGGGGAGAGACGCGAAAGCTTGCCTAGCTGGCTCGGCGGTCTATTGAACGTTTCCAGCGTTGCACGAGGTATGTTTACTTTGCTTTGTTCCAGGGCTATGTGGACCGCGCTGACTTTCAATGTAGCAACTACTTGCTTGCAGAGGACTACTCTTAGCAAGCAAGTAGCAAACCTACATAAGCTACTGGGGAACCCACGCCCACCTACTTTTTCTTCCACCCCAGTAGCCGGACGTCTGGTGGAAGTTTCACTGCTGTGTCGGCTCTCCACAACCGACTGGCCGGTGGTAGGCAGGTTTCCATCCCCGAAGGGGTCTCCCCCTTCCCTGGAGAATGGAGCTGATCTCGACCCAACCGACCAGCCATGGGGGTATGTCACTTGCCGTAGAAGTCGAAGAAGGCATCCTCTGGTAACGGGGATGTCCATGGAGATGTTGAGCCCGGAACTGACACAGACCAGAAACAGCTTTGCCACCCTAGATCCAGAGGTTCCGGAGCCTTCGTCCGTGGTGGCTTCCCAATCAAGATCAGAACCGTCTTCATCCTCAGTTCTGTCTCCCTCTCCGGTGGCTTCTAGCACGGGTTCAGATCTTTGGAGCTCCGAGCCTCACCGGACCATGAGGCTGCCTGAGAGACCGGCCCATTCAGCATCAGCTGTCATCATAGGCAGCTCTATGGTGAGAAACATCTCGGTCCCCAAGGCAGGAGTACAGGACACGAGTACAGGACATAACAAGGCTGCTTCTGACTGTTCTACCACAGATTCCGGGAGCTGACACTGTCGTAGTCCATGTGGGATCAAACAACATCAGGAGGGCTAGCTCGGAACCTTTGAAAATTGAACTTAACTGATTTTAGCACTAAAAGACTACAAAACAGCCAATAATTTCATGTCAAGTACCATCGTTGGGCCGTGGTTGTGAAAGATTCAGCAGACTGTTGGCATTACACATTTGGATAAAAGACTACTGCTGGAGTCACTTTTATTGAAAACTTGGACACCTTCTGGAAACAGATACTCTACAGGAATGACAGAGTCCATCTAAATCATCTTGGCTGCTGGACTCTGTCCACGCATTTCAAGGCTGCGTTGAAACATTGACTGGTAAATGATCCAAGTCCAGCTCAGTTAATCCCTACCATTGTGATAATGAGTCTTCATAATGCTGCATCAAATGTACATGATCTTTAGGGCATTGGCAAACACAATGTAAGTCATTTAATTTATGTACCCCTAATTGCACCGAATACATCTGTTTATCCTGCAGCTATTGTAAGCAGTAATCATGAGCCTATAAACCAGAGTTACACTGTTAGCACTGAGGCGGTGTGCAATAGTAGGAAGACCACTTTATGCAGCTCACCCTGCACTATCAGCTCCAATGTAAATAACATGACTAAATCTACCTGTCACGTTCGTCGTAAAGATGGGACCAAGACGCAGCGGGAATGTGAATACTCATCTTCTTTATTTTGAAGAAAACCAAAATATACACTTAAACAAACCACCGAAGAACCAGTCCTGTGAGGCACACAGCTACACATGGAACAACTACCCACAAATCCCATAGACAAAACACCCCTATTAAATAGGACCTTCAATTAGAGGCAAGGAGACACAGCTGCCTCCAATTGAAGGTCAAACCAATAAACTACGCATAGAAATAGACTAACTGGAACGAACATAGAAATACACTAACATAGAACATGAACCAAAAAACCCCGAAACACTCTAAACAAACACCCCCTGCCACGCCCTGATCAAACTACAATAACAAACAACCCCTTTACTGGTCAGGACGTGACACTACCTCTGATAAGCTTCCCAGTAAAGCATTAAAAACAATCAAGCAACCCAGAAAAGTGCTAAAAATAGCCCATATTAACATAGCCCAAGAAACAAGGTCCATGAAGTCAATAACTTTCTTGTAACATATGACACTCTACCTCTGAAACTCACTTAGATAATACCTTTGATACAGTGGTAGCAATACATGGTTATAACATCTACCGAAAATACAGAAATGCCAATGGAGGCAGTGTTGTGGTCTATATTCAGAACCACATTACTGTAAAGAATAGAGAGGTTCTCATGTTAAATACTGTTGAAGTAATATGGCTACAGATTCATCTGCCTAACCTAAAGCCCATTCTTGTGGGAAGCTGCTATAGACCACCAAGTGCTAACAGTCAGTATCTGGATAATGTGCGAAATGCTTGATGTATGTGATATCAACAGAGAGGTATATTTTCTGTGTGATTTAAATATTGTCTGGCTTTCATCAAGCTGCCCACTCAGGAAAAAAACAAACTGTAACCAGTGTCTGCAACCTGGTTGAGGTTGTCAGTCAATCTACCAGGGTAGTTACAAACAGTACAGGAATGAATTCATCAACACCTATTGATCACACCTTTACTAACGCTGCAGAAATTTGCTTTAAAGCAGTATCCAAATCCATAGGATGTAGTGATCACAATATAATAGCCGTACAGTGGGGGGAAAAAAGTATTTGATCCCCTGCTGATTTTGTACGTTTGCCCACTGACAAAGAAATTATCAGTCTATAATTTTAATGGTAAGTTTATTTGAACAGTGAGAGACAGAATAACAACAACAAAAATCCTGAAAAACGCATGTCAAAAATGTTATAAATTGATTTGCATTTTAATGACGGAAATAAATATTTGACCCCCTCTCAATCAGAAAGATTTCTGGCTCCCAGGTGTCTTTTATACAGGTAACGAGCTGAGATTAGGAGCACACTCTTAAAGGGAGAGCTCCTAATCTCAGTTTGTTACCTGTATAAAAGAGACCTGTCCACAGAAGCAATCAATCAATCAGATTCCAAACTCTCCAACATGGCCAAGACCAAGTGTGATTAGGGGATGTAAACCAGGTGTGCGGGGAACAAGACAAAACAAATGGAACAATGAAAAAAGGAGCGGCGATGGCTAGAAGGCCGGTGACGTCGACCGCCGAACGCCGCCCGAGCAAGGAGGGGAGCCGACTTCGGCGGAAGTCGTGACAGGGTAGCGGTTTTGCTTTTTTCCATTTTTACTAACGACATGCTTTGACTAAAGCCAGAGTGTCTATGTATGCAGATGACTCAACACTATACACATCAGCTACTACAGCAACTGAAATGACTGCAACACTCAACAAAGAACTGCCGTTAGTTTCAGAGTGGGTGGCAAGGAATAAGTTAGCCCTAAATATTTTAAAAACTAAAAGCATTGTATTTGGAACAAAACACTCACTAAACCCTAAACCTCAACTAAATCTTGTAATAAATATTGTGGAAATTGAGCAAGTTGAGATGACTAAACTGCTTGGAGTAACCCTAGATTGTAAACTGTCATGGTCAAAACATATTGATGCAGTAGTAGCTAAGATGAAGAGAAGTCTGTCAATAATAAAGCGATGCTCTGCCTTCCTAACAACATTATCAACAAGGCAGGTCCTACAGACCCTAGTTTTGTCGCACCTTGACTACTGTTCAGTCGTGTGGTCAGGTGCCACAGAAAAGGATTTAGGAAAATTGCAATTGGCTCAGAACAGGGCAGCACGACTGGCACTTGGATGTACACAGAGAGCTAATATTAATAATATGCATGTCAATCTCTTCTGGCTAGAAGTGAAGGAGAGATTGACTTCATCACTACTTTTATTTATGAGAGGTATTGACATGTTGAATGCACCGAGCTGTCTGTTTAAACTACTGGCACACAGCTCGGACACCCATGCATACCCCACAAGACATGCCACCAGAGGTCTCTTCACAGTCCCCAAATCCAGAACAGACTATGGGAGGCGCACAGTACTACATAGAGCCATGACTACATGGAACTCTATTTCACATCAAAATTAGATTTAAATTTTAAAAACAGATTAAAAAAATACCTTATGGAACAGCGGGGACTGTGAAGCAACACAAACATCGGCACAGACACGCGCACAGACATGCGCACAGACACACACACACACATGGATTTAGTACTGTAGATATGTGGTAGTGGTGGAGTAGGGGCCTGAGGGCACACTGTGTTGTGAAATCTGTGCATGTATTGTAATGTTTTTAAAATAGTATAAGCTGCTTTAATTTTTCTGGATCCCATGAAGAGTAGCTGCTGCTTTGACAGCAGCTAATAGGGATCCATAATAAATACAAATACAAATAGACATACCCAAAAGTAACTGCTATTCATGTGTAATTACATGATTCTGATATGCACATTTCTGACAATTTGCCTCGGAACCTTGAAAATGCATGGACCTACGTGACCGAGGACACTCAACTAAGGCACAAGGAACCCTAAAAGCGTCCCAAATAAAGAAACACACCAAGCCATCTAAGACCAGAGAGGGTACATCCAACTCCACCATATTGAAGGCTCTGAATCAACAACAAACTTCAATGCAGGCAATTTTCAAACAAGCTGTTAGGAAATCCCCGGAGGAACTACTTTTTGGGCTAAATTAAATCTTTAATCACTTAAGGATATGGTGGAAGTCTCCAACACGTCTATCTTTAAACTCTCAAACAATATTGCCAGCCAATCTGTCACATGCAAGTCTCTGGAGCGTGTTGAGATGCAGGTTAGTGCCAGGGCTGCTACAGATGACATAGCCACCTGCCGAGATGCGGTGAAGCAACCGCGGGAGAAAATGACGTCGCTATAACGAAACAGGAGTAGACCCAGATGCAGACACAGGACGCAGATGGTTCGAGTCTCAGAGATGTAATATATACTGTACAAGGAGTAGGCAAATGGCAGGTCCAGGACATGCAGAGATCAGAAATCCTAATAAGAGTCAGGCAGGCGAAGAACGGCAGGCATGCTCAGGATCAGGAACGCCAACAGCGGCGGACGAACATCTGGTCCGAGGGTATGCTGACTTCTTCCGCTTCCTCAGGGAAGGAACACTCGAAGGGCGAGAGACCGGTGGCCGAGCAGGGAAGGGTGTTGCGGGGGTACTCCACCCACACAAGTTGCTGGCTCCAGGTGGTGGGGTTTGTAGAGACGAGGCAATGAAGAGTCGTCCGCAGGTCCTGATTGGTTCACTCCGACTGGTTGTTAGATTGGGGATGAAACCCGGAGAACAGGCTGGCCGATGACACAATCAGGGTGCAGAATGCCTTCCAGAACCTGGACGTGAACTGAGGACCACGATCGGAGACCTTGTCGACCGGAATTCCATGGATCCGGAAGTCGTGATGCACCATAAGATGGGCCGTCTCCTTGGCTGAGGGCAACTTGGGAAGGGGAATGAGATGTGTGGCTTTGGAAAACCTTTCCACAACCGTAAGGATGGTGGTGTTGCCATCTGACAGAGGGAGACCAGTGACGAAGTCCAGAGACATATGGGACCAGGGGCGATGAGGAACAGGGAGTGGTTGAAGGAGGCCAGCCGGAGCTTGCTGCTGAGTCTTGTTCTGTGCGCAAACAGTGCAGGAGGTGACAAATACGGAGATAAGAAACGATGGCAGAAACATTATGTACAAAATAAGTTACAAATAACGCAAAAAAACACACACAATAGCATAATGTGATAGGAAAGCATCCAACAGGAAAGTGTGATTATTGCCAGGAAACAGAGACTGTGGAGCATGTATTGCTACAGTGTGGGCAGTATCAGAGGGAAAGAGAGGGGCTGAGATCTAGTATGAGTGAGAAGGTTATACATACAATTAGTTTAGAGTATATTGAGTAGAACGTCATTAGATATAGTCTCAAATATGTTATCTTTTTTAAGAGCAACGGGGCTGGCAGGTAGGATTTAGTTTCTCCCTGTCTCTGGCCCACACTCCAGTATAGTAGGTGGCGGTAATGCACCATAACGTTGGTTGCTAAACGCTGATAAACTCCACCGAAGAAGAAGAAACGCGCTTCTTCTGTTTCGCTGAAAAAGAAGTTGGAGCTGTTTCACTTTACTGAAGATTTTAGCTAACTAACTATAATATCATTAGAAATGGACGGCCAGCGCTGGTTGCCACTGGAAGCCAACCCAGATGTAAGTGTACATACTTTGTATTTATCCAATTTTGCTAAACATGTCATCACAACTAGCTAGCTGCTTCATTCATTCAATCTCACATGAGTTGGCTAGCTAATTTATTCTAGCTAGCTATTGCTGGCAGGTTTGTCGAAGAAAAGCTAACGGCTTACTTTTTTTCTTTCTTTTAGGTGATGAACCAAGTGAGTAAGTCGTATCATCTTTCTAAACCCATCATGGAGGGTTAAAGTGTTGCTGTCCAAGGATATCGGAATCTCACTCGCAGATTCCATGCTAAATAATAGCGAGCTAGTTAGCTAGATGGCTAACAACACAGTATCCAGCTTGGAGGATAGCTAGCTAGCTATAACATTTAATAGCTAGCTAACTGTGGCTAGTTATCAAAAGTGGAGGTGCTGTTCAGTTTAACTATCGACCCTCTAAAAATAGCATATCCAACACGTTATGCTTGCATCAGCTGATATTTAACCCCTACTAATAGCAGCTAAGTAGCTAGCTAGACAGCATTGCCATTGATATTAGAGACAGTTGCTCTTTGTTTTAGAGAGCTGAAAGATGATTTTGATGGTGAATATGTAACTAGCAAGTTCTTAAAGCCAATAATTACTGCAGTAAACATGTACATGATGCTGACGAGCTCCATATAGAAATAGAGAACAGAAGTGAATCTGAATCCAAAGTTGGTCGAATCAAATGTGATTATTTTACCTGATTTAAATTACCAATGCTTAGGCTTCTGGTATTTGAATAAACCCTCCTCCTCACAGCTGCCGTGTCCCTTAAAGTTGATGATGTGGTTGTTACTGACAAGAAGCACATGGCTGTGCTCTTTAATCATCAGGATTCCTATTTGACTCAGCCATGCCTCATTGCCCGTCCAACATTTCCTCATCTCCCACCCCTTCTAATGCAACTAGCCCTGATGCATCTCCCTCTTTTTCCCCTGCCCCTCCACAAAGTTTCTCCCTGCAGGCAGTCACTGAGTCTGAGGTGCTAAAGGAGCTCCTTAAACTTGACCCCAAAAAACAATCTGGGTCAGATGGTTTAGACCCTTTCTTCTTAAAGGTTGCTGCCCCTATCATGCCAAGCCTATCTCTGACCTTTTAACCAGTCTCTCCTCTCAGGGGAGGTTCCCATTGCTTGGAGGCAGCCACCATGCTGTGTCCTTTATTTAAAGGGGGGAGATCAAGCTGATCCTAACTGTTATAGGCCTATTTCTATTTTGCCCTGTTTATCAAAGGTGTTGGAAAAACGTGTCAATAATCAACTGACTGACTTTCTTAATGTCTATAGTATTCTCTCTGGTATGCAATCTGGTTTCCGCTCAGGTTATCAATGTGTCACTGCAACCTTAAACATCAATGATGCCACCATTGCCCTTCATTCTAAGCAATGTTGTCCTGCTATTTTTATTGACTTGGCCAAAGCTTTTGATACGGTAGACCATTCTGTTCTTGTGGGCCGGCTAAGGAGTATTTGTGTCTCTGAGGGGTCTTTGGCCTGGTTTGCTAACTACTCTGAGAGTGCAGTGCATAAAGTCAAAACATCTGCTGTCTCAGCCACTGCCTGTCACCAAAGGTGTACCCCAAGGCTAGGAAGCTCTCTCATCCATTTATATACAGACATTACAGTCTTATACTCAGCTGGTCTCTCCCCGGAATTTGTGTTAAACGCTCTACAACAAAGCTTTCTTAATGTCCAACAAGCTTTCTCTGCCCTTAACCTTGTTCTGAACACCTCCAAAACAAAGGTCATGTGGTTTGGTAAGAAGAATGCCCCTCTCCCCACAGGTGTGATTACTACCTCTGAGGGTTTAGAGCTTGACGTAGTCACCTCATACAAGTACTTGGGAGTATGGCTAGACGGTACATTGTCCTTCTCTCAACACATATCAAAGCTGCAGGCTAAAGTTCAATCTAGACGTGGTTTCCTCTATCGTAACTGCTCTTTCATCCCAGCTGCCAAACTAACCCTGATTCGGATGACCATCCTACCCATGCTAGATTACGAAGACTATAATTTGTATATCGGCAGGTAAGGGTGCTCTCGAGCGGCTAGATGTTCTTTACCATTCGGCCATCAGATTTGCCACCAATGCCCCTTATAGAACACATCACTGCACTCTTCTGTAAAGTGGTCATCTCTGAATACCTGTCGCAAGACCCACTGGTTCATGCTTATTTATAAAACCCTCTTAGGCCTCATTCCCCCTTGTCTGAGATATCTACTGCGGCCCTCATCCTCCACATACAACACCCGTTCTGCCAGTCACAACCTTGTGAAAGGTTCCAAAAGCACACACATCCCTGGGTCGCTCGTCTTCTCAGTTTGCTGCAGTTAGCGACTGGAACGAGCTTCAACAAACACTCAAACTGGACAGTTTTATCTCAATCTCTTCATTCAAAGACTCAATCATGGACACTTACTGACAATTGTGGCTGCTTTGCTTGATGTATTGTTGTCTCTACTTCTACCTTGCCCTTTGAGCTGTTGTCTGTGCCCAATAATGTATGTAGCCTGTTTTATGCTGCTGCCATGTTGTGTTGCTACCATGTTGTCATGTTGTGTTGCTACCATGCTATGTTGTCGTCATAGGTCTCTCTTTATGTAGTGTTGTCTCGTCGTGATGTTTTGTCCTATATTTTTGTTTAATTTATTTTTAATCCCAGCCCCCATCTCCGCAGGAGGCCATTTGGTAGGCTGTCATTGTAAATAGCAATTTGTTCTTAACTGACTTGCCTAGTTAAATAAAATAAAAACAATAAGTACATTTGGTGTGCTTTGCTGAAAGGATAGTGTGGCAGCTACAATAATGATTTTTATTTATTATTTAACCTTTATTTAACTAGGCAAGTCAGTTAAGAACAAATTCTTATTTACAACGATGGCCTACCCCTGCAAAACCCTAACCTGGTCAACGCTGGGCCAATTGTGCGCCGCCCTATAGGACTACCAATCACGGCCGGTTGTGATACAGCCTGGAATCGAACCAGGGTCTGTAGTGACGCCTCTAGCACTGAGATGCAGTGCCTTAGACCGCTGCGCCACTCGGGAGCCCACATGATCACCTGCTGATTTATACATGTTCATAAAATATAAATTAGGATATCAAGTTAAAGCACTCCTGAGCTTTGCCCTGCCCATTGCATTCCTATTTTCATGCATGATGATTTAACTCCAATATTCTTCCCCAAGTTTCTGCGACAGTTGGGTTTGCTGCCGACCTGGCAGTTTGGCGATGTGTATGGGATGGACCCAGAGCTTCTGAGCATGGTGCCCAGGCCTGTGTGTGCTGTCCTGCTGCTCTTCCCTGTCACAGAGAAGGTAGGTCTGCTCCAGCTTCTCCAACCTAATGTGTGTTTGTTTGACTTAGGCTATTTAGTTAAAAGGAGTCACAGCTGGTGCCGTCTTCTATTCTATGCCAAAAAATATACTCTATTGTCCTGATTGGTCAACCTGTGTTTTCAGCGAGTGTAAAATGGTATTTTACAATTGAAAATTATTTGACAGTCAAATATACTGGTAACCGCATGTAGAGTTGTGATTTTTGCCGTTGTTTACCACAGGTGCATTATGCAATCATTTTGTAAATGTATTTATTAACATTCTAGAATTAAAATAAACATTCAGCCCTAGTAACTACAGTAGAATATAATGGAATAAAATCGATAGAAGAACACATAAGTTAGGAAAACAACATGACACACGTTTCCTCTCCTCTCCCATTTTGAAGTATGAGTCTTTCAGGCTGGAGGAGGAGGCCAAGATCAAGGCCCAGGGCCAGGATGTCTCCCCAGATGTCTACTTCATGAAGCAGACCATCGGCAACGCCTGTGGAACAATAGGCTTAATTCACGCTGTGGCCAACAACCAGGAACATCTGGAATTTGGTACGTGGCTGTCACACCCTGGATGAAGTTTCCCCTATGTACAGATCTAGGATCAGCTTCCCCAATCCCAATGAAAAACCCTACATCACAGGGCGGTGACTGTCCTTATTGAGATGGCGAGGGAGAAAATGGCATATTACTGTAGTCCATGATGGCTTTGATAAATTGAAAAAATGAGGATGTGAAAAATGTAATTGCGTTTTCGTTCAGGAAAAGTATTTCACTAATTTAATCGTAGAAAGGATTTTCCTGTAGTTTTTTTATTTTTTTATTTCACCTTTATTTAACCAGGTAGGCAAGTTGAGAACAAGTTCTCATTTACAATTGCGACCTGGCCAAGATAAAGCAAAGCAGTTCGACAACATACAAAAACACAGAGTTACACATGGAGTAAAACAACATACAATCAATGATGCAGTAGAAAAAAATAAGACTATATACAATGTGAGCAAATGATGTGAGATAAGGGAGGTAAAGGCAAAAAAATGCCATGGTGGCAAAGTAAATAAAGTATGGCAAGAAAAACACTGGAATGGTAGATTTGTAGTTTGAAGAAAGTTAAAAGTTAAAATATAAATAATATGGTGCAAAGGAGCAAAATAAATAAAATAAATAAATACAGTAGGGGAAGAGGTAGTGGCAAGATTAATTTAGTCAATAAATGATTTGCTATCCCTTTTCCTTTCTGTGCCACCAAATGTTTGCATATAGGCTACTGATAATGTTACCAGGGCCATGTTCAGTTGCAAAACATTCTCGAACATTGCAGATAGAAAATCCATGAATAGATGTTGTTCCTTATTCAACACGTCCTGCTGAACGCGCCCCAGGTTGTTAGCTATAGCTAGCTAATGAGGTAACACGACTGAATAAGGTGTGTCCTAAACAAATGGTTAACAGTCTGAGCCGTAAGTAGCCTAGTTTTAGAACGGCCCGCGATATGCTTTATGAATGCCAAATTCGGCCCGCCAATGTGCGACAAGGGAAAAAAGCACAGCTCTAGTATTATGGATCATATCATTTGAACGATCAGGGCTAGAATCAAGCCGTTTTCTCTGAGGAGAAGAGGGACACTTGGCTACGTTTGTTACAGAACCTGGCTATGAAATGCAGTGGGGAAAGTGGGACAGTTGAGCGAGACTACAAGTTCAAAGACGGCCTACTTTTCTATACTAAAAGGGAGAAAAACATAAACTGTTGTTTTTACGATTGAACTCAATGCTGCTTTTATTTCTAATTTCGTAAGGCACCTTATTTCTTAACCAGGCAAAGGGTATAGGCTGGTGGTGGACTGGTTAGCTACCGGGAAACAAGAGAGTTGCCTGTGCGATGTGTATAATCTGAGCCTGAGCGGTGCCTGTCTGCCCACACACATTGCTTGCTCACCAGCTGATGTAGTCTGTGTGTGGTGTGTCCTTTCCACTGCTGAACAGAACTGTTGCCAATATTAATTGTGCTTATCAAGGAAAAGCTCTTAATCTCTTCTGAAACTCTTGTCCAGTCCATTTAGTAGTCAGATTTTAGTCACAGATCATTTCATCTCTTCTCATTTTAGTCAACTGAAACAAATTAATTTTCTTTTGGTTATAGTTTTTTCTGGGTCTATTTAGTCAGTTATTAGTCTCGTCAATTGCCACTGAAAAGTAAGTGTTTGACAAATATTTTAGTCACTATTTCTGTTGACGAAATAAACACTGCTCAGTGATATAACTTTCTGTATGTTTCATGCTTATCTCTACTCGTCCTCCCAGAGACTGACTCTCCACTGAAGATGTTCCTGGTACAGTCCACTAAACTGAGCCCAGATAACAAGGCCACCTTCCTGGAGAAAGATGAGGTATTTCCATCAAAATCTTCATCATACAAAGATGATAGTTTATCAGATTAGTGCTAGTGGGTCAAGACTAGTGTTTAGAAACATTTTAGTGCTTAGCTTGGTAGTTACCAGGGTGTGCCTATAATAAGTGGTGGCCACGATGACAATGCACTGAGTGGATGGTGTCATTCTAGCCATGGGAAAATGATGTGATTGAAATTAAATTGGATGATGTTTTCTTCCTTTACAGAGCATCCGTGTTACACATGAATCTAGTGCACAGGAAGGACAAACCGAGGTGAGTATTAATTTTAAGGGTTTTCTAAAACAACTATTTTGAACATGGTCAAAGGCAGTAAATAAGTAACTACAGGGACACCTTTTTGAAAGAGAGTGAAATGGGGAGCTACTACCTAAACTTGTCCTTTGTAAACTCTTATTTGCGTCTTTTATTTGCCCATACTGAACATGACCCAGTTGTGCTTTTATTTTTTGTTTTATAGGCACCAAGCTTGGATGAAAAAGTGGACTTGCATTTCATTGCTTTTGTGAATGTTGGGGGACATTTATATGAACTGGGTAAGTGAAACACCCCTTTCCACTTGAAATGCTTTGCAGTAGACCTCTCAATAGCAGCAATAAGATACACAGAAATGGGTTTGGTAACACTTCTTATGAATAAACTCTTCAAAATGCCTTGTAAGCACATTTTATAATGCGTTTGTAGCGGACATGAGGGGTAATTTCCCCAAGGGATAATTTTCTTTTGGTCTAATGGTCAAGACATTGGTTTCTCCTAATGGTCAAGACAAAATGTTTCTCCTGAGGGAGACCAGGATTCAGATCCCGCCTGTGATAATGGCGCCCAACGTGGGGTGGCGTCTCGTGGAGAGGCTCATGGTCCCGTGATGAGGTAGCCCAGCCTGTGTCGTCAAAATCAGTCACCCTCAGCCCAAGGGGGAATTTCCTTCAGATCCCGTCCGTGACATGTTCATGAGCCCCATAAGTTATTAAAAACATGCTTATAATGCATTATTAAGAGGGTATTCTTAGGAAGTGTTACCATGAGTTTTCTATGCATGTGATCCACATTACAATGGGATTGTTCTGAGACTTGCCCAGTCACTACAGTGTGATATTGATCATGCGCAATAGCATTTGTTTCTCATCTTGTGTTTTCTTTCAAGATGGCCGCAAGCCTTTCCCTATTGCCCATGGGAAAACATCAGAAGTCCGCTTCCTTGAGGTAAATGACTAATCAATGCATCTCATTGTAAAGACTCAATGCAATGCTGGTTTGGTAGAGACAACCACGGCCTTGGTTGAATGAGTGGCGGCTATTCAGAAAGCGTTTCCGTGTTGATTACTGATATTTCCATATTCAGTAGGTGTACCTTACCTGCATTGTTATAATCATGGGTGGAATTGGAAAGGGAAATCACTCTGGGAACTTACTTACTTAATCCACAAGAGAGCACCACTGTATCCGCTTTGCAGCCCTCTGGGAATCGCCAGGAATTCAGATCCAAACAAATTTTTACATTTTGAAATTACTTTTACTTTGGGAACTCAGTTCCCATAATAGAACTGGGCAAGGTGTAGCATGGATATTGAGAACAGTCTAAAGCAGAAGCATAACATGTCATTACACTTCAAAGTCAGAGTGGATGGCAAGTAGGCCTACAGTAGGAATATCAATGACAATAGTCAACTCACTTCAATTGCAGCATTTGGAGTTGCATGGAAAAGAGATTTGCTGTGACTTTGTTGGGCAATGTAAACATTAACAAAGGTCTGGGGCTTGTTCAGAAGGGTGATAGATTATTTTCAGATTTAAAGCCTTGGATTTTATAAAATGTTTACATCTTTTAATTTACTTCTAGAATATTTTATCACCACACTGTGGGAATATTCATCGAATTTGCTGTAGGCAGCTGTCCTGCATGTTGACTTTCATACGCTTCAAGTGACATTGCTATGGAGTTGCAAAACTCTTCCATTTCGCTTAACAAAAATCAAGCTATGAAGTGTGAGTTGTGTGAAATTTTGATAGTCGTTAAGGAGGAAGAATGTGCCCAGGTCGTTGTTTGTCGATGTGCATTCAAAATGTTGAGCTGAAGGATGGGATCATCGCAATTCAAACTGAGATGGCACAACTGAAAAGTAGACAGAATTTTCGCAGAGAGGATGCGTGGATGCGGCCTACAAAAATACGCTCCCTTGGGTTGGGTCTGCCATTGACACAGACCAGGACATACTGAGGTTGATTTCCCAAACATGCAGTAACACAACAGTGTTTCAACCACCTCTACCCAGATGCCATCTACCCAGTGGGTGACAGTCGCCGGTTAAGGTAAAAGCCAAGGGACAGGTAGAAAAACGAGCTGTTCCTGGGCAATACATTTCAGCCACATACAGAGCTGGAATCTCCACTCCCACAGCAGGATTCGCAAGAAGGTGTCTCGTGCGCAGGCAGCGATCCCAGCGTACCAGGGACGTGTGAGTAATGAGCGACCCGCGGCTCCCAGTCTGAGATTAGTTCAAGGCACCCCTCGACTCCAAATTCCAGCAACGTTCGAAACGGGGGAGCAGCAGGAGCTTCGTCTGACAACCTTATTCTGAAAATAGGCACATTTTCTTCATTTCCCCCCCCCCCAATTTTCACTTAAAATGATATACCCGAGTCTAACTGCCTGTAGCTCAGGACCTGAAGAAATGAAGAAAGGGTCTGCTAAATGACTTAAATGTAAATGTATGCTTATTCTTGATACCATTTGAGAAACACTTTGAAGTTTGTGGAAATGTGAAATGAATGTAGGAGAATATAACACATTAGATCTGGTAAAAGATACAGGGTTTTTTTTAGCATTTTTTTAGTATTTTTTTGTACCATCTTTGAAATGCAAGAGAAAGGCCATAATGTATTATTCCAGCCCAGGCGCAATTTAGATAATTTTTTTTGCAGTGGATGTGCAAACTTTTAGACTGATCCAATGAATCTTTGCATTTCTGTTCAAAATGTTGTATCAAGACTGCCCAAATATGCCTAATTTGCTTTATTCATCCTTTTTCAAGTTCATAATTGTGCACTCTCCTCAAACAATAGCATAGTATTCTTTCACTGTAATAGCTACTGTAAATTGGACAGTGCAGTTAGATTAACAAGAATTTAATCATTCTGCCCATATCAGATATGTCTATGTTCTGGGATTTTTTGGGGTTTCTTACAACCTCATGCTAATCACATTAGCCTATATTAGCTCAACCGTCCTGGGGGGGATGGGGAAGCACAGATCCTGTAGAGGTTAAAACAACTGTCAGGGTAGAGCACATCACTTCTAAAATTAGATCATACGAATTAACACGTACTGTGCTGACTGAACACAAAACTAAAATCTGTTTTCCAACATTGTTATATAGGCTACATATGATAATAGACACAATTATTACACCTACATATTAACAAACACAATTTTAACATGATCATCACAATGTAGTACAGCACTTATTCATTAATGAATGAATGCCTGTGCGAAGTTGCTGTATATTGGCGGGAACTAGAACACGCTGTTGTACACCTCGATCCAGAGCATCCCGAACATGCTCAATGAGTGACATGTCTGGTGAATATGCAGGCCATGGAAGAACTGGGACATTTTCAGCTTCCAGGAGTTGTGTACAGATCCTTGCAGCATGGGGCTGTGCATTATCATGCTGAAACATGAGGTGATGGCGGCGGATGAATGGCACGATAATGGGCCTCAGGATCTCGTTACAGTATCTCTGCATTCAAATTGCCATTGATAAAATGCAATTGTGTTCATTGTCTATAGCTTATGCCTGCCCATACCATAACCACACCACCACCATGGCGCACTCTGTTCACAACGTTGATATCAGCAAACTGCTCGCCCACACAACGACCATCTGCCCGGTATAGTTGAAACCGGGATTCATCCGTGAAGAGCACATGTCAACATGTTTGAGGTGTTGGCAGCTCCATAATTTATTCTCATTGAGCAGTGGCAATTATAATCTTTATCCATTGCAGTTGTAATCTACTAGGAAACCAAAATGTTCCCAAACTGCAGATTGAAATGATGATGGAGAATCTTCCTGGTTTATCGACCCTGCCACTCACCATCGTACAGAATTAGTTCCCGGCTGCGACTCACAAAAGGACAGTTGGACAATTAAGATTAGAATTTTGATGACTGTGCGTATAAACTCTAGTTGTTTTTAACCTAATAGCTTGAAAAAAGAAATAGTAATGATCTCATATTTACTCGAGGCATACATCACAGCGTAGGAATAGCCTATAGTGTTTTTCATTTATTTTTGTATCTTTTTATGTATTCATTCATTTTGACAGTACGGACCAAACAGAGGTGCCTGTACTCAACACCCCTAGTTTGTGCTAATAATTAGGACCCTGGTTTTACTCGTATAATGTATCAAGGTGTGTTTGTTTTGTCTGTGTTGCAGGATGCGACAGAGGTGTGTAAGATGTTTATGGCTCGGGACCCCCAGGAGCTTCGCTTCACAGTGGTGGCCCTGTCCAAGGCATGAACACAGCACTCACCGAACAAGAGAAGAAAATACAACTGCCAATAATTCTCAAGTGCTGAATTTTGTTAGCTCATTAGCATTTTTACTGAGTAGGTTAGCATGTGGTATGATGACAAAAAATTAACTGGAAAAAAAAAAAATATATATATATATATGATTAAAGTAAGCTAAGCGTGCGAGGAATCAGTAGCCTGTTTCTAAAAATACGATTGTCAGATTAAAAGTTGTCATGCAACTGAAAGTTATTGAAGTGTGTGCCATCACTACTTCCCCATTGCCCCTTAGTACTTTGAATGATTTAGGCTGAAGTTGCTCCGAGACACTGTCCTTGGGTCAGTTTTACATTTTCCAACTAATGGTTAAGGTTAGGATTGGGTAAGGTGATCCTAAATCTGTACCTAGGGAAAACTTCACCCAGATCACTTACAACTCTGCTGTATTACTGTAGCGGTAATTGAGCTTTCAGTTGGACTGTTCTGACCATGCACTAAAGTATACAGGCCATTAGGCAAGATCTCCAAACTCCTGTAACCTTTCAAAGATGATACTGACAGGTGTGGTAAGGTGTATGCAAAAACTCAATTGTCACAGGATGTTTTTATATTCCTGTGTAGAAATTAGAAATACACAAAAGCGTCAGTTTCATTGACTTGCAATATATTGAACTATATATTTAAAGGCCCAATGCAGATGTTTAAAAAAAACTAAAAAAACTCTAAACCATTTCTCTGTAACAATTAAGTACCCATACTTAATTTTCAATTAAAATGATAAAAAAAAGAAACCGAAATTGGGGAAGGGAAAACTGAAAACAAGCTGTTATTGGCTGAGAGGTTTGGAACTGTTTTTTTTCTTATTGGTCTATTAACTAATTTACCTCCTGGTGATATCACCAGGCAGAACAAAACTCCATCCCACCACAACCGGCTGAAATTTCAGGTCTTTTCAAACAGCTCTTACACTAAAAGGGCATTATCAATTTCACAGCACTATTCCAACCTCATTGTGTGGAAATGTATATAAAACAGGAAAATCAGTTTTGACTGCAATGGGCCTTTTAAGTATGTTTGATTATTGATTGACATGGGGAGTAGTTAAACAACATGATATAGCTTCTACCACGGTGCCTACCTTTTGTAAAAACTGGCAAATTAAAATACCAAAATGATTGAAATCCTACTTTGTGATTTCACTCGCACACACCCTATCTATCATGTAGCCAAATGACTAAGAGTAAATATTTTACCTTTGTTTTCATAATGAAAACAAGACAATATGACTATACATATTTAATATAATGAAAACAACAAACCTCTTCTTTCTTAGTCACTTGGATACATGCAATATATGCCTTGTTTGTTAGAATGTCACATTTAAAAAAATGTTTTGGGGGGGTACAGTTTTTATTTGCTTTTGGGGGGGGTTACAGGTACAATATTTAAATTCATATTTGATATTCCGTTATATTTGACTGGGCTGCCACTCAGAAGAAGAAAAAACATTACAAAAGGTAAATAGCTACAAACTTTTGATAATATTTTTACGTTTAGGTAGTAATTCTGTATATACAGTGCATTTGGAAAGTGTTCAGACCTCTTAAATGATTACACATTTTATGTTACAGCCTTATTCTAGAATTGATATTTTTTTCCTAATCAATCTCCCCACAATACCCCATAATGACAAAAACAGGTTTTTAGACATTTTTGCGAATTTATAAAAAATAAAACTGAAATATCACATTTATGTAAGTATTCAGACCCTTCACTTAGTACTTTGTTGAAGCACCTTTGGCAGTGATTACAGCCTTGAGTCTTCTTGGGTATGAGGCTACAAGCTTGGTGAGCTTCTCCCATTCTTCTCTGCAGATCCTCTCAAGCTCTGTCAGTTTGGTTGGGGATCGTCGCTGCACAGATATTTTTAGGTCTCCAGAGATGTTCGATCGGGTTCAAGTCTGGGTTCTGGCTGGGCCTCTCAAGGACATTCAGAGACTTGTGCCAAAGCCACTCCTGCGTTGTCTTGGCTGTGTGCTTAGGGTCGTTGTCCTGTTGGAAGGTGAACGTTCGCCCCAGTCTGAAGTCCTGAGCGCTCTGGAGCAGGTTTTCATTGAGGATCTCTCTGTAGTTTGCTCCGTTCATTTTTCCCTCGATCCTGACTAGTCTCCCAGTCCCTGCTGTTGAAAAAACATCCCCACAGCATGATGCTGCCACCATGCTTCACCGTAAGGATGGTGCCAGGTTTCCTCCAGACCTGACTCTTGGCATTCAGGCCAAATAATTCAATAGTGGTTTCATCAGACCAGAGAATCTTGTTTCTCACAGAGTCCTTCTTTAGGTGCCTTTTGGCAAACTCCAAGTGGGCTGTCATGTGCCTTTTACTGAGGAGTGGCTTCCATCTGGCCACTCTACCATAAAGGCCTGATTGGTGGAGTGCTGCAGAGATGGTTGTCTTTCTGGAAGGTTCTTTCATCTCCACAGAGGAACTCTGGAGCTCTGTCAGATTGACCATTGGGTTCTTGGTCACCTCCCTGACCAAGGCCCTCCTCCCCCAATTGCTCAGTTTGGCTGGCCAACTCTAGGAAGAGTCTTGGTGGTTCCAAACTTCTTCCACTTAAGAAGGATGGAGGCCACTTTGTTCTTGGGGACCTTCAGTGCTGTAGACCTGTTTTGGTACCCTTCCCCAGATCTGTGCCTCGACACAATCCTGTCTTGGAGCTCTGTGGACAATTCCTTCGACCTCATGGCTTGTTTTTTTCTCTGACATGCACTGTCAACTGTGGGACCGTATATAGACAGGTGTATTTCTTTCCAAATCATGTCCAATCAATTGGTAAGCACAGGTGTACTCCAAGTTGTAAAAACATCTCAAGTATGATTGACGGAAACAGGATGCACATGAGCAACCCAGGGATGTGTGTGCTTTGGGGACCTTTAACAAAATGTGATTGGCAGAACGGGTGTTGTGTGTCGAGGATAAGGGCTGCAGTAGGTATCTCAGATAGGGGGGCCTAAGAGGGTTTTCTAAATAAGCATCAACAAGTGGGTCTTGCGACGGGTTTACAGAGGAGTATAGAGTGAGTGCAGTGATGTGTCCTATAAGGAGCATTTGTGGCAAATCTGATGGCTGAATGCTAAAGAATATCTAGCCGCTGAGATGAAAGAGGAGCGATCACGATAGAGGAAACCAAGTCTAGATTGAACCTTAGCCTGCAGCTGTGATATGTGTACTGTCTAGCCATACTCCCAAGTACTTGGATCAAGCTCTAAATCCTCAGAGGTAGTAATCACACCGGTGGGGAGAGGGGCATTCTTCTTACCAAACCACATGACCTTTGTTTTGGAGGTGTTCAGAACAAGGTTAAGGGCTGAGAAAGCTTGTTGGACACTAAGAAAGCTTTTTTGTAGAGCGTTTAACACAAAATCCTGGGAGGGGCCAGCTGAGTATAAGACTGTATCATCTGCATATAAATGGATGAGAGCTTCCTACTGCCTGAGCTATATTGTTGATGTAAATTGAGAAGAGCGTGGGGCCTAGGTTTGAGCCTTGCGGTACTCCCTTGGTGACAGGCAGTGGCTGAGACAGCAGATGTTTTGACTTTATACACTGCACTCTTTGAGAGTAGTAGTTAGCAAACCAGGCCAAAGACCCCTCAGAGACACAAATACTCCTTAGCCGGCCCACAAGAATAGAATGGTCTATCGTATCAAAAGCTTTTGCCAAGTCCAAAATAGCAGCACAACATTGCTTAGAATCAAGGGCAATGGTGACATCATTGAGGACCTTTAAGGTTGCAGTGACACATCCATAACCTGAGCGGAAACCAGATTGCATACCAGAGAGAATACTATAGATATCAAGAAAGCCAGTCAGTTGATTATTGAGAAGTTTTTCCAACACTTTTGATAAACAGGACAAAATAGAAAAAGGCCTTTAACAGTTATGATCAGCTTGATCTCCCCCTTTAAATAAATGATTCACCGTGGCTGCCTCCAAGCAATGGGAACGTCCCCAGAGAGGAGAGACCGGTTAAAAAGGTCAGAGATAGGCTTGGTGATGATAGGGGCAGCAACCTTTAAGAAGAAAGGATCTAAACCATCTGACCATGATGGTTTTTTGGGGGTCAAGTTTAAGAAGCTCCTTTAGTACCTCACTCAGTGACCACCTGCAGGGAGAAACTTTGTGGAGGGGCAGGGGAAAAAGAGGGAGATGCATCAGGGCTAGTTGCATTAGAAGGGGTGGGAGATGAGGAAATGTTGGACGGGCAATGAGGCATGGCTGAGTCAAATAGGAATCCTGATGATTAAAGAGCTCAGCAATGTGCTCCTTCTCAGTAACAACCACATCATCAACATTAAGGGACATGAGCAGCTGTGAGGAGGAGGGTTTATTCTCCAGGTCTTAAACCATTTACCAGAACTTCTTGGGGTTAGACCCACAGAGAGAGAACTACTCCTTAAAGTAACTAACTTTGGCCTTCCGGATAGCCTGAGTGCACTTATTTCTCATTTGCCTGAACAAGAGCCAGTAAGCCTAAGTATGCGTGTGCCAAACCTTTTGCCAACTGAAATTCTTGAGGTGGAGTAACTCTGCAAGATCACGGTCGAACCTGTTTTTAATTCTCATTGTTAACAATACCATTGAAAATATCAAGCGTCTTCGACAGTGGGGATCTGATTTTGAACCAATTTACAGACGCCATGAAGGAAGGCTTGCTCATTAAAGTTTTTTTAGTCAGCGTCTATGACAAATCAGGACAGGTCGTTTCACTGAGCAGCCATTACGAACACAGGCTGAAAACAGTGATCACTAAGGTCATTACAGAAAACACCAGACTGATACCTGTCAGGATTATTTGTGAGGATAACATTAAGGACTTTTATTACTGTAAGCGAAAGTTATTAAAAAATATATGGATAAAAAAATATATAGTTTTTGTTATGAAAACAATTAGAATTGAAACATATTGAAAATGATTTTGAAAGCATTCAGTTGATATTTGCATCCAATCTTAAAGTTTATTTGGTCAAACATATTTTCACTCTCAGTTCTTGTCCTTTCCCTTGAGATGACCATTTCCCCCCCCACGTTCAAGTAATCTTTTCTCTCCACTGAGTTTTGGTACTCTGCTGACATGGAGGGGTTAGGGGGAATGGGCGTGTCCATGGAGCCACAACCTTGGAGTGACAAGAAACACTTGGTGAATCCCAAACCACCTCATCACCCTTACCAACTCACTCAGAAGGCCCTCTGTGTCACATGTTGCTGACGAAACTCTAAAGGGCATGGGCGGATTGCCCGTCTGGCAATTCTCGCAAATTACATCTTTTATAAGGGTGGGCAGGTCGAAATTGACAAAAATATAAGTGCCTTCAGAAAGTAATTCTCACCCCTTGACTTTTTCCACATTTTGTTGTGTTACAGCCTGAATTTAAAATGGATTACATTGAGATTGTTTGTCACTGGCCTACACACAATACCCCATAATTTCAAAGTGGAATTGATGTTTTTCAAAATGTTTACTAATTAATAAAAAATGAAAGGTGAAATGTCTTGAGTCAAAATCAAATCACATTTTATTGGTCACGTACACATATTTAGCACATCAAATCAAATGTATTTATATAGCCCTTCTTACATCAGCTGATATCTCAAAGTGCTGTACAGAAACCCAGCCTAAAACCCCAAACAGCAAGTAATGCAGGTGTAGAAGCACGGTGGCTAGGAAAAACTCCCTAGAAAGGCCAGAACCTAGGAAGAAACCTAGAGAGGAATCAGGCTATGAGGGGTGGCCAGTCCTCTTCTGGCTGTGCTGGGTGGAGATTATAACAGAACATGGCCAAGATGTTCATATGTTCATAGATGACCAGCAGGGTCAAATAATAATAATCACAGTGGATAATAATCGAGGGTGGAACAGGTCAGCACCTCAGGTGCACATGTTATTGCGGGTGTAGCGAAATGCTTGTGTTCCTAGCTCCAACAGTGCAGTAATATCTAACAATTCAAAAAAATACACAAATCTAAAAGTAAAAGAATGGAATTAAGAAATATATAAATATTAGTACAAAAAAAATGCATGAAATGAAATGTATGCATTCACTACTGTAAGTCGCTCTGGATAAAAGCGTCTGCTAAATGACAAATGTAAATGTAAAAATGTAGGACGAGCAATGTCGGAGTGGCATTGACAGAAATACAGTAGAATACACTATGAAATGAGTAAAGCCCATATGCCACTGGTTAAGAGAAAATGTAATTGTTTTGTGGCAGAACAATATGAAGTTCAATGTGTTGTTGTTGTTGTCTTGGTCAGTTTAGCTCAGCAAATGCCACCCTCTTCAATCTGCCGCCATAGGCAGCCGCATAATCCTGCCTAATGAGCGGGCCTGCCTTGCCTGTATTAGAGGACCGATATAGCCCTCTGCAGGCCTGGACATTTTTTTCTCACAAAAGTAGTGCACTTGGCCTTTACTACTCCTGTATTAGTGGAACAATACAGCAGTCTGTGGCACAGGGAGAAATGTTTTTATCCCAAATTTGCAGCACCGCCACCCCTAAGCGAACCCCACTTTTACATCGGCACATAGAGTATTTTTTTCTATAAGCCAACATGTAATTCATATGCAGTGTATTGCATTGCAGTGAATGGAGTGGGTGGAGTAAGGAGTTACCAGTACTCTGTATTTAACTTGTTGCCCACCACACCTAGACCAATTTAAGTTTTGTAGACTCTAGTAATTCCAATTACATACTATATATATGTATTTTATCAAAAGTGCCTACAACAATATATTTCAACATAACAGCATTGGTGTGAAGTTAAAAAAAAATGCTGGTATAAATAATACAATATTTAAAATAAAAGTATGTCAAATTATCTTTTTTTGTGGTTGCAATGATGTGAAAACCATTGTAGTGTACTAGTGTAGGTGCAAAAAAAAAATCTATATTCCCAAACTTTAGCATGTCTTTATCTCAAATCTGCGACAGTACTGCCAGCATAACATCTTTATCCCTCATTAATTATAGAACGTTCATATTTCAAGATTCCCGAAAGGACAGTCTCTTTGGCAAAGGACAGGAATGGCAAGGAGTGGAATGTTGTAGTTGAACAGAGACAGCAACCAGGCCAGCCAAGGTCAAATTTGCTCTCAAAGTTCTAATTCAAGACTGATAGTTAAATTTAGCTGACAGTCTCGTACCTACATCTTAGGAGGAACGACTACTGTCCAAAAAAAGCACCGCTAATAAAGTATGGTAGGCATACGATGGCTCAAGTGAGAGGCTAAAGTAATCAACTGCTCCGCCAGGTGGCGTGATAGATCCAGTCGAGAAAAGTGCACGTCAAAGGTGGTGCTGTTGCTTCGGAGAGTGGAGGAAGAGAAACATCCTGACGCTCAAGAGGCAGTTTCGGTCGGATGGTACATTTACAGTTCTTTCTATACCTTCAGATAGCCCACTAGGGCCGAACAATCTAGGGAATAATCTGGCGGGTGTGTAGTCGAGACCGAACAGGTAGGTCAAAATAAACTTTGGGCGCGTTCGTAAATTCACTTTGGCTATCTATTCCGAATGTGGCAGAGCGCAGAATAACTGATGCATTTACGAACGCTCAACAGCGGTTGAATATGGCCGGTGCCAGTAAACGTCGGCAAAAAAAACGTAATTAAATTGTCGCCAGCAGGACAGTTACATTCACCAACGCACTGGATAACATGAAAACAGCCTAACCAGCTCTCCTTGGGCGAGTAAAACGGTCAGATTGAGGTGTTATCTCATTTGTGTCTGGGAGTAACTTGCCAGTTAGCTTGGGTGCTTGACTGCCGTTGGGATCAACCTCTACTCCTCGGCCAGAGCGTCTGGACTTGCTCTGAATTTACGAACACACCCGTTGTTGCGTTCTCCCAGGGTAGTATCAATAGCAAGATGAACAATGTCAAGTTTCACTTAAGATTGACTAACCTAAATGTTACATGTGTAGATTTGTGGTGCGCCAAGTATCTAAACTTCTCAACTCCAGAAATCATCGTGGAGTTGAGGTAAGCCTAAAGTTACTTGGCAATGGTGTAGAGCAGATGGAGAAAAGATGCTCAACTGTTGTGCAAAGGGATGCTTGTTTGAACATATCCAAAGGATACATTTATTTTGACTGGTTTAAATCATGCCAATAGAATATAGTACAGTATGAATGCTATTTTTTATTGTAGTTTTATCTTTTCCGTTGCACCTGTTAACTTGGCATCCCACTGGGCCACACATCAGTTCAATGTCTAGTTTTGATTTACATTTGGTTGAGTTGTCAACTAAGGTGAAATCAAAAAAAATGGGACCATGTTATTTGATTTAGGTTAAAAGTCAGGTGAAAAAATATTACTTTTTTCAAATCCAATCAGTTTTTCCACTTGATTCAACATCATCACATTGCATGTTTTGGTTGAAATGATGTGGAAACAATGTTGAATGAATTTGTTTTTGCCCAGTTGGATAATAGCCTAAACAATTGTTTTTTAGGCTATTTCTTTGTTGTACAAACTAGAGGACATCTAGCTGTCACATGACATTATTGATTTAATTGATCAGATCTTAGTCGGAGCTTGGAACTGTTCGATGGAGTGGCGAGAGCAATCATCCATCAGCTGCGATTCTGCCTTCTTGGAGGCACAGATATGGGTGGAGGTAAGAAGAACCACAAAAATATTTAACTGTAAACTTTGTAGCCTACCTCTGTCTAGTTCTATTGAAAATCTAATGCACTAATTCAAAGTTCCCCAAACTTGGTCCTGGGTCCCCCCATGGGTGCAAGTTTTTAGTTTTTTTGACCTAGCGCTACACAGCTGATTCAAATAATCAAAGCTTGATGATGAGCTGGTTATTGGAATCAGCTGTGAAGTGCTAGGACAAAAAACAAGAGGCCCCAGGACCACGTTTGGGAAATCCTGCACTAATGGAGCAAAAGTCCCAAAAAGGTATGTGTGTTTAAAAGGTAGGCCTAATTTAGACTTCATTGCGGGCAGAGTTATCCAACTGAGAGCCTTGCGGATTCACTTGTGCCAGCTCATTCCCAAAATTATGAAATGTGTACATAGTAGCCTACTCATACTTGCGTTTACACAGGCAGCCCAATTTTGATATTTCTCCACTAATTGGTCTTTGACCAGTCAGATCAGCTATTTTGCCAATAATTGGGCTAAAGATCAGTATGGGTCTGCCTGTGTAAACGCAGCCATAGAGGCTGTGTCTACACTTGACACTTACATGCCACTTCTGCTACCAGAATAAGATGCATTGAAAAGACCGGTCTAGATATGCAAAAGTCGCATTGTGATCAGATTGTGTTCAAATCTGGCTGACCACATCAAGAGTGTGTGAATTTCTCCTCAGGCTGGAAGCAATCAGGCTACCGAAAGCGCATCATTTGGCGACGTCATCAGCACTCCACCCACAAGTCTCCAGAAAATGTGTCGGAGCAAGAGGCATCTTTTTTCATTAAACGTTCCTTGTGTGTGAGGAAAGTGTTTGCTGGCTTCATAAATGCTAGCCAGCTAGCTTATTAGGATTTTTTTTTGGGGGGGGGGGGGGGGGGGGGCTAGAGTTAAGTGAACCACTTTGCAAAGCTTGCAGGCTAGTTATAGAGTTTAGCTGGCTAGTTAGCTACAGTAGTTGGCTACTGCCATCAAGTTGTTGTTGTGTTATCATATTTGGCCTGTTCCACCGTTTGCAGAATGCATACAGGCATTTGATTATAGTGCGGGAAAAGGGAATAGGGACACAATGTGGGCAAGGTAGACACATTTAAATGTAGGTGTAGACGCATGACGTGTTCAGAATTTCATGATCATAATCAAAAGCTGCATAAACTGTCAAGTGTAGACACGGCAAGAGACTCATTAGCCTATACCAGTGGTTCTCAACTGGTTTTGCCTGGGGACCCAAAATTGACATGGACAATTGAGTCACGACCCAATATTATGGACTGTTGATGAATACATTTTGTGATGTTGTATTGCAGCTGCCTTTTTGGGCAGGCTGCAATAGACTGTCTAAATGGGTTACCATTATGGTATTAAAGAAAGTCATTAAACGGCCATATTACTGAGAACATGTATAATAAATTCAAGAGAATAAGCCATTTTAATTAGGAGACCAGTTCAGGAGTGGGGTGTAATACATTATCAGACTCAGAACATAACATCAAGACCAGGCCAATAATGTTAATTAACAGTAACACACACCAGTCCAATAATGTTAATGAACAGTAACACACACCAGTCCAATAATGTTAACAGGAACACACACCAGTCTAATAATGTTAATGAACAGGGACACACACCAGTCCAATAATGTTAACAGGAACACACACCAGTCCTGTAATGTTAAAAGGAACACACACCAGTCCAATAATGTTAATGAACAGGAACACACGCCAGTCCTATAATGTTAACAGGAATACACACTAGTCCAATAATGTTAACAGGAACACACACCAGACCAATAATGTTAATGAACAGGAACACACACCAGTCCTATAATGTTAAAGAACAGGAACACACACCAGTCCAATAATGTTAACAGGAACACACACCATTCCAATAATGTTAATGAACAGGAACACACACCAGTCCAATAATGTTAACAGGAACACACACCAGTCCAATAATGTTAATGAACAGGAACACACACCAGTCCTATAATGTTAACAGGAACACACACCAGTCCATTAATGTTAATGAACAGGAACACACACCAGTACAATAATGTTAACAGGAACACACACCAGTCTAATAATGTTAATGAACAGGAACACACACCAGTCCAATAATGTTAACAGGAACACACACCAGTCTAATAATGTTAATGAACAGGAACACACACCAGTCCAATAATGTTAACAGGAACACACACCAGTCCAATAATGTTAATGAACAGGAACACACACCAGTCCTATAATGTTAACAGGAACACACACCAGTCCATTAATGTTAATGAACAGGAACACACACCAGTACAATAATGTTAACAGGAACACACACCAGTCTAATAATGTTAACAGGAACACACACCAGTCCAATAATGTTAACAGGAACACACACCAGTCCAATAATATTAATGAAAAGGAACATATACCAGTCCAATAATGTTAATGAACAGGAGCACACACCAGTCCTATAATGTTAATGAACAGGAACACACACCAGTCCAATAATGTTAATGAACAGGAACATATACCAGTCCAATAATGTTAATGAGCAGGAACATATACCAGTCCAATAATGTTAATGAACAGGAACACACACCAGTCCAATAATGTTAATGAACAGTATCACACACCAGTCCAATAATGTTAACAGGAACACACACCAGTCATATAATGTTAATGAACAGGAACACACACCAGTCCAATAATGTTAACAGGAACACACACCAGTCCAATAATGTTAACAGGAACACACACCAGTCCAATAATGTTATCAGGAACACACACCAGTCCAATAATGTTAACAGGAACACACACCAGTCCAATAATGTTAACAGGAACACACATCAGTCCAATAATGTTAACAGGAACACACACCAGTCATATAATGTTAATGAACAGGAACACACACCAGTCCAATAATGTTATCAGGAACACACACCAGTCCAATAATGTTAACAGGAACACACACCAGTCCAATAATGTTATCAGGAACACACACCAGTCCAATAATGTTAACAGGAGCACACACCAGTCCAATAATGTTAACAGGAACACACATCAGTCCAATAATGTTAATGAACAGGAACACACACCAGTCCAATAATGTTAACAGGAACACACACCAGTCCAATAATGTTAATGAACAGGAACACACACCAGTCCAATAATGTTAACAGGAACACACACCAGTCCAATAATGTTAATGAACAGGAACACACACCAGTCCAATATTGTTAATGAACAGTAACACACACCAGTCCTATAATGTTAATGAACAGTAACACACACCAGTCCTATAATGTTAACAGGAACACACACCAGTCCAATAATGTTAATGAACAGGAACACACACCAGTCCTATAATTTTAATGAACAGGAACACACACCAGTCTCATAATGTTAATGAACAGGAACACACACCAGTCCAATAATGTTAATGAACAGGAACACACACCAGTCCAATAATATTAATGAACAGGAATACACACCAGTCCAAAAATGTTAATGAACAGGAACACACACCAGTCCTATAATGTTAATGAACAGGAACACACACCAGTCCAATAATGTTAACAGGAACACACACCAGTCCAATAATAGTAAGAGGAACACACACCAGTCCAATAATGTTAATGAACAGGAACACACACCAGTCCATTAATGTTAATTAACAGGAACACACACCAGTCCAATAATGTTAACAGGAACACACACCAGTCCAATAATGTTAACAGGAACACACACCAGTCCAATAATGTTAATGAACAGGAACACACACCAGTCCAACAATGTTAACAGGAACACACACCAGTCCAAGAATGTTAATGAACAGGAACACACACCAGTCCAATAATGTTAATGAACAGGAACACATACCAGTCCATTAATGTTAATGAACAGGAACACACACCAGTCCAATAATGTTAATGAACAGGAACACACACCAGTCCAATAATAGTAAGAGGAACACACACCAGTCCAATAATGTTAATGAACAGGAACACACACCAGTCCAATAATGTTAACAGGAACACACACCAGTCCAATATTGTTAATGAACAGGAACACACACCAGTCCAACAATGTTAACAGGAACACACACCAGTCCAAGAATGTTAATGAACAGGAACACACACCAGTCCAAGAATGTTAATGAACAGGAACACACACCAGTCCTATAATGTTATTGAACAGGAACACACACCAGTCCAATAATGTTAATGAACAGGAACACACACCAGTCCAATAATGTTAATGAACAGGAACACACACCAGTCCAATAATGTTAATGAACAGGAACACATACCAGTCCAATAATGTTAATGAACAGGAACACACACCAGTCCAATAATAGTAAGAGGAACACACACCAGTCCAATAATGTTAACAGGAACACACACCAGTCCTATAATGTTAATGAACAGGAACACACCAGTCCTATAATGTTAATGAACAGGAACACACACCAGTCCTATAATGTTAACAGGAACACACACCAGTCCAATAATGTTAATGAACAGGAACACACACCAGGCCAATAATTTTATCAGGAACACACACCAGTCCAATAATAGTAAGAGGAACACACACCAGTCCAATAATGTTAACAGGAACACACACCAGTCCTATAATGTTAATGAACAGGAACACACACCAGTCCAATAATTTTATCAGGAACATACACCAGTCCAATAATGTTAATGAACAGGAACACACACCAGTCCAATAATCTCAACAGGAACACACACCAGTCCAATAATCTTAACAGGAACACACACCAGTCCAATAATGTTAATGAACAGTAACACACACCAGTCCAATAATGTTAATGAACAGTAACACACACCAGTCCTATAATGTTAATGAACAGGAACACACCAGTCCTATAATGTTAATGAACAGGAACACACACCAGTCCTATAATGTTAACAGGAACACACACCAGTCCAATAATGTTAATGAACAGGAACACACACCAGTCCAATAATTTTATCAGGAACACACACCAGTCCAATAATAGTAAGAGGAACACACACCAGTCCAATAATGTTAACAGGAACACACACCAGTCCTATAATGTTAATGAACGGGAACACACACCAGTCCAATAATTTTATCAGGAACACACACCAGTCCAATAATGTTAATGAACACACACCAGTCCAATAATTTTACATTTACATTTTAGTCATTTAGCAGACGCTCTTATCCAGAGCGACTTACAGTAGTGAATGCATACATTTCATACATTTTTTTTTTTCCTGTGCTGGCCCCCCGTGGGAATCGAACCCACAACCCTGGTGTTGCAAACACCATGCTCTACCAACTGAGCTACAAGGAAGGCTATAATCTCAACAGGAACACACACCAGTCCAATAATCTTAACAGGAACACACACCAGTCCAAAAATGTTAATGAACAGTAACACACACCAGTCCAATAATGTTAATGAACAGTAACACACACCAGTCCTATAATGTTAATGAACAGGAACACACACCAGTCCAATAATGTTAACAGGAACACACACCAGTTCAATAATGTTAATGGACAGTAACACACACCAACCAGTCTGGATTCGAACACCTGGAGTCGGTCTTATGTAGCAAGATTTTAAATTGTGTGTTTTACATTAGATAAAAGTAGAGACTCAGTAGACTCAGTAGAGACTATACAAAATGGTATATCATACACTGCATTTGACAAACAATGGGATAGTATTTCTGCTTTGAAAGTTGATCAACTTTGAATGAAAATCACCTTTGAATGTTTTGGTATCTATTGAAGAGCTCTTCTTTGTCGACACCCATTCAGCATCTTTCACACCCTCACCTTAATTTTTAGCCCCACCACCTCATTTTGCTCTCGAAGCGCACACTTGACGCTCTGGCCGATTTTGATTTTGTTTACATCTGGTTTACATGAAAACAGCCTAATCAGCTCTGCTGGCAACAATTTCATTACGCTTTTTTTCAGACGTTTACAGACACCGGCCGTATTCAACGGGTGTTGTACACACGTCACGTAACATTAGCTAACAAGCCAGCCAGCCAACATTAGCTAGTTAAACAACAAACAGTGCCAACAATGCCACAGTGCTGTGAGCTAACCAACTAGGTTCAATGTTAGCTAGCTAACATTAGGCTCTAACTAGAACGCCACACGGCTCTGGGAAATGAATAATAAAGTCAGCTAGGGAGCTAGCCAGCTAATGCTAGCTAGCTAGCTAGCTAAACTAAAACAGCAAATGGCTCTGGGAACTGAATAATATCAGCTAAGGAGCTAGCTAGATAACAGTACACTTTAGCTTGAAAACGTGTAATATCTGAATGTAGCTAGCTATCTTACCTGTATACATCATCGTGCATGGACGCATCTGCCTGTCAGGAATGCCATGCCACGGTTGCCCTTAGTTTGAAGATGTAATCCGGAGACAGGGTTTCCTCCATCACTTTCTGAAGGATCAAGTTTTGAAATCAGTGGAATAGAGTATGATAGCTAAAGAGGAGAGCCACACTTATGCAGCTCCACTACACAATACATTAAAAAAGCAGCGTTCGACAGGATTACCTGTCGATTAGCTTCTATGGCAGACCAATCCGAACTCCTCTCTCGGCATGTCCAGCCCACTCATTATCTCAGCCAATCATGGCTAGTGGGAAGGTTGCTCACTTTTTCTGTGACTTAACCAACAAGTCTCATAATTTAACAATTTATTCGTATTTACAGATGGCATACACGTTTGCTATTAAGGCACATGAACGTTCACATGTTCCAGAAGGCGTTTCTGTCAAAATACGCATTTTGATCAAAAAATGTTTTACATTCAAACGGCTCTCCTGTGAAGTCGTGACTTGCGACATACGCCTAGTTTCCTGAATCGGGTCACATATACACTCTGTGTGTGTAATCCATTAAGTGCCATCCATGCTTACTTTAATGTGTGTAGATGGAAACCCTTTCACTTCATCATTACTATCACGCTAATCAAGGTGGTCCTTTTTATACGAAGAGGATGATTCAATGTTCTCTTCTGTCTCTTCTCTGTGTACACTTTCTTTTCATGTGTGTATGTGCGTGCAAATCCTGCCTAGACCTGCTCACTCCATCACTTTGAATATTTTCAGGGATCTGCAGGCTCAGGGGTTCCAAGTACAAGCGATGATCAAAAACAAGAGTTTAAGATTGGCGCTAAACTCGGTCTACCATAGACCGGTAAGATTGTCACTAATGCTTTTTCTCCGTGCTGCTGTGCAGTTTGTTACCATTTTGATGCTCGATTTTCTCATCCAAAAAGTTATGTTTAACAGTCTGTTTCGTTTAGTTGATATTTTTGTATTGAATGTATTTACCGACGGCCTGCATATGTCCGGAAGAATACATCAGTTATTTTTACATTTCTTACTCTGGCTGTAAATCGCTATGTCTTTGACACGGATTGAGTTGCTATGTCTGTTCTTATGGAGGCTTCCCCATTCAGAGGAAAAAGTGAGCGTTTCATGCGCTGCAGGTAATCTGCGATCTGTAATCTTGCATTATTACAAAGACAAATTATAGGAATTTTAATGATCAACAATTCTTGTCTGATCTGGGATTGTGTGGATGGAGGGGTTGTAAGTTCTCTGATTCTGATCAGGCTCTAAATTGTTCTATTTCTTTGCTCAACTCTATTGCAGATAAGCATGCACCGTTCAAGAAACCAAGGGTAAAGTTTAGAGCTAATCTCAATCAGAGAAACTTCAGAAGATGTAGCATGGGCTAAAGCTAGACTGAAAGCTTGTGGTGTAAAGCTTGCCGCCATTGGACTCTGGAGCAGTGGAAACACGTTCTCTGGAATGATGAATCACGTTTCACCATCTGGCAGTCTGACGTACAAATCTGGGTTTGGCGGATGCCAGGAGAATGCTACCTGCCCCAATGCATAGTGCCAACTGTAAAGTTTGCTGGAGGAGGAATAATGGTCTGGGGCTGTTTTTCATGGTTTGGGCTAGGCCCCTTAGTTCCAGTGAACTGAGATGTTTGACGAGCAGGTGTCCACATACTTTTGGTCATGTAGTGTATGTGATAGCTGTTTGTTCTTCATGAATCAATTGTTTTGATGTTATTCTGTTCATGTTCACAGGGCTCCCTTGAAAAAATTAGACCCTGGTCTCAATGGTGACCCCCCCCCTAAATAAAAATGAGAAAGAAAAAAAACTAAAGGACAGTGCTATCACAGACAACCCTGAGGCTACGGCTGAGGACAGGAACAAGTACAAGTCCTGATACGACCTCTGCAGAGTGATCAAAAGGACAATATAGGATCAAGGGGTAATCATTTTACACAGGGTCCGATGCCTGCCGTATGTGGCAGTGGCTACAGTCCATTACGGATTACAAAGGAAGACCCAGCCGTGATCTGCCCAATGATGCCGCTCTTCCAGATGAAGTCATTGCATTTTATGCACGCTTCGACAATAACAACACCGTACCGTGCGTGAGGGCCCCCACTGATCCAGAGGACTGGGTGAGTAAGAGGCCAACATGAGTATGGTCTTTAATTAGGTCAACACTCGCAACGGTCAACACTCACTCTGGACGGTATTCCATGGCGCGTTCCCAGAGCATGCACAGATCAGCAGGCATATTCACTGTAATTTTCCATATCCTAGTCTGTAATACCCACATGATTTAAAATGACTACCATCATTTCTGTTCTCAAGAACGCTAAGGCTTCCTGCCACAACGACTGCCGCCTCGTAGCACTCGCATTTATAATGCTGAGGTGAGGTGCTTTGAGAGGCTGGTTATGGCACACATCAACTCCATCATCCCAGACACACTAGACCCATTCCAATTTGCATACAGCCCCAACAGATCTGTCGACGACACAATCTCAATTGCGCTCCATGCTGTCCTCACCCACCTAGATAAGAGGATGTGAGAATGCTGTTCATTGACTAGGCGGAGGTGTTGCTAACATTTACGATAGCAAATTTCAATTTACAAAAAGAAAAGGACTGCGTTTTTGTCTTGAGATTTTCATGAAATCTATGCGGCCTACTCAATCACTTTTTATAGCTACTGTTTACAGGCCTCTTGGGCCATATACAGCGTTCCTCACTGAGTTCCCTGAATTCCTATCGGACTTTAGTCATGGCAGATAATATTCTTAACATTTTTGGTGACTTTAATATTCACATGGAAAAGTCCACAGACCCACTCCAAAAGGCTTTTGAAGCCATCATCGGGTTTTGTCCAACATGTCTCCGGACCTACACACTGCCACAGTCAAACTCTGGACCTAGTTTTAATATTAATATTTTTCCTCATAATCCTGGACTATCGGACCACCAATTTATTATGTTTGCAATCGCAACAAGTAATCTGTTTAGACCCCAACCAAGGATCCTCAAAAGCCATGCTATAAATTCCCGGACAACCCAAAGATTCCTAGATGCCCTTCCAAACTCCCTCCACCTACCCATGGACGTCTGTTTGGTTAACCACTGTTTGGTTAACCACCAAACTGAGGAACAAAATGTAACCTTGCGTAATACCCTAGATGCAGTCGCACCCCTAAAAACAAAAAACATTTGTCTTAAGAAACTAGCTCCCTGGTATACAGAAAATACCCGAGCCCTGAAGCAAGCTTCCAGAAAATTGGAACGGAAATGGCGCTCCACCAAACTGGAAGTCTTCTGAGGAGAATAAGAACAATCCGAAATGTATTTTTGATACTTTCGCAAAGCTACCTAAAAAGCATTCCCCAAGAGAGGATGGCTTTCACTTCAGCAGTGATAAATTCATGAACATCTTTGACGAAAATATAAGGATCACTAGAAAGCAAATGATGGACTCGTCTTTAAATCTGAGTATTTCTCCTAAGCTCAGTTGTCCTGAGTCTGCACAACACTGCCAGGACCTAGGATCAAGGGAGACACTCAAGTTTTTAAAAACTATATCTCTTGACACATTGATTAAAACAAGTCATGGCATATTAACCTTCAAGCTGCATACTGGACCCTATTCCAACTAAACTACTGAAAGAGCTGCTTCCTGTGCTTGGCCCTCCTACAGTTGAAGTCGGAAGTTTACATACACTTAGGTTGGAGTCATTAAAACTTGTTTTTCAACCACTCCACAAATTTCTTGTTAACAAACTAGAGTTTTGGCAAGTCGGATAGAACATCTACTTTGTAGTAATTTTTCCAACAACTGTTTACAGACAGATTATTTCACTTATAAGTCACTGTTTCACAAATCGACATAACCTGAAAAGTCTGCTCAGCAAGGAAGAAGCCACTGCTCCAAAACTGCCATAAAAAAGACAGACTACGGTTTGCAACTGCACATGGGGACAAAGATCGTACATTTTGGAGAAATGTCCTCTGGTCTGATGAAACAAAAATAGAACTGTTTGGCCAAAATGACCATTGTTATGTTTGGAGGAAAAAGGGGGAGGCTTGCAAGCCGAAGAACACCATCCCAACCGTGAAGCATGGGAGTGGCAGCATCATGTTCTAGGGGTGCTTTGCTGCAGGAGGGACTGGTGCACTTCACAAAATAGAGGGCATCATGAGGTAGGAAAATTATGTGGATATATTGAGTCAACATCTCAAGACATCAGTCAGGAAGTTAAAGCTTGGTCGCAAATGGGTCTTCCAAATGGACAATGAGTCCAAGTATACTTCCAAAGTTGTGGCAAAATGGCTTAAGGACAACAAAGTCAAGGTATTGGAGTGGCCATCACAAAGCCCTGACCTCAATCCTATAGAAAATTTGTGGGCAGAACTGAAAAAGCATGTGCGAGCAAGGAGGCCTACAAACCTGACTCAATTACACCAGCTCTGTCAGGAGGAATGGACCAAAATTCACCCAATTTATTGTGGGAAGCTTGTGGAAGGCTACCGAAAACGTTTGACCCAAGTTAAGCAATGTAAAGGCAATGCTACCAAATACTAATTGAGTGTATGTAAACTTCTGACCCACTGGGGGGAATGTGATGAAAGAAATAAAAGTTGAAATAAATAATTCTCTCTACTATTATTCTGACATTTCACATTCTTAAAATAAAATGGTGATCCTAACTGACCTAGACAGGGACTTTTTACTAGGATTAATTGTCAGGAATTGTGAAAACTGAGTTTAAATGTATTTGGCTAAGGTGTATGTAAACTTCCGACTTCAACTGCACGTCAATGTCATTCTCAGAGGCTACCCAGAGCATATCCCAAAAACAATCTTGAAGCATGGATTCCGATTGGTCAGACCAGCATTGAATAGACCTCAGCACGGGTACTTCCTATTTGTTTCTGGCTATAGGAAGGGAGGGTCAAATGGAGCAATTAGTACAGTGAGGTGTGCTCTCCACCTCTGCTAGGCAATTAGCAATTATTGTTAGTTCTTTAGTCTCCCCTGGTTTCTCAGCGGCGGTCGTGTCAGTGGCGGTTTTGTCGCAAAACTAAGACCGTTGCTGAAACAGACTGTTCTGCAAAGTTGTTTGAGGAAGGAAGGAGAGGAGGTCTTCATACCACTCTCTCACTTGAGTATCTTACCTATTTATTTACAGATTATCTCATTTTACTCTTTTGTAGCTTTGTCAACTGTGTGTGTTTCCTATACCTGTTCACACCTCTCCCTGTAGGCTTTACAGATGCTCCCCACCCCATGGCTGCAACCCTTATAATTTAGTGTACCCTGCGCGCACAACCCATGTGGAATTCCGGATCTCTGGCAGTGGTTGGAACTGCCGATCAAGAACGCTGAGTTCGTCTCTATCCTTCACACCCTTGACTTTTTGGCCCAGTCTGAGACATGGATCACCCCAGAGAACACTGCTGCTCTTTCTTCATCGGACAATTTTTTTTCTATCATAGTCTGAGAGCATCTGGTCATCGCGGTGGTGGCACAGGTCTACTCATTTCTCTTAAGTTTAGATTTTCTCCTCCCTCTCTCACCTGTCCATCTCCTCATTTGTATTCCATGCAGTCACTGTCACTTGTCCACTCAAGCTTAACATTATTGTAATCTATCGCCCACCAGTTGCCCTTGGAGAGTTCCTCAATGAGCTTGACACCTTGTTCAGCTCATTTCCTGACGATGGTTTACCGCTCTTTGTACTTGGCGACTTCAACCTTCCGACATCTGCCTTCTATTCATTTATTTCCCCTCCTTGCCTCCTTTTGACCTCACTCTGTCCCAATCCCCTGAGAATGCAGGCAACACACTTTACCTCATCTTTACTAGAGGTGGCTACTAATCTCACTGCAACCCCTCTCCAGGTTTCTGATCACTACTTTGTTTCCTTTTCTGTCTCCCTTTCCTCCAACCCTAACCACTCAGCCCTTACCCAGATGGTCATACGCCGTTGCAATCTTCGCTCTCTCTGTCTCTCTCCCACTACTCTCTCCTCTTATATCCTATCATCTTTCCCTTCTGCTAAATCCTTCTCCTGTCTCCTGATTCTGCTTCTTCGACCCTACTCCCCTCCTTTTTCCGCATCATATGAATCGCACTGTCCCCTTTCCTCCCGGCCGGCTCGGCCCTCCTGGTCCGTGGCCGAGCTTACAGAACAGGGCTGTGGGCAGTTGAACGAAAATGGAGGAAAACTAAAGTTTGTGGAGGACCTATCATCCTTTTACTCCCTCCTCTCTACCTTCTCTTCCACTGTATCTGCTGCTAAAGCCCCTTTTTACCACTCTAAATTTCAAGATTCTGCCTCTAACCCTAGGAAATCTTCCACCTCTTCCCTCTGCGGAGGACTTTGTCAGCCACTTTGGAAAAAAAGGTTGACGACATCTGCTACTCATTCACTCAGCCTATTGAGTCCACTGGTCTCACTCACACTGAACTACCCTACAGCTTGACCTTCTCCTCTTTCTCTCCAGATGACATCCTGCGACTAGTGAGGCCTGGCTGCCCGACAACCTGCCCGCTCGACCCCATCCCCTCCTCCCTTCTGAAGACCTTCTACTATTCCTCACTTCCCTCATCAACTCATCCCTGACCACTGCTGCATCCCCTCTGACTTCAAAATGGCCTGAGTTGCTCCCCTCCTCATGAAGCCAATACTCAACTCATCTGACGTCAAAAACTACAGACCTGTATCCCTTCTTTCTTTTCTTTCCAAAACACTTGAGCGTGCTGTCTCTGATCAACTTTCTCGTTATCTCTCTCAGAACAATCTTCTTGACCCTAACCAGTCAGGCTTCAAGACGGGTCACTCAACCAAGACTGCTCTTCTCTGTGTCATGGAGGCTCTCCGCACTGCCAAAGCTGACTCGCTGTTCTCATCCTCATAGATCTATCTGCTGCCTTTGACACTGTGAACCATCAGATCCTCCTCTCCACCCTCTCAGGGCTGGATGCCTCAGGATCTGCACACTCTTGGATTGCATCCTACATGACAAGCCACTCCTACCAGGTGACGTGGAGAGGATCTGTGTCTGCCCCACGTACTCTCACTACTGGTGTCCCCCAGGGCTCAGTTCTAGGCCCTCTCCTCTTCTCTCTATACACCAAGTCACTCAGCCCCGTCATATCCTCACATGGTCTCTCCTATCATTGCTATGCAGATGACACTCAAATACTTTTCTCCTTCCTTCTTCTGACACCCAGGTGGCGACAAGCATCTCGGCGTGCCTGGCAGATATCTCAACTTGGATCTCGGCCCACCACCTCAAGTTGAACCTCGATAAGACGGAACTGCTCTTCCTCCAGGGGAAGGCCTGCCCGGTCAAAGACTTGTCCATCAAGGTTGACAACTCTCCAGTGCCACATTCCCAGAGTGCAAAGAACTTTGGTGTGCCGCTGGACAACACCCTTAGTTTTCTGCACACATCAAAGCAGTGACCCGCTCCTGCAGGTTCATGCTTTACAATATCCAAGAGTAAGACCCTACCTCACAGAGGAAGCGGTGCAGGTCCTAATCCAGGCACTTGTCCTTTCCCATCTGGACTACTGCAACTCACTACACCCCAACCCGAGCCCTCTGTTCTGCCACCTCACGTCTCTTGGCCATCCCACCTCTACGTGCAGTCAGCTCCCGCTCAGCCAAGTCCAAGCTCTTCTCTGTCCTGGCACCCCAATGGTGGAACCAGCTTCCCCCTGAAGCTAGAACAGCAGAGTCCCTGCCCATCTTCCAAAAACATCTTAAACCCTACCTCTTCAAATAATCTTAAATAATCCTCTTCCTCCTTGAGAGAAATGTACTTTATATGCCTGTAATATGTAGTTCTCCCACCGAGCTATCTTAAGATTCACTAACTGTAAGTCGCTCTGGATAAGAGCGTCTGCTAACTGACTAAAATGAAAACACAGCAAAGTTTTTGATTCTTGCCTACGTAAGATTTCATACATTTTTAAACCATAACCAGAGAGAGACTGTCAAAGAATACAGCAAAGAGCTGCTGTTTTTGAGTGAGTTCATGTTTAAGTTTTTATTCAGCGCTGTCAACACTGTTTTTATTCAATAATATTACCAAACATAAAATGCGCTTCTCCCTACTTCCACTCGCGCTGCAATGAATGCGTAGCCAAGTGTATCGATAGCCCTGTGTTTTGATTATTATTATTATCAGCTCGTCGTGTCTTTTAATAGCAAGGCATATTTCACTTTCTCTGGTCGTAGGAACAATGTGAATTTGTGCATGAGGCAGATGCGGTGCAACTCGAGTTTTGCCATCGAGTGGAAGTCTGGGTCCCCTCTCTGGTCAGTCTCACAGGAGGAAAGGAAGAAGAGAGCAGGGACCGTGAGTGACGGACCCTCTGCTGCTCTCTCTCTCCCTCCGCTGAGACTAATGCTGTGTTTAACTTCTTACATCTACACGTTCCGCTAGCGGAACGTCTGCTCCAATATCCAATGATGGGCGGGGCGCGAAATTCAAACTCCTCTAAATCCGAAAACTTACACTTTTCAAACATATGACTATGTTACAGCTATTTAAAGACAAGACTCTCCTTTATCTAACCAAACTGTCCGATTTCAAAAAGGCTTTACAGCGAAAGCAAAACATTAGATTATGTCAGCAGAGTACCCAGCCAGGAATAATCACACAGCCATTTTTCAAGCTAGCATATCATGTCACATAAACCCAAACCATATCTAAATGCAGCACTAACCTTTGATGATCTTCATCAGATGACACACCTAGGACATTGTGTTATACAATACATGCATGTCTGTTCAATCAAGTTCATATTTATATCAAAAACCAGCTTTTTACATTAGCATGTGACGTTCAGAACTAGCATGTGATTTTACTAAATTACTCAATATAAACGTTCACAAAAAGCATAACAATTATTTTAAGAATTATAGATACAGAACTCCTCTATGCACTCGATATGTCCGATTTTAAAATAGCTTTTCGGATGAAGCACATTTTGCAATAATGTAAGTACATAGCCCGGCGTTACAGGGCTAGCTATTTAGACACCCACCCAGTGTAGCCTTCACCAAAATCACATTTCCTATAAGAAAAATGTTCTTACCTTGCTTGTTCTTCATCAGAATACACTGCCAGGACTTCTACTTCAATAACAAATGTAGGTTTGGTCCCAAATAATCCATCGTTATATCCAAACAGCGACGTTTTGTTCGTGCGTTCTAGACACTATCCCAACGCTAAATCTCGGCCACGAGCATGACGCAAAATATGACAAAAAATTTCGAAATATTCCATTACCGTACTTCGAAGCATGTCAACCGCTGTTTAAAACCAATATTTATGCAATTTATCTCGTAGAGAAGCGATAATATTCCGACCGGGAATCTGCCTGTCTGTAAACTGAGGAAAAAACCAAAAGCCGGGGGCGGGGCGTGTCACGCGCCTAAGGCTTAGTCCATTGACTGACCACTCAGCATTTGCTCTCGTGTGCTTCAGCCAGGGCTTTGAATGACATCATTCCTGTTTTTCCCGGGCTGTGAGACTCCATTGTTGACGTGAGAAGTGTCACGTAAGAGCAGAGATCCTTTGTAAACGACAGAGATAATAAAGAAGGGCAAGAAATGTTCAGACAGGGTACTTCCTGAACAGAAGCATCTCAGGTTTTTGCCTGCCATAGGAGTTCTGTTATACTCACAGACACCATTCAAACAGTTTCAGAAACTTTGGAGTGTTTTCTCTCCAAAGCTAATAATTATATGCATATTCCAGTTTCTGGGCAGGACTAATAATCAGATTAAATCGGGTACGTTTTTTATCCAGCCGTGAAATTACTGCCCCCTAGATGTAACAGGTTAAAACAACTGGGAACTAGGAATTCTTTGACTTCAGTGCGTTCAAGACAACTGGCAACTCAAGAAAAAAATATATTTTACTAGGAAAAATCTTTTTGAACAGTCATCCAACTAGGAATTCCAATTGGGAAACTCTGGCATCTGTCTAGAGATCCGACTTTCCGACCTGAAGGTCACTGATGTCATGATTTGACTTCATTCCCCCCCCCCCCCCTGAGTTCCCAGTTGTCTTGAAAGCACCATGACCATTAGATGCAGGTACCATCAGTCCAGTAAAATAAAAAGCTAATTATTTCAATTTATGCTCAGCTGTGCCTCTCAAGTGCTACACCAACTGATCTATTTTGTTATCAAATCTTGAGTTTTGAAATAAATTAGGGTCTCAGAAGAACAATATTGGCAGACTAGGCATATAGCCAATATGTTGTGATAATGTATTAGGCCTACTGCACAAACCTCATTCCTACAGAACAGTTTTTTTAGGTTGTGTTTTTTGTTGCCATTTTTAAATACAAATCTGAGCGGTAGATCTATGCTTGCATTTTGACTGCGAAAGTGATCTTGACTCAAAGGTTGGTGAACACTGACACTTACTTCCTGAATGGTTGCTGCTGCTGCCGGTTTCAAGATCCATGCGGCACAACCTTGATGGTGCTGCTGGGAAATCCACGCCTGATTTGCAATGCAGTCTGATGCGAAGTGTGCTGTGCATATCTGGAGGTTTGGACTGAACTTCAGACACTTGATTATGGAAAATACATCGATGCCAAATCAGACAAAATTATTTTTCTGATGGAATCAATCAATCAAATGTATTTATAAAGCCCTTTTTACATCAGTAGATGTCACATAGTGCTATACAGAAACCCAACCTAAAACCCCAAACAGCAAGCAATGCAGATGTAGAAGCACTGTGGCTAGGAAAAACTCCCAAGAAAGGCCACCAGGCTTCTTCTGCCTGTGCTGGGTGGAGATTATAAGAGTGCATGGTCATTTAAGGCCAGATTGAACATCTTCAAGCACAAACGTTCATAGATGACCAGTAGGGTCAAATAATAATCAGTGGTTGGAGAGTGCAACAGGTCAGTACCTCAGGACTAAATGTTAGTTGGCTTTTCATATCTGAAAATTCAGAAGTCAAGACAGCAGGTGCAGTAGAAAGAGAGTCGAAACAGCAGGTCCGGGACAAGGTAGCATGTCCAGTGAACAGGTCAGGGTTCCCTAGCCGCAGGCAGAATAGTTGAAATTGGAGCAGCAGCACGACCAGGTGGACTGGGAACAGCCAGGAGTCTTCTGGCCAGGTAGTCCTGAGGCATGATCCTAGGGCTCAGGTCCTCCGGGAGGGGAGGGAGAGCGAGAGAGAGAGAGATCGAATTAGAGGAGAATTCTTAAATTCACACAGGACACCAGATAAGACAGACTAATCCTAGCCCCCGGCGCACATGGACTATTGCAGCATAGATACTAGACTGAAACGGGGGTGGGTCAGGGGACACTGTGGCCCTGTACGACGATGCCCCCGGACAGGGCCAACCAGGCAGGATATAAACCCACCCACTTTGCCAAAGCACAGCCCCCACATCACTAGAGGGATATCAACAGACCAACTTTCTACCCTGAGACGAGGCTGAGTATAACCCATGAAGATCTCCTCCACCGCACGAGCCCGAGGGGGCATAAAACCGGACAGGGAGACAGCCGTACTCCACAATCTCTCTTGCTTTTGGGCGAGACCATCACCAGAACTAGGAGGATATATAGTGTCTTCAGAAAGTATTCACACTTCTTGACTTTTTCCATATTTTGTTGTTACAGCCTGAATTTAAAATTGATTAAATGTAGTTTTTGTGTCACTGGCCTACACACAATACCACATGTCACTGTATTTTTATTTATTTTTTAGAAATGAAATGTCTTGAGTCAAGTTTTCAACCCCTTTGTAATGGTGAGCCTAAATAAGTAAAATGTTGCGTAAGTCACAAGTTGCATGGATTCACTCCATGTGCAATAATAGTCTTATAAATGATTTTTGAATGACTACCTCATCTCTGTACCCCACATATACAATTATCTGTAAGGTCCCTTAACCTCTCTGGGCCAGTGGGATATATCAATAATCAATCCTAGGACATTATGTTATACAATACATGCATGTTTTGTTCAATCAAGTTCATATTTGTATCAAAAACCAGCTTTTTACATTAGCATGTGACTAGCATGTGACTAGCATTCCCACCGAACACTTCCGGTGAATTTACTAAATTACTCACGATAAAGATTCACAAAAAAACATAACAATTATTTTAAGAATTATAGATACAGAACTCCTTTATGCACTCGCTATGTCCGATTTTAAAATAGCTTTTCGGTAAAAGCACATTTTGCAATATTCTGAGTAGATAGCCCGGCCATCACAGGCTAGCTATTTTGACACCCACCAAGTGTGGTACTCACCAAACTCCGATTTACTATAAGAAAAGTTTGATTACCTTAGCTGTTCTTCGTCAGAATGCACTCCCAGGACTTCTACTTCAATAACAAATGTTGGTTTGGTTCCAAATAATCCATAGTTATATCCAAATAGCGGCGTTTTGTTCGTGCGTTCAAGACACTATCCGAAGGGTGACGCGCCCGACGCTTTTCGTGACAAAAAAATTCAAAATATTCCATTACCGTACTTCGAAGAATGTCAAACGCTGTTTAAAATCTATTTTTATGCTATTTTTCTCGTAAAAAATCGATAATATTCCGACCGGGAGTCGTTGTTTTCGTTCAAAGAGAGAGAAAGTAAACATGGTGTCGGCTCGTGCACGCGCCTCCAGTCTCATTGTCCTCAGGTTGACCACTTACAAAATGCGCTACTGTTTTTCAGCCATGGCCTGCAAAGCCACCATTCATCATTCTGGCGCCTTCTGAGAGCCTATGGGAGCATTAGAAAATGTCACGTCATGCCAGAGATCCCCTGATTTGGTTAGAGATGATCAAGAAGGCCAATAAATAGTCAGAGAGAGCGCTTCCTGTTTGGAATCTTCTCAGGTTTTGGCCTGCCAAATGAGTTCTGTTATACTCACAGACACCATTGAAACTGTTTTAGAAACTTTAGGGTGTTTTCTATCCAAATCAATCAATTATATGCATATTCTAGTTACTGGGCAGGAGTAGTAACCAGATTAAATCGGGTACGTTTTTTATCCGGCCGTGCAAATACTGCCCCCTACCCTGGAGAGGCTAGCTAATTTAGCTGGTTCATTGTTGCCCATGTGAGGAAGCATTTTACCTAGCATTTTAGCTAGGTAGCCTATGAAAACAAAAAACGTATGACAGAGCCATAGACCGTTTTGCCACCATGAAGTCGGAAGTTTACATACACCTTAGCCAAATACGTTTAAACTCAGTTTTTAGAATAATAGTAGAGAGATTTATTTCTTTGGTCACATTCCCAGTGGGTCAGAAGTTTACATACACTCAATTAGTATTTGGTAGCATTGCCGTTAAATTGTTTAACTTGGGTCAAATGTTTCGGGTAGCCTTCCACAAGCTTCCCACAATAAGTTGGGTGAATTTTGGCCCATTCCTCCTGACAGAGCTGGTGTAACTGAGCCAGGTTTGTAGGCCTCCTTGCTCGCACAGTCTTTTTCAGTTCTGCCCACATATTTTCTATGGGATTGAGGTCAGGGCTTTGTGATGGCCACTCCAATACCTTGACTTTGTTGTTATTAAGCCATTTTGCCACAACTTTGGAAGTATGCCTGGGGTCATTGTCCATTTGGAAGACCCATTTGCAACCAAGCTTTAACCTTCTGTCTGATGTCTTGAGATGTTGACTCAATATATCCACATAATTTCCCTTCCTCATGATACCATCTATTTTTATGAAGTTCACCATGCCCTCCTGCAGCAAAGCACCCCCACAACATGATGCTGCCACCCCCGTGCCTCACGATTGGGATGGTGTTCTTCTGCTTGCAAGCCTCACCCTTTTTCCTCCAAACATAACAATGGTCATTATGGCCAAATAGTTATATTTTTATTTCATCAGACCAGAGGACATTTCTCCAAAAAGTATGATCTTTGTCCCCATGTGCAGTTGCAAACTGTAGTCTGTCTTTTTTATGGTGGTTTTGGAGCAGTGGCTTTTTCCTTGCTGAGCTGCCTTTCGGGTTATATCAATTTAGGACTCGTTCTACTGTGGATATAGATACTTTTGTACCCGTTTCCTCCAGCATCTTCACAAGGTCCTTTGCTGTTGTTCTGGGATTGATTTGCACTTTTCGCACCAAAGTACGTTAATCTCTAGGGAGACAGAACGCGTCTCCTTCGTGAGCGGTATGACGGCTGCGTGGTCCCATGGTGTTTATACTTGCGTACTATTGTTTGTACAGATGAACATGGTACCTTCAGGCATTTGGAAAATGCTCCCAAGGATGAACCAGACTTGTGGAGGTCTACAGTTTTTTTCTGAGGTCTTGGCTGATTTCTTTTGATTTTCTCACGATGTCAAGCAAAGAGGCACTGAGTTTCAAGGTAGGCCTTGAAATACATCCACAGGTACACCTCCAATTGACTCAAATGATGTCAATTAGCCTATCAGAAGCTTCTAAAGCCATAACATAATTTTCTGGAATTTTCCAAGCTGTTGAAAGGCACAGTCAACTTAGTGTATGTAAACTTCTGACCCACTGGAATTGTGATTCAGTGAATTATAAGTGAAATAATCTCTCTGTAAACAATTGTTGGAATAATGACTTGTGTCATGCACAAAGTAGATGTCCTAACCAACTTGCCAAAACTATAGTTTGTTAACAAGACATTTGTGGACTTGTTGAACAATGAGTTTTAATGACTCCAACCTAAGTGTATGTAAACTTATTTTTTCATTTTGCACTTCTGGCTGACCGACGACATGGAGAGCCACAGACCAAAGTCATTTGAAGTTCACATACTGCTCTTGTGATGTAGAAGTTTATAGGAACAGGTTAGAGGACCGCAGTGTGAGCAAGCCAGGTTTCTCCTTCTATATTTATAAGACACTGGTAATACTGCCATTTTAGGCATTCAGTCACATACTTCTCTGATGTGGAAGTGGCAGCACTTCAAATACAATTTTTAAGTAGTAGGTTGGCCCTCCAAAAATGCTTTTTTTGAATGCTTTTTTATTTGAGGCAACAAGCAAAAGGCAAACGTTTCATCTGTTAGGCCAGCGTCAACAGACCAGTTCTGAGCACAGTGGTTTCAAGAACGTTTTGAAAGCACTTCAAATCAAAACGTCTCTCTTGACCATTTCCAGAAACAGCCCAAATAACATCAACCCTTTGAAAGAAGGGACCCATATCCGAGACTGAGGAAGCATTTTCTTCTATAACTCTTTACTCCAGTCATAGTTCACTTTTCCCCCAGCCCAGTTTGGTAAGAGCAGCGGTATGTTTGGGATTACAGCTAATCCAACACGGCAGGTTCAACGGAGGAGGGGGGCAGGGTAGGCTGGGCATTCATTTGAGTGGAGGAAAAGTACTATATTATAGGATGCGGGGTGGGTTGTTACACCTTACATAAGAGCTTGGTCTGGGACTGTGAACACACACACACACACACACACTTGTTAGCCCATTTACCTGGGAACTGTTGATACGTACATGCATCTGTGTTTTGTCAGCCGGAGATTGTCATGCAAATAACTGCCGGTCTCACGGTAATTGACCGTTAATTAACATAAACACCTTTTAGCATCTCCGGGCATAACCTACAAACCACTGATGTGGAACTTTATTGAACTTTTAAAAGTAAAAACAATAGACAAAACACAGTCTGCTTAAACTAATAACCCACAAACAATTATACGTTTTCATGTCTTTATTGAACACACCGTGTAAACATTCACAGTGCAAGGTGCAAAAAGTATGTGAACCCCTAGGCTAATGACTTCTCAAAGCTAATTGGAGTCAGGTGTCAGGGCTGGCTCAAGGAAGCAGGAGAGGTAGAATCAAGCGCAGGGGACAGTCAATTCTTGAACACACTTTAATCCGTATGCACAAAAATAAAGACAGTCCAAACACGGCAGGGCAGGGCGCCAAACAGATGCCACTTTCCAAAACCCTTATAGACGTCAGAAATAGGGACGCAGCCCATAAATACCTCTGCGGTGATAAAACACAAAACAACCACAGGCAGAGGGAAAAAACACACGTTCCTCAAGATACCACAAACCTGACAAGGAACATAATCACGCACAAACACAGACATACCTCGCTAAACTAAATAACCCCCCCTACTAATAACTAAACCCAAAACAGGTGCGTGCCTACCTAGACCTAAGCAACAGAAAGTGAAACAAAAATGATCGATGGCAGCTAGTAGGCCGGCGACGACGACAGCCGAGCGCCGCCCGGTCGAGGAGGGGCGCCACCATCCGTCGGTGTCGTGACATCAGGAGTCAGCTAACCTGGAGTCCAATCTAAGAGACGAGATTGGAGATGTTGGTTAGAGCTGCTTTGCCCAATAAAAAAACACTCACAAAATTTGAGTTTGCTATTCACAAGAAGCATTGCCTGATGTGAACCATGCCTCGGACAAAAGAGATCTCAGAAGACCTAAGATTAAGAATTGTTGACTTACATGAAGCTGGGAAGGGTACAAAGTATCTCTAAAAGCCTTGGTGTTCATCAGTCCACGGTAAGACAAATTGTCTATAAATGGAGAAAGTTCAGCACTGTTGCTACTCTCCCTAGGAGTGGCAGTCCTGCAAAGATGACTGCAAGAGCACAGTCCTGAATGCTCAATGAGGTTAAGAAGAATCCTAGAGTGAAATCTCTAGAACATGCTAACATCCCTGTTGAGGAGTCTACGTTACGTAAAACACTAAACATGGGAGGACACCAAGGAAGAAGCCACTGCTGTCAAAAAAAATACATTTCTGCACATCTGAAGTTTGCAAAAGTGCACCTGGATGTTCCACAGCGCTACTGGCAAAATATTCCGTGAACAGATGAAACTACAGTTGTTTGGAAGGAACACACAACACTATGTGTGGAGAATAAAAGGCACAGCACACCAACATCAAAACCTCATCCCAACTGTAAGGTATGGCGAAGGAAGCATCATGGTTTGGAGCTGCTTTGCTGCCTCAGGGCCCGGACAGCTTGCTATCATCGATGGGAAAAATGAATTCCCAAGTTTATCAAGACGTTTGGCAAGATGATGTATTTAAATGATGTATTCAATATAGACAAGAAAAATACAATACTTTGTGTGTTATTAGTTTAAGCACACTATGTTTGTCTATTGTTGTGACTTAGATGAAGATCAGATCAACTTTGATGACCAATTTATGCAATTCCAAAGGGTTCACATACTTTTTCTTGCCACTGTAGTTCATTTAGCAGGCAAGATTTGCTTAGAATTTCGTGGCATTTTTTTATAATATGAAGAATATAATTGAACATAGCTGAATAAAATTGAAAGAATATTTTCAACATTTGATTTCCGAGGGAGAGGGCACATGCGGCTATTCTGTTTTGAGCAGTTAACAAAGAAACAGGTCCTCCTATATGCTTAATTTAGAGTTATTTATGCAACTTTAGTTGTGATACAAACGTTAGGCTATATGTTTAGATTTTTTTATACATTCTAAGGTTGCATGATGCGACTAATAATGATTTTAATAAAGTCTCATGAAAGGCATGAGCTCTGCTTTGTTTTTGCGCAAACTGCACACACTTCATCAGTCTCTTATTCACAATTGGACAAGCGCTTGATAATATTTTCACCCATCAGACTATTCTTAATTTAATCTGGTCTTTACATATAGCCTATGGGTGGAATTATTTTTTATTTAGAATGGCACACACAAAAAAGTAATCCATAGTCTGCACTTGAATAGTGAATGGAGGTTACATGCGGTTGTTTTTAATATGCAAGCATAGGCAGCTCGTCCATAAGGCTAGGGGAAGCTAAGCTTTTCTTAAAGTAAATTTAATTAAATTGCCAAAATTATATAGCCTAATTAGCCTACTCCTGTCTATACAGAAATAAATAAAATAATTCAAAATTGACTGCTAAAGCATGATTTGGCCACAGGGATCAACAGCTTCTTTAAAAAAAAAAAAATAATGGTGGATTGTATTGCCTACAGTCGGAAGGAAAGGCAGCATGCACAAATTGGGCAGATTACTGGCAAAAGCCAGGCATATCACAATATTTCAAAATACAATCGCAGGAAAAACGTTAGGAAAGCATTATGCTTGTTTCTGTAGAGAAGATAATGAAAAGACAAAAGACTCTTTTAGTTATCAAAATTCTCAATTTAATTGAGCGAACAACAGTATATGTCACGCCCTGACCATAGAGAGCCCTTGGTTCTAGTCTTTTCATTTCTATGTTGGTGCTCTTGGTATGGTTCCCAAATAGAGGCAGCTGATGTTCGTTGTCTCTAATTGGGGATCATACTGAAGTTCTCCATTGTTCCCACCTGGGTTGTGGGATATTGTTTGTGTTAGTGTGTTTAGCACTACGGCTTGCACGTTCGTTTTATGTTTGTTTATGGTTTTGGTAGTTTCACTATATAATAAAGTATGTGGAACTCAACTCACGCTGTGCCTTGGTCCGTCTCTCATCATGTATGGGTCAGAATATCCCACCAAGCAAGGACCAAGCAGCGTGTGACAGAGGTAAAGGAGTTTTGGACCTGGGAAGAAATCATGGGAGGACACGAGACCCTTACTTGGCAGGAGTTGCAGAGGACTCAGGAAGGACAGCGATGACGCCACAGAAACGGCAAGATTTTTTTTGTTTTGGGGGGGGGGGGTTGGCCGAGCCCGCCAGGGAGTTGATGGAGCAGTATGAGGAGGGATATCGGAGAATGACTTTGGCGAGGAGTATGCTGCAGCGCAGGCGTGCAGAAGAGCGTGACACCAGTCCGGTGCCATCTGTGCCAGCTCCCCGCACTCGCCCTGAAAAGCCAGAGACCGTTAGGGAGGCGATGGAGAAGTTGGGGGAGAGAGAGAGGAGAGAGATGTTGGTCAAGTGTGTTCTACTCAACATTCGACCTGAAGAGCCTGTCAGCAGTCTGGTGAAGTCTGTGCCGGTTTCACGCATCTGGCCTCCAGTGCGCCTCCCCAGTCCGGTATGTCCTGTGCCAGCTCTCCGCACCCTCCCTGAAGAGCGTGTAACCAGTTCGGTGCCACCTGTGCCAGCTCCACGCATCAGGCCTCCAGTGCGCCTCCCCAGTCCGGTACGTCCTGTGCCAGCTCCCCGCACTCGCCCTGAAGTGCGTGTCACCAGTCCTGTTTAGATGAATGTCATTTTCTGTATCTCCCCTTCTCGTAGGCCTATTATATGGACAAGGTCGTTTTTATTGATCTGTTTGTCATTGTCCGCAGAGTAAGACCCTGTAATTTGTCCTATTAAAAAAGATTTTGATAATGTCACCAGTCATATAAAGTGTAGTAGAATTGCATGAAATGTGTTTATGAAAGTCTGCATTTTTCCCATGCAAAGAAAGAAGAAACATAGAGTAGGTCTGGGCTATATTAGATAACCTGTCTTTTTTTGAGAACAGTGACTGAGTTATATTATTATCCTAAATTATGACTATCCAATCTACTCGTCACATTATGAATAGTAGGCTATCTTACACAAGTCTGCAAATGCAATGATGCATGGAATGCTTTATTACAAAGGGTGCATTTGTATGGTGAAAATTAGCTTCCCCAAACTTGAAACTCACGGGCCACTTTTGCATGCCAGGTTGTACAGCAGTTTAATGTGCTTTAATTTTAAGAATTGAGCAATAAATATAACAGCACGAAAGCTGGGATCCTCTTTTAAATAGTGGCCAGTCAAAACTCTGTTTTCACATGCGCTTTCCCAATGACTGGGCTTATAAGAACACGTTACACTTGGCTCTGTAGGCTATGTGCTCTCTAACCATGTTCCTATAGGTCCTAAGCCTATAGGCTACGTTTGGAATTATTTGGCCATTTTATTTTTTGATGCAAACCTTATAACACATAGGCCTATAGGTAAGGCTACATGTGTGTGACTGATTTTGAAAAAGTTGCAAAAAAGTTGCTGTTTCTTGCCTTACTGCACATGATGGGCATCATTCACTAGTGATAATATTGTCACCCATCAGACTATTCTTGATTTAATCTGGTCTTTACATATACTAAATAATATATGTGTGAAATTAGTTTTTATTTAGAATGGACCATTATCATGCACCTGTAGGAACAGGGGAGAAAATACACTGCTCAAAAAAATAAAGGGAACACTTAAACAACACAATGTAACTCCAAGTCAATCACACTTCTGTGAAATCAAACTGTCCACTTAGGAAGCAACACTGATTGACAATAAATTTCACATGCTGTTGTGCAAATGGAATAGACAACAGGTGGAAATTATAGGCAATTAGCAAGACACCCCCAATAAAGGAGTGGTTCTGCAGGTGGTGACCACAGACCACTTCTCAGTTCCTATGCTTCCTGGCTGATGTTTTGGTCACTTTTGAATGCTGGCGTTGCTTTCACTCTAGTGGTAGCATGAGACGGAGTCTACAACCCACACAAGTGGCTCAGGTAGTGCAGCTCATCCAGGATGGCACATCAATGCGAGCTGTGGCAAGAAGGTTTGCTGTGTCTGTCAGCGTAGTGTCCAGAGCATGGAGGCGCTACCAGGAGACAGGCCAATACATCAGGAGACGTGGACGAGGCCGTAGGAGAGCAACAACCCAGCAGCAGGACCGCTACCTCCGCCTTTGTGCAAGGAGGAGCAGGAGGAGCACTGCCAGAGCCCTGCAAAATGACCTCCAGCAGGCCACAAATGTGCATGTGTCTGCTCAAACGGTCAGAAACAGGCTCCATGAGGGTGGTATGAGGGCCCGACGTCCACAGGTGGGGGTTGTGCTTACAGCCCAACACCGTGCAGGACATTTGGCATTTGCCAGAGAACACCAAGATTGGCAAATTCGCCACTGGCGCCCTGTGCTCTTCACAGATGAAAGCAGGTTCACACTGAGCACGTGACAGACGTGACAGAGTCTGGAGACGCCGTGGAGAATGTTCTGCTGCCTGCAACATCCTCCAGCATGACCGGTTTGGCGGTGGGTCAGTCATGGTATGGGGTGGCATTTCTTTGGGGGGCCGCACAGCCCTCCATGTGCTCGCCAGAGGTAGCCTGACTGCCATTAGGTACCGAGATGAGATCCTCAGACCCCTTGTGAGACCATATGCTGGTGCGGTTGGCCCTGGGTTCCTCCTAATGCAAGACAATGCTAGACCTCATGTGGCTGGAGTGTGTTAGCAGTTCCTGCAAGTGGAAGGCATTGATGCTATGGACTGGCCCAGACCTGAATCCAATTGAGCACATCTGGGACATCATGTCTCGCTCCATCCACCAACGCCACGTTGCACCACAAACTGTCCAGGAGTTGGCGGATGCTTTAGTCCAGGTCTGGGAGGAGATCCCTCAGGAGACCATCCGCCACCTCATCAGGAGCATGCCCAGGCGTTGTAGGGAGGTCATACAGGCACGTGGAGGCCACACACACTACTGAGCCTCATTTTGACTTGTTTTAAGGACATTACATCAACGTTGGATCAGCCTGTAGTGTGGTTTTCCACTTTAATTTTGAGTGTGACTCCAAATCCAGACCTCCTTGGGTTGATAAATTGGATTTCCATTGATTATTTTTGTGTGATTTTGTTGGCAGCACATTCAACTATGTAAAGAAAAAAGTATTTAATAAGATTATTTCTTTCATTCAGATCTAGGATGTGCTGTTTAAGTGTTCCCTTTATTTTTTTGAGCAGTATATTTCAATTTTATTTTCAGTCTCTTTTATTGTTTACTCAATGTGTTGTTGTCTGTGTCACACTGCTTTGCTTTATCTTGGCCAGGTCGCAGTTGTAAATGAGAACTTGTTCTCAACTAGCCTACCTGGTTAAATAAAGGTGAAATAAAAAAATAAAAAAAAAATGTCCCAAGTTATATCAGAGCTCTGTTCCAAACACGTAAAAGACATACCCTCCTCCACTTACCCACTCCGTATGCCCTTGGGGGAATCCCCACGGCCATCTTTGCCGTTGGTCCAAACAATTAGCAAAGCATGGGGGGTTGGCAACGTAATGCCCTCAGCCCTCGCTTGTGATAGTGTGCGAGTGTACAGTTCTGTTCACTCCGGGGCCTGAAACGCCCCATAATTCAATTCGTTATGATTGTACATCCGCTAAGAAAAGTCAGCCAAAACTAATAACCCACATCAATATGGAGAAGTCAACATACAATTGTAAGTAAAAACAAATGTAAATAATTTAGAAATTGTGCTACAGTACTAATGCACATGACGGCACAAACACGTCTTGTAAAAGTAATGATGTTTTTGGTTGGTTAGCTTTTTGGAAATGTTAGCTAGTGTATACAACTTTCCCTGACATCACACTTCTACATCATTTTCAATTTACCTGATATTTTCGGATGGCTAGTATTCAATGTCTGCGGATGCGTTGTCTTCTAGCACACACAACAGCTACCATGACTGAAAACACAAACCGTGTGTCAAAGGAGTGATGAATTTCCGGGCAAGGGCGGTCCTTTTAAAAATGTATTGATTCCTCCCTTGTCCTGCAAGTGTCAACTCATCATACGTCATGATACGTCATCAGAAGTGTCCACTTAATTTGAGGGGAGAGGGTGTGTCCTTTAAATGTTTGGAATGCAGACCATGGCATTGTTGAATACTCGTATCTGATTGGCTTGAAGAGCATTCTAGAGTGTGCATTATTTCCCGATAACTCACTGTATTTCCGCACGGTAGAATTAAATGGCTATAGTTATTCTTACATGTTCTATGTTTGAGCTGCTTTTGAAAGCAAAAGTCGAATTGAAAATATTATTGGCATTGTTGAATTCGATTTTCATAATAGCAAGCTAGGAATGATGGTTTGGCTAGCTAAACTACCAAGTCTGTTTATTTGGTAACTTGCTAGCTACTTCAGTGGATGTTGAACACATTTATACTGGCAAATGAACACAGTCAACTCTGGGCTCTGCATTCTCTGGAAAAGAATGCAATGCTATTGCATTGTGGAACACGACTTCTGCGTCGTTCATTAGTTTCCATAGAACGCATAGCCCCTCGTTAATTATGTAACTGGAGTTAGTAAACTGTGATCAGTATTCACCAAATAGGCAATCTTTCCTCATTTGTTTTTGGTTGACTTCCTACTGGTATTTTGTTGGGCCCTGTGTGTAACATCAGCTCTGCTTGCGTGAGCTCGTTCAGAGCTGTTTCCATCTGAATGAGGGGAGGCACAGCAATTACACTACATCACCAAAAGTATGTGGACACCTGCTCGTCAGACATCTCATTTCAAAATCATGGGCATTAATATGAAGTTGGTCTCCCCTTTGCTGCTATTACAGCCTCCACTCTTCTGGGAAGGCTTTCCACTAGATGTTGGAACATTGCTGCGGTGACTTGATTCCATTCAGCCATGAGCATTCGTGAGGTTGGGTGATTTGGCCTGGCTCGCAGTCGGCGTTCCAATTCATCCCGAAGGTGTGTGATGGAGTTGAGGTCAGGGCTCTGTGCAGGCCAGTCATTTCTGTATGGACTTCGCTTTGTGCACGGGGCATTGTCATGCTGAAACATGAAAGGGCCTTCCCCAAACTGTTGCCACAAAGTTGGAAGCACAGAATTGTCAAGAATGTCATTGTATGCTGTAGCGTTACGATTTCCATTCACTAGAACTAAGGGGCCCAGGCTGAACCATGAAAAACAGCCCCAGATCATTATTCCTCTTCCACCAAACTTTACAGTTGGTACTATGCATTGGGGCAGGTAGCATTGTGCTGGCATCCACCAAACCCAGATTTGTCTGTCGGACTGCCAGATAGTGAAGCGGGATTCAATGGTGGCGAGCTTTATAACACTCAACCGACACTTGGCATTGCACATGGTGATCTGAGGCTTGTGTGCAGTTGCTCGGCCAACTGACTTGTTGGAAAGGTGGCATCCTATGACGGTGCCACGTTGAATGTCACTGAGCTCTTCAGTAAGGCCATTCTGCTGCCAATGTTTCTCTATGGAGATTGCATGGCTTTGTGCTCTATTTTATATGCCTGTCAGCAATGTGTGTGGCTGAAATGGCCAAATCCACTCATTTGAAGGGATGTCCACATACTTTTGTGTGTATATATAGTGTATATGACCTGTACGATGTCCAGCCCTGATGCCCCCTTTCTTTTTGCCCTGTGATCAAGAGCTATCAATAAAGAACACAACGCAACACCATCTGATATAGGCGCTGCACGCCGGTTACAGTTATCCCTTAGATAATGTACTGAATGTCGGCGTTTATCCCTTACCTAATAGCCAATGTGATGTGACATTTAGTAGGAATGACTGAGTAACCATTTCAGACTAGAACTCGGGTTCCCAGGGAGGTGATTTGGGTGCGTAACTGGACCCAATCTGAAAATAACAGCGTGTGTTGCCCTTATATTTGGCCCCTCTGTCCATTGTGCTGTTCTTTCAGTGAGTGTCCTTTTTGAAGGTGCACTTTAAAGGGGAAGGGAACAATGGATTGGGGCATGCCCTGACTGATCCCTGAGACCTCACTGGCAGGTCTAGGTGGGTAGGGCCTGTTCTTCCTTTTTGCGTGTGTCTGTGTGCATGTGCCTGTGTGTCTGTCCGTGCTTTTGCACGTGTGTGCAAAAGGCAATTCTAGGTCTTGTGGCATATTTTGTTTAAACTATCTCCAATTTAATGGAATTGCTACCCTCTGCATGCACAGTTCCATCACATGTGCAGTGCACTCTTCCATCACATGTACAGCTGATTCTCAAGCTCTTGCACACTAATGAGATGCTATTGAGCCCATACTACTACACTGTCTGAGCCAAGGACTACATGCTTTCTGGTAAGTTTTGATTACAATACTGGGTGGGGTGAATATATTTTATATGACATACATTATTTTTTGTTAACTAGTAGCCTACAGAAAAGTGTGTTTAAATAATTTATAACTTGTTAACAATTTCTAATAGCTTGTTTTTGCTACCATGTGGGTTTTAGCTTGCTTGAGTCTGCTAACTGAGGTGTGTTAATTCACCTGTTTCCATACATGCTTCATTTTAAAACATTTATCTTACAAAGGAGTTGTTTAATCTAACTGCTTAACTATGTATCTGTACATGGAATTGAATTTATTTTTTACTAATTGTATTTATAATCTTTACAGGAAAATGCCACAGGCACTATCTGATGTGTAGAGATATTTCACTGCAGCTAATGTAGGAGGAAAAGCTGTGTACATTTGCAAATACTGTGCCAAATCATATGTGAAGAATGCAACAAAGATGCAGAATCATCTGGCCAAGTGCATAAAGTTCCCTCAGCGCTCACAACAAGCAACCTCTAACAAATGTCCCTCTACTTCTATTCGAGGTAAAAATTATGAATCAGACACCTTATCGATAGCAACAGCTCATGGTCCTCCTGGAATCAGAAGTTTCTTTGACTCAGTGGAGGAACGTAGTCAGAGAAATGCTGATGAATGTCTTGCTCGAGCTGTGCATGCTACTGGGTCACCTCTGATGCAACTAGTCCTTGTTTGGGAACACACACCAAAGCATGCAACAGGCTGACCAATACAAGGGTTGAAAAAGTGGTGTCCATCTGGGCAAATTGGAGTTTTTTTAAGCCTGACAAACAAGCCATCCTCAACAAGGTTGAAAGGTGACAGTGAAGATGAGGCCTCAGAGTCTGATGTTCAAGAGGTGGAGATTGAGGAGGTCCAGGGAGAAGACATGGAAGCCTGCGAGGAAGACAAGCAAAGCTTTTTACAGATGTATGTCGAAAATGTTTTTGGGAGATATGATGGATCATTGGGGATCATTCAATTTTCCCTTTTGATGTTCAGTGAAATCATCCCATGTCAACTAATTTAATTAAAGTTCAATTCGTAACTAAATCGTTTTTTATTTCTATTGGTAGGATTTAATAATTTGCAATTATGTCTACTTATGATAAGGTAAAATGTTTATGTTTCTGTCTCCATATGATATGGTAACTATATCCAATGCAATAAACATCTACATTTAAATGGTATTAATATTGATTTGCATATATTTCCGTTAATTCCCATATATTCCGTTAATTCCCACGGAAAGTTTCCACCTCTGAATATTCCCCAAAATGTGCAACCCTATGTGTGTTCCAGTCTGTGTGTTTTGACCACAACAATGGCCTGTTTCTCTTGCTCTGTGTTCCTGCAGCAGTGGTTTGAGATCATGGGAAAGGCATGAGGCTGTAACATTGTGTGTGTGTGTGTTCCTCTTTACTCTAGATGCTAGCTTATAGTCCCTGTGGTCTGCCTGGCTGGCTCCAGAACAGTTTATAGCTCTCCCCTTTTCTGTTTACTGGGGACCTTTTTATAGGAGAAAACACACTAAATTACTCACTGACTCAGACTCTGAAACCTGAACTGAACTTTCACTCTGCAGGAATTTAGTGGAGGAGACCTAGAAGGAAAGAACAACACAGAGCTTCCTCCTCCTACTGTTGTCTACATCCTAACTTTCTTCTCTAGGTTAACTAAGTCTCTCTCTCCCTTTCACTCTGTATCCGTCTTTTCATCCCATTTACAGGGAGTAACCAAGAAAACATTTTGGAGCAACAACTTCCGATCTGCACTGGAAAACTGAGTTTTGTTGTGTGAGTAAGTACTCCTGCTTATCCCAGGTCTCTCTCCTCCCTCTCTGCCCCTCCCCCAGACCTCTACTTCTTCCATGTGAAGTAGTGTTACTGAGATTTCCCAGTGACAAATTAACTGTAGAATGTGTTAAACCACCTTTTGACTTACATGTAAGATACCAAACGAAAGGTTATATTGTTAGTGTTTGAATGTCATATTCTGCTCTGTCCCGTCTTGTTTTGCTATGATGTCTTGTTACTTAGATTTCCCAGAGCAGAATGTTACTAGGAGAACCCCACAAAGATAAGTTAGTTCCCTGTCCTGTCTTGTTTTGCTATGATGTCTTGTTACTTAGCTTTCTTAGAGCAGAATGTTACTAGGAGAACCCCACAAAGATAATTTAGTTCCCTGTCCCGTCTTGTTTTGCTATGATGTCTTGTAATGTATTTTAAAGGTGGATGGTTTTGCCTTTGAGACAAATGTGATTGGGATGGAGCGGGCTGGGTGCCATCTTGGCTTCTTTAATGAAAGGGGTGGGGTGATAGGCTGTGGAGTAATTGGGATCGCTGTAGCTGAAACCACAGGGAAAGCAAAGCAGTGCTGGATTAACCTTGATGAATTTGAGAACACTTAACTCATGTGGAAGGAGATGTTAGCATGACGTTATGAAAAGGTTGTGTGCATGCGTGCATCTTCTCTCTCTCTGTTTGTGTGTGTTTTTTTATTGCTGTGCCCTTACACCATGGTGTTGTTTCAGTGACTCAGAAGAGGGCTGTAATTACCACAGGCCATTGCTAAATCTCCCTGACCACTTGGGCGGTTCACTCTAAAGCACAGACAGACAGACCCTCATTCTGCTGATCTCAACCTGACTCGACTTTTTACCACCCTCAGGAGAATGGCAGACACGTAGTCAGTCAGGCACTTCTCAATGTTTTCTCAATTTCTATGGAAGTAGTCTTCAGTACTATTAGCCTGGTCCCAGATCTGTTTGTGCTTAATTGTCAACTCCTATGGTAGTTGTCATGTTTTGCAATACAATAAACCTCAGGCGTTGGCAAGACAGCACAAACGCATCAGGGACCAGGCTACAGTGTTATACTCCAAACCAAAATAACCATTGTATTATGTGAGAACTGCATTGTGTAGTAGTTATGTTTACTGACTGATGAAGCCATGAACTATCAAACCATTGTTGGCTTAACCTAATCAGCAATGGCACAACAAGGCATCAAAAATGGTGGTACTTGATCATATAAATCTTATCAAACTCATTACACCATCACACTTCTATGTTTAACATCCATTTTCCTAGATGGATTGTTTCTTCATGTTTCAATTTCTCATTACAATGACCTGATCACAAAGGTCAGTGTTTCACACTCTCCTAGATCATTAGTAAGAGCAAAACTTAACATTAAAGTTGGAACCTCCGTGTCTGCCAGCTTTTCTCTTCTCTCGGCTCCTCTCCTCTGTTCTTAAATAAAATCAAGTCACACATTTCATACAAAAAAAGTCCTTCCCATAAAATTATAAAGTGAGAAAGATAAAATAAAAAAACGAATCAGGTTTGGGGTCAATTCCATTTCAATTTAGAATGTAAATAAAATTCAAATTCCTAATGTTCCACATTGAAAAGCATTGAAGAGAATTGTAATTGTAATTTCAGTGTACTTCCTGAATTGACTGGAAGTTAAATGACTCTGAACACTGCTTTTCCTCTCCTTTCTTCTCTCCTCTCTTCCCTCTCCTCCCCTTCCCTCTCCTCCCCCTCTACCCTCCCCAGCTTACCTCTCAGCCCCCCCCCCTCTACTGTTCTCCCTCTCCTGTCCTCCCCTCATGTCCAACCCAAGGAGCTGGATACATGGCGGTAATCTGCAGGAAGGGATGGAATGTGCTTATCACTTCCTTCTCAACATTGTCTGTACATTTTATTGTGCAGTTGCTGTTCATGTTTTGTCTTATGTTCAACTATATTATTCCATTTGAATTAAGGCAGCTCTTGATACCCAAATAATTCAGTAGGAGTTAAAAGAAACTGCCATAGCACATTCGGTGTGGTCCTAACCTATTGCTACTGTAGGAGCATTGCTCTCTGGCCACACCTGCTTATTATATAAGGGTGAACAGGCCTTAGTTACCAAAAGTTAAGCCTCTGATTACACTGTAATACCCCATGATGTCACCATAAGAGTTTACACTGTTTTCTAGAAGAGAGGGAGAGTGAAAGGTAGCCTAGTCCCAGATTTACATTTTACATTTTAGTCATTTAGCAGATGCTCTTATCCAGAGCGACTTACAGTAGTGAATGCATACATTTCATACAATTGCATACATTTTTTTTTTTCCTGTGCTGGCCGCCTGTGGGAATCGAACCCACAACCCTGGTGTTGCAAACACCATGCTCTACCAACTGAGCTACAGGGAAGGCCAGATGCTGTATTGCCATGGCAACGCCCATAGAAGTTAGCTACAGGACAAACAGATCTGGGACCAGTCTAAGTGAGAGGTGGGTGTTGTAGTGAAATGGGTTGTTTCAAGAGAGCGGGGCATGTTTGCAGGTTTTCTGCATTAGAGACCCGGCCCATTTCTCAAATGGCATCCCATTTCCTACATAGGGCACTTATTTTGACCAGAGCCCTATAGGCCAATATATAGGGAATAGGGTGCCATTTGGGACGCAAACTCAGCCTGTTTCCCTTGTAGCGCCGTGGCCATTTAGTAAATTGGAGCCAGGTGGCCACAATTTTAAAGGAAATCGTAAACGCATGCAGCACACACAGACAATTGTAACTGTTTGTGTTCCTCAACCCCTCTAATCAGAACCAAGCAAGCAACCGATGACCACTCTCTTACTATTTCTCTCTCTCTCTCTCGTTCTCTCCATCCAGTCTGATCGACAGGATCAAACCAGGCATCATCAAGAGGGTGAACAGACTCTCCACACCGATTGCTGGACTGGTGAGTGCCATTCGCAACCTTCATATTCAAAGCAGAGCTAGGTCAAAGACCTATGTAAAATACTTTCAAGCACTTAATTTAATTTGAAGCCAATGGAATAGTCCCAGAAGTCGAAACGCCAAGCTACATCAAGTTCAGCTCAAATACTTTCAAAAACATAAAATACTGACAGCTTAAAAAATATACTTCAAGTATTTGTCATATACAGTGCCTTCGGAAAGTATTCAGACCCCTTTGACTTTTTCCACATTCTGTTACGTTACAGCCTTACACTAATATTGATTGAGTAGATATAGAGTTGAAGTCGGAAGTTTACATACACCTTAGCCAAATACATTTAAACTCAGTTTTTCACAATTCTTGACATTTAATCCGAGTAAATATTTCCTGTTTTAGGTCAGTTAGGATCACCACTTTATTTTAAGAATGTGAAATGTCAGAATAATAGTATATTTATTTCAGCTTTTATTTCTTTCGTCACATTCCCAGTGGGTCAGAAGTTTACATTCACTCACTTAGTATTTGGTAGCATTGCCATTAAATTGTTTAACTTGGGTCAAACCTTTCGGGTAGCCTTCCACAAGCTTCCCACAATAAGTTGGGTGAATTTTGGCCCATTCCTCCTGACAGAGCTGGTGTAACTGAGTCAGGTTTGTAGGCCTCCTTGCTCGCACACACTTTTTCAGTTCTGCCCACAATTGTTCTATGGGATTGAGGTTAGGGCTTTGTGATGGCCACTCCAATACCTTGACTTTGTATTCCTCAAGCCATTTTGCCACAACTTTGGAAGTATGCTTGGGGTCATTGTCCATTTGGAAGACCCATTTGCGACCAAGCTTTAACGTCCGGACCGATGTCTTGAGATGTTGCGTCAATATATCCACATAATTTTCCTGCCTCATGATGCCATCTGTTTTGTGAAGTGCACCAGTCCCTCCTGCAGCAAAGCACCCCCACAACATGATGCTGTCACCCCGTCCTTCACGGGTGGGATGGTATTCTTCAGCTTCCAAGCCTCCCCCTTTTTCTTCCAAACATAACGATGGTCATTATGGCTAAACAGTTCTATTTTTGTTTCATCAGACCAGAGGACATTTCTCCAAAAAGTACGATATTTGTCCCCATGTGCAGTTGCAAACCGTAGTCTGTTTTTTTTATGGCGGTTTTGGAGCAGTGGCTTCTACCTTGCTGAGCGGCCTTTTCAGGTTATGTCGATATAGGACTTGTTTTACTGTGGATATAGATACTTTTGTACCTGTTTCCTCCAGCATCTTCACAAGGTACTTTGCTGTTGTTCTGGGATTGATTTGCACTTTTCGCAGCAATGTAGGTTCATCTCTAGGAGACAGAACGCGTCTCCTTCCTGAGCGGTATGGCGGCTGCGTGGTCCCATGGTGTTTATACCTGCGTACTATTGTTTGTACAGATGAACGTGGTACCTTCAGGCGTTTGCAAATTGCTCCCAAGGATATTTTTTTACTGAGGTCTTGGCTGATTTCTTTTGATTTTCCCATGATGTCAAGCAAAGAGGCACTGCATTTCAAGGTAGGCCTTGAAATACATCCACAGGTACACCTCCAATTGACTCAAATGATGTCAATTAGCCTATCAGAAGCTTCTAAAGCCATGACATCATTTTCTGGGATTTTCCAAGCTGTTTAAAGGCACAGTCAACTTAGTGTATGTAAACTTCTGACCCACTGGAATTGTGATACAGTGAATTATAAGTGATATAATCTGTCTGTAAACAGTTGTTGGAAAAATTACTTGTGTCATGCACAAAGTAGATGTCCTAACCGACTTGCCAAAACCATTGTTTGTTAACAAGACATTTGTGGAGTTTTAATGACTCCAACATAAGTGTATGTAAACTTCCGAACTCAACTGTGTTTTATCTACACACAATACCCCATAATGACAAAGCAAAAAATGTTTTTTAGAAATGTTTGCAAATGTATATAAAAAAACTGAAATATAACATTTACATAAGTATTCAGACCCTTTACTCAGTACTTTGTTGAAGCACCTTTGGCAGCGATTACAGCCTTGATTCTTCTTGGGTATGACGCTACAAGCTTGGCACAACTGTATTTGAATAGTTTCTCCCATTCTTCTCTGCAGATCCTCTCAAGCTCTGTCAATTTGCATGGGGAGCTATTTTCAGGGCCCTCAAGAGATGTTTGATCTGATTCAAATCCGGACTGTGGCTGGGCCACTCAAGGACATTCAGAGACTTGTCCTGAAGCCACTCCTGTGTTGTCTTGGCTGTGTGCTTATGGTTGTTCTCCTGTTTGAAGGTGAACCTTTGCCCCAGTTTGAGGTCTTGAGCACTCTGGAGCAGGTTTTCATCAAGGATGTCTCTGTGCTTTGCTCCGTTGATCTTTCCCTCGATCCTGACTAGTCTCCCAGTCCCTGCCGCTGAAAAACATCCCCACAGCATGATGCTGCCATCACCATGATTCATCGTAGGGATGGTGCCAGGTTTCCTGCAGACGTGACGCTTGGCATTCAGGCCAAAGAGTTCAATCCTGGTTTCAGCAGACCAGAGAATCTTGTTTCTCATGGTCTGAGAGTTGTTTAGGTGCCTTTTGGCAAACTCCAAGCGGGCTCTCATCTATGCCTTTTACTGAGGAGTGGCTTCCGTCTGGCCACTCTATATAGGCCTATGGAGTGCTGCAGAGATGGTTGTCCTTCTGGAAGGTTCTCTCATCTCCACAGATGCACTCTGGAGCGCTATGAGTGACAACCGTGTTGTTGGTCACCTCCCTGACCAAGGCCCTTCTCCCCCGATTGATCTGGCTGGGCTGGCCAGCTCTAGGAAGAGTCTTGGTGGTTCCAAATTTCTTCCATTTAAGAATGATGGCGGCCACTGTGTTCTTGGGGATCATCAATGCTGCAGAAATGTTTTGGTTCCCTTCCCAAGATCTGTGCCTCGACACAATCCTGTCTCGGAGCTCTACGGACGATACCTTCGACCTCATGGCTTGGTTTTTGCTCTGACATGTACTGTCAACTGTGGGACCTTATATAGACAGGTGTGCGCCTTTCCAAATCATGTCCAATCAAATTAATTTACCACAGGTGGACTCCATTCAAGTTGTAGAAACATCTCAATGATGACCAATGGAAACAGGATGCACCTAAGCTCAATTTCATGTCTCATAGCATAGGGTCTAAATATTTATGGAAATAAGGTATTTCTGTTTTCGCTTTGTCATTATGGGCATTGTGTGTAGATTGATGAGGAAAAAACAACTATTTAATCATTTTTAGAATAAGGCTGTAACGTAACTATGTGGAAAACGTCAAGGGGTCCGAATACCGTGACATTTGAAATGCTTAATTTAATAACACAACAAACTTTAGAATGTAGTCTTTATGTAGCCTATGGCGCATTGAGCTACTGCTGCTAAAGATGTCAAGTGATTTTGATATTGTTTACAGTTGCTCACTGTTAATACAGTTCCGAGGACACACAAAGTGATTGTTTTCTTATCAATCTCATTTTCTCTCTATGGATTTAGAGTTTTACATTGAAAGGCATTTTATTTTCATAGCGCATTTAGCCCTTCGGTCAGCCCTGACCGTTTGTATAGTATGCTTCATTTATTGTGTTCTAACAATATCTTGTGTGTTTTTGTTCTTCCTTGTTGTTTTTTTTTATTGTATTGTTATTAATTACTGCATTGTTGGGGTTAGAGCTTGCAAGAGGCATTTCACTGTACTTGTGCATGTGACATTAAAACTTGAAACTTGACAACGATATGCTATTTACCTCACTAGTGATTAGCCTACAAGTGAGCATCATGTGACATTGAAACTTGACAACGGTATGCTATTTACCCCACTAGTGATTAGCCTACAAGTGAGCATCAATGGAAGATTCACAGGACCTGACACAGATCAATGCAAAACACTCAACAAAAAACTTTTTGGGGAACAGAATCAATTTTATGATGCTGAACATTATTCTTTCACTGTTGCTGTTAACCTAGGCTGATGTTAGCCAACAGCTACCGGAATAGCCCCCTGAAACTGCTCATTGTCTGCTGTTGTGGCATTTTGCATCATTCTGATTGGTCAAGAGTAGAGACATAAAAAAAATGAATTTTCGACTATCTAGATTATTCGAATAGTGAAATAATTTAGAATGCCCATCCCTAGGTTACTGTACTTTACATTCAAAAACATTCCGTCACATCAAATATCAGCATTTGACAGTTCATTCTAGTTCAACTACAATCTCTCTCCCAATGCATTGGGGCTATAGTATGTCTGTGCAGAATGCTTTGGTAAGATCTGAGGAGTTAAGAAGTATTGGAGTCGTGTTGACAGCTGACATGCTCGGAGGTATACTGTAGGTGCTGGGAAGAACTACCTGTCTGCTCCACTAAACTGTCTCCCTACATATTCATCCACACTAATACGTGTAGTGAAATGGGAGCAGCCTGAAAGACCAGTGGACACATTGGAGCACTCCTTAAATTGTGGGATGCCAGCTGTGCTAAATGCATTGTTCAATCAAAACCGAAACCTGGAAAGGGTGATTGTTGTATCTGCAGTGTGAGAGTACGGGGATTTTTTTTCATCAATGAGTGGAGATTAAACTTAACTAACATTGTCAAACATGCTCATTTTCAGCATGGATGTTGTTTTTTTTTGCTTCATTCTAGCATTTCTGGACTTTTTTTCTTTTTTTAAAATAGTGTGAAAAGGGTACAACAAAAACCAGGCAGACATTTCCTAATGGTGGGAAGGAACCTGAATCTGAGGCCACCGTGTCCTGATTAGAAGCATAGAACAAGATCATCACTAAGCTCGGGGCCCTGGGTCTGAACCCCTCCCTGGGCAACTGGGTCCTGGAATTCCTGATGGGCCCAACCACAGGTGGTGAAGGTAGGCAACAACACCTCCTCCACACTGATGTTCAACACGGGGGGCCCCACAGGGGTGTGTGCTCACCCCCCTCCTGTACTCCCTGTTAACTCATGACTGTGTGGCCATACACGTCTCGAACTCAGTCAAGTTTGCTAACGACACAACAGTGGTAGGCCTGATTAACAACAGTGACAAGACAGCCTACCGGGAGGAAGTGAGAGCACTGGCGGAGTGTAGGGTCCTATAAAATCTGCAGAAAATGCAGACGGAATCCAGACATTAAAACATTATTCAACAATATTCAAAAATATATTAAACTTAGTAGGTAATTAACTACACTGAACAAAAATTTAAATTCAACATGTTAAGTGTTGGTCCCATGTTTTATGAGATGAAATAAAAGATCCCTGAAAGGTTCCATACGCACAAAAAGCTTATTACAGTTCGGTGTCATAACTGACTTCAGTGGGAAAATGCTCACCTTTGATGGCCACAGGCTTGCTGGAGAAGTGTGCTCTTCGCGGATGAATCCCAGTTTCAAATGTACCGGGCAGATGGCAGACAGTATTATTCTATAATGTAGAAAATAGTCAAAATAACAAAAAACCCTGTAATGAGTAGGTGTCCAAACGTTTGACTGGTACTGTATGTATATACTTTATTATAGTCATGGCTCATCATATGTAGCTACACCCCTTTTTTTTATCCATATACTGTCTATTTTGTCTATACACACCATTCACATAAATATATATATTTATTTATATTCTGGACTCTGACATTGCTCATTCTGATACATTTGTCTTTAATTTCTGGATATTTTTTTACTTTTGGATAAAGTGTGTTGTTTTTGTATTGCTAGATATTGCTGCATTGTTGGAGCTATAAACATAAGCATTTCGCTCCACCTTCGATAACATCTGCAAAATTGTGTACGCGACCAATAAACATTTTATTTTATTTTATATGTTTACTTCTTGGCTCACAGGAAACATTTTTAAAAGTCTGGGAACTAGGGATGTGACAATTGTAAAAATAATAATCTTAGTTTAAAAATCATTCACAATTCAGATAATGGTCCTGCTTATGACGGCTAGGGGGCAATGCAGTTCAATCTACCACAGTCCTGGCTACCAGACGGCACTTACTGCTGACCCCCACCCACTCAACAACCATGGTAGTTAATGTTGTTTTAGCTTCTCTGGTGTGTGCCTCTACTCCATGTTCTCGGTTGTCATGGGACTTCATGTCCCCCTTCTTATCAATGTGATGGCTCATTGCAGTGATATACAAGTGTGTTCATAGACATCCAACAATCTGTTGTTTATGCTATGTATGGTGTTTGAGAGCTTGCGCTTTGTACTTGCAGGGCAATCATTGTACAATTTCTCCATCCGGGCCATCACGCTTTTTCGACATGGCATCTTGTAGTCTGGTTCTAGATATGCCGTCAGGGCGTTGAAGCCGACATCCTCTACCATTGCCAATGGCTGCATATCAACTGGAATAATTTCTGTAATCAGCACTGTGATTTTCTCACTCCATCCTTTATCGTACTGCTGCTAGCAATGGGTTGGGGCTCCCTTTCAGATGGTTAAGCATTGCACCTGTTCTGCCGCTGTAGCTCAATTCCACATCAAAGTTTGCATTTCCCGACCTTCTCATTTAACTTCTCAAAGTATTGCCATACACGACTTCACTGCTGTTGCGACCCTGTCTCACACTGCCATTTTTCCAACTGTTAATGACGATGACGTGCGGAGCGCTTTATATCCATGCCAAATAATTTGAAAGATTCACATCTCCTCCTAAAAACATTACAGCGTTGTTGTGTTAGGTATTTGTTTATTTATTTTGTTCCCTTTATGATGATGATCGGGTCCTGTTAGTGGTAACTTTGTAATAACTGCAGTGTGATTTTTTGGGGGGGGGGGGGGGGGAGTTTAGGTTAAGTTTTTTTTTCTAAACGTTAACAATCCCAATGTTGTTTAAACGGTCACACCCCTACTGGGAAACAAACGTTTTAAAAGCTTACAAAACACTGCTTTTTATACTCAGGTTCGTCATCCAAACAGCAGCCAAGGGGGTTCGTTGGAATTATGTGCAACTTCTCTGAGGACTGAGAAGAGGCAGATTTTTTTCCTGGGTTGTGTTCATTAAGCTCTAAACAAGGGGATAAAAATGTATTGAAACGGGGACAGACTACCTGGACTCGTCAATAATAAACACACATTTTCTGTAGCAAGCTTTTTAAAACCATAGTGCCCTAATGAACACTACGTCGGGGGGTACCTGGGAACTACTGGGAACTACTCCAAACAAATTGTTTGGCATTAGAACGAACGTGAAGGCTGAAGCAGAAACAGACCGGCATCCAGGCTGGCACCCATACTAGAGAGCTATGGGTGTAAATAGTCAACAGTAAACACGGTACTTACCAACCAGTGTACTCCCCCAGAACTATGCCTCACTCCACCAGAGCCAGGTTGTTTGGTGCCCATTAAAACAGATGCTGCTGAGGTAATGGGGGATCGGTGGTGATGTTAGTGGTATTTTCCGGTACTTTAGCACAGAGTTAAACAAATACAATCAACATTTACCATCAACAGTCTCTGACTCTTAAACCCTATTCGGACGTTTTACTGGGGGAGGTTGGGTAATGCAATTATGTGCACGAGCACAACACCACATCTGTCATTTTTGTCCTGTCCAAATCTGCCATGTCAGGAATTTTTATGAAGTTGGTGAAGAGCAATTGCAGATACTTACTTGCAGTCAACTTCATGACCTTTGATCACATGAATTTTGTGAAGTTCGTGCAAGTCTAACAATTATCCCCAGAATGCAACACATTTGGTCACCAACTTGACAAAAGTGATCAATTTGAAAGCGACCATTGATATGAGCAAGATGCAAGACTTTGCTCTCACACGGTCACACAGAGTATCTGCGCATGTGCACCGGTGTGCTTCAAGCTGCTACAACGTGGTAGCTACAGGACCAAAACAGCTACGTTTAGCCTCGCGCTTCAATGCTCCTGGTTATTGCGAAAATTGACCCATTACTACTGTTTACTTCGTGCATCTACATCATCTCGCTGAGTATACTTTTAACCCTAACTTAGCCTATGACTTCACTTATGTATTACTGCCCCACAGTGGCCCAAAAACTATACAACAAGTAAATGGCTTCTAGCCTTCCATGCTAAACTGAAAACTAAACTGAAAAAAAAAAAAAAAAAATGTAAACTAAAATAAATTAAAATGAATATAAAAACACAACTATAATAACCTTGCTGGGGAGCATCTGTTTTCTTCAAATAGTTAAAGAGCACTATCGCTCTTTTTTTTACAAATAATGAAATGTATGTCTGTTCTCCAGAAATAGTTAGGCCTAAGTATATGCTCTCTACAAGTCATTAAGAAAATGTTTTATCTCTAAAAAAGAGTATAGAGATTGGACAATAGTTGGTATACTCCCGTTTTCTCCAAATAACCATCTCCACTCGACAAATTGCTAAGAGTATTGGATGTCTCTTCTCAAGAGTTAATATGATTGAGTTTTATCTTGAGAGGTATACTGTAATGAACTCCCTAAGTTTCTTGAAGAGCAAGTGAGTGGGAAAATATTTTTAGTGTTCTGGTACGTTGAACTTACATGGAAAGTATTCAGACCCCTTGACTTTTTCCACATTTTGTTACGCTGCAGCCTTATTCTAAAATAAAAAAACCCAGAAATATCACATTTACATAAGTATTCAGCCCTTTACTCAGTACTTTTGTTGAAGCATCTTTGGCAGCCTCGAGTCTTCTTGGGTATGACACCACAAGCTTGGCACACCTGTATTTGGGGAGGTTCTCCCATTATTCTCTGCAAATCCTCTCAAACTCTGTCAGGTTGGACGGGGAGCTTTGGAGCACAGCTATTTTCAGGTCTCTCCAGAGATGTTAGATCGGGTTTAAGTCCGGGCTCTGGCTGGGCCACTCAAGGACATTCAGAGACTTGTCCCGAAGCCACTCCTATGTTGTCTTGGCTGTGTGCTTAAGGTCATTGTCCTGTTGGAAGCTGAACATTCGCCCCCAGTCTGAGGTCCTGAGCGCTCTGGAGCAGGTTTTCATCAAGGATCTCTCTGTAGTTTGCTCCGTTCATCTTTCCCTGGACCCTGACTAGTCTCCCAGTCCATGCTGCTGAAAAACATCCCCACAGCATGATGCTGCCACCACCATGCCTCACCGTAGGGATGGTGCCAGATTTCTTACAGAAGTGACTCTTGGCATTCAGGCCAAAGAGTTCAATCTTGGTTTCATCAGACCAGAGAATCTTGTTAGTTGTATTGTACAGATGTGACGCTTGGCATTCAGGCCAAAGTGTTCAATCTTGGTTTCATCAGACCAGAGAATCTTGTTTCTCATGGTCTGAGAGTCTTTAGGTGCCTTTTGACAAACTAAAAGTGGGCTTTCATCTGCCTTTTACTGAGGAGTGGCTTCCGTCTGGAAACTCTACCATAAAGGCCTGATTTGGTGGAGTGCTGCAGAGATGGTTGTCCTTCTGGAAGGTTCTCCCATCTCCACAGAGGAACTCTAGAGCTCTGTCAGAGTGACTGTCAGGTTCTTGGTCTCTAGGAAGGGTCTTGGTTGTTCCAAACTTCTTCCATTTAAGAATGATGGAGGCCACTGTGTTCTTGGGGACCTTCAATGCTGCAAAAATGTTTTGGTACCCTTCTGTGCCTCGACACAATCCTGTCTCAGAGCTCTAACAGACAATTCCTTCGACATCATGGCTTGGTTTTTGCTCTGACATGCACTGTCAACTGTGGGACCTTATATAGACAGGTGTGTACCTTTCCAAATCATGTCCAATCAATTGAATTTATCACAGGTGGACCTCAAGTTGTAGAAACATCTCCAATGATCCTCAATGGAAACAGGATGCACCTGAGCTCAATTTTGAGTATCATAGCAAAGGTCTGAATACTTATATAAATAAGGTATTGTTTATTTGTAATATAAAAATAAATAATTGAATCCATTTTAGAATAAGGCTGTAACGTAACAAAATGTCGAAGGTCAAGGTGTCTGAATACTCTCTGAATGCACTCTTTTACGTTTGTATTTTTAATATGTGAATATATTAGGCTTCCGTATAGGTTTAATACTTCTAAATCAATGTGTGTCTGTATCAATATGGACTTAAAAAAAGATCAAGTCATTTGGGGGGATTTTGAGCTGTAGTAATTCTATAAATAGGACCTTTAGGATCTTTTAGGTTTCTCTGGAGACATAATGACATGTTATCCACAGCACCACAGGGTGACCAGACCTGTATCAGTGGTTTGAACCAGATCACCTGCAAAGAGAGAGCTCCCCATGTACTCACTTAAGATTGTACTTTTCTATACCAGGTATCATATGACTGTGTTCAAAACCAAAATTACCTTATTTTTGTGCAAATAAAAATATGCCAATGGTATACAAGTACTTGATAGTACTGCAATACAGAACTCAGATGCACTCTGAATCTACGCAGAGCTGTATTGTTGTCTATTCCAAATCGAAGTCTATTTTTTTGAATCCAGGAAGAGAATATTTTCTCCACTCCCTAATAGTTGCTCACAGGGAATATTTAGCTGTAAGTTTCAGTCACCTGACCTCTTGTTACATGGCAACCGCATGTTTCCAAAATAATCATCCACCCCTGAGATTCCACAGGTATTCTACAGCATGGGAGGAGAGGGAGAGACGTGTTAGAGAAAGTGTATTACAGGTTGTAGACTACACTCACTAGGTGGCAGCTCTGCTTTGCATGACTGGGGCTGGTGGGGGGTGGGACTAGTATGTAGCTCTGATGTCATTCTTCTTAGTTCCAAAAACCCTGCCCCTTTGACCGGCCCACACACTCCCACAGGTAGTTCTGGAGCTGTTAATTTGCTGCTGCCTAGCCTACCTGTGTTTGTGTGTTCTGTATTGCCACTCTCTATTTGCTACGCACACACGCTCCTACCTGCCCCCTTCTCAGTTCTTCCTGGTGGTATGAACTTTAGATGCAGCAGTGAAGTGTCGAACTGTTGCGTGTCACATCTGCCAGAGAATTCCTGAGTGATTATTGACGGTGACTGAAGGTGGACACACCTCTCTACCTATCAGTCTCTCAGTCCTGGCTGTCTGTCTGTCTACAGGACAATGTTATAGTCTTCCTCAGACTAAAAGAGGCACAGCTCTTTCGCCCAGGAGACCTCCAAGACACATCCACTAGAGTCGATGTCAAGTAAGTGCTGCTACATATGATACACAGATTACACATATTTACATACCGATGACAATATAATAATTACATTTTTGTCTATTGACTATTGACTATTGAAAATTCATTTTTTTGTCTATGACTGATCTGTGACTGGATCGTTATGAGACTAACTTTGAACAGTGCGAGAGACTCGCCTTTCTCCTAACTAGACTTTGGATAGATACTTCCTTGGGTGTGCAAGTGTGTGTGTGCGTGACTGGGGTGAACGTGTATCTATCTACAGTTGAAGTTGGAAGTTGGAAGTTTACATACACCTTAGCCAAATACATTTAAACTCAGTTTTTCACAATTCCTGACATTTAATCTTAGTAAAAATTCCCTGTCTCAGGTCAGTTAGGATCACCACTTTATTTTAAGAATGTGAAATGTCAGAATAATAGTAGAGAGAATTATTTATTTCAGCTTTTATTTCTTTCATCACATTCCCCCCCAGTGGGTCAGAAGTTTACATACACTCAATTAGTATTTGGTAGCATTGCCTTTAAATTGTTTAACTTGGGTCAAACGTTTCGGGTAGCCTTCAACAAGCTTCCCACAATAACTTGGGTGAATTTTGGCCCATTCCTCCTGACAGAGCTGGTGTAACTGAGTCAGGTTTGTAGGCCTCCTTGCTCGCACACGCTTTTTCAGTTCTGCCCACACATTTTCTATAGGAATGAGGTCAGGGCTTTGTGATGGCTACTCCAATACCTTGACTTTGTTGTCCTTAAGCCATTTTGCCACAACTTTGGAAGTATGCTTGGGGTCATTGTCCATTTGGGAAACCCATTTGCGACCAAGCTTTAACTTCCTGACTAAATGTAAAATGGTCCTTATGGCCAAACAGTTCTATTTTTGTTTCATCAGACCAGAGGACATTTCTCCAAAAAGTACGATCTTTGTCCCCATGTGCAGTTTCAAACTGTAGTCTGTCTTTTTTTATGGCGGTTTTGGAGCAGTGGCTTCTTCCTTGCTGAGCGGCCTTTCAGGTTATGTCGATATAGGACTCGTTTTACTGTGGATATAGATGCTTTTGTACCTGTTTCCTCCAGCATCTTCACAAGTCCTATGTTGTTGTTCTGAGATTGATTTGCACTTTTCTCAGCAAATTAGGTTAATCTCGAGGAGACAGAACGCGTCTCCTTCCTGAGCGGTATGATGGCTGCGTGGTCCCATGGTGTTTATACTTGCGTACTATAAGTTTGTACATATGAACGTGGTACCTTCAGATGTTTGGAAATTGCTCCCAAGGATGAACCAGACTTGTGGGGTCTACAATTTATTTTCTGAGGTCTTGGCTGATTTATTTGATTTTCCCATGATGTCAAGCAACGAGGCACTGAGTTAGACAGTAGGCCTTGAAATACATCCACAGGTACTCCTCCAATTGGCTCAAATGACGTCAATTGCCTATCAGAAGCTTCTAAAGCCATGACATCATTTTCTGGAATTTTCCAAGCTGTTTAAAGGCACAGTCAACTTTGTGTATGTAAACATCATATGATGTTTCTGTATTTTGAAAGTTATATATTTTGAAAACTTGATTGATGACATGCAAAACATTTTGATAACATGTGTAAAACAGTACAGTGATTTCTTAAGAGCTCTCCTAACAATGCAGTGTTAATAATTATATAGGTAATGGAAAATACAATAAAAAAAAGGTGTGTTTGCGCATATGTTTACAGTTTCTGTGTTGTTCTCCTTCTCACCTACGCACTGGGCAGAGGTGGATGCGGTATGTCGAACAACCTGTTTAGTTTTCACACAGGTGTGTCTCAGGGAGGTGGTGAGGTGGCGGGAGGTAGAGACCGTCCGCTTAAATACATTCACCACGGACGTAGCATGGAGAAACACATACACTATTAATACAAAAGTATGTGGATACTCCTTAAAATGAGTGGATTCTGATATTTCAGGCACACCCGTAGTTGACAGGTGTATACAATTGAGCACACAGCCATGCAATCTCCATAGACACACATTGGCAGTAGAATGGCCTTACTGAAATCACCCTTATAAGATGCAACCTTTCCAACAAGTCAGTTCGTCAAATTTCTGCTCTGCTAGAGGTGCCCCGGTCAACTGTGCTGTTATTGTGAAGTGGAAACGTGTAGGAGCAACAACGTTGCTAGGAGCGTGTAGGAGCAACAACGAAATCTTCTGATTTCCATCTGCCTCTGGAAGCAACGTCAGCACAAGAACTGTTCGTCGGGAGCTTCATGAAATGGGTTTCCATGCCCAAGCAGCACACAAACCTAAGATCACCATGTGCAATGCCAAGCATCGGCTGGAGTGGTGTAAACCTTGCTGACCATTGGACCCTGTAGCATTGGAAACGTGTTCTCTGGAGTAAAAATTCACGCTTCACCATCTGGCAGTCCGACGGTCGAATCTGGGTTTGGCGGATGCCAGGAGAATGCTACCTGCCCCAATGCATAGTGCCAACTGTAAAGTTTGGTGGAGGAGGAATAATGGTCTGGGGCTGTTTTTCATGGCTCGGGCTAGGTCCCTTAGTTCCAGTGAACGGAAATCTTAACGTTAAAGCGTGCAATGACATTCTAGATTATTCTGTGCATCCAACTTTGGCAACAGCTTGGAAGGCCCTTTCAGCATGGCAATGCCCCTGTTCACAAAGCGAGGTCCATACAGAAATGGTTTGTCTGGCCTGCACAGAGCCCTGACCTCAACCCCATCGAACATCTTTTGGGATGAATTGGAACGCTGACCGTGAGCCAGGCTTAATCACTCAACATCAGTGCCTGACCTCACTAATGCTCTTGTGGCTGAATGGAAGCAAGTCCCCACAGCAAAGATCCAACATCTAGTGGAAAGCCTTCCCAGAAAAGTGGAGGCTGTTATAGCAGCAAAGGGGGACCACCTCCATATTTATGCCCATGATTTTGGAAGGAGATGTTCGACGAGCAGATGTCCACGTAGTTTTGGTCATGTAGTGTTTCTGTGACGAATGGGATTTTCATGATAAATACGCTGTGTAGGAGGTGTGCCACACTACTGATGTAGTCTATTGACTCTCATGGGTGAAGTGTATTATACAGTGTACCCTTTTTACGAAGTGATTCATTAGACAAAGGTGTGTTCCAGTAATGTCTTAAAACACGAAACCACTGTGAAGTGAACCTGACCTGACATGCCAGTGAATCTCTCTCTCTCTCTCTCTCTCTCTCTCTCTCTCTCTCTCTCTAACTCTCTCTCTCTCTCTCTCTCTCTCTCTCTCTCTCTCTCTCTCTCTCTGTCTCTCTGTCTCTCTGTGTGCTTTAGTGCGTCATTCAGCATTGTCTAATGATGCAGCTTTAAATTAGCCACTCCTTTGATAAGGTCGCGCAAGCAGCAGGTTAATTTCTCCCAGGATTCACAATGACTGTCAACCGTCCTTCTATGGGCGCTGTCAAAAAGGTGTGCACGCACGCAGTAACACACACACACACACACACACACACACACACACACACACACACACACACACACACACACACACACACACATACACACACCAAACAAAGCCAACTCTGTCTGTTGGTAACTAACCACACCACACCCTCCGGACCCTAGCAACGTGGTCGGCACAGACAGAATATGAGATACAGATAAGGCAGGAGAGGGTAATGAATGGACAGATTATACAGGAAGTATGCTCCTTTAACATATTTCACACAACCACAGCCACAGGCGGAATATATCGTTTTCAATAAAACGTCACAATACGTTAGATTTGGCTGCTGGGGGGCAAGGAGAACCCCAGCTCCGCTAAAATCAATGACAACTACATGCCATTTTCAAGGGATTGTTTAACATATGGGTAACACTTTACAATAAGGTTGCATTTGTTAAGGGTTTATAAAGGGGTTATAATGATATTAACGATTATTTAATCATTTGTAAATCCATTAATAAACTGTTATTGCATTGGTCATAATAGTGCAATAACTGGTCAAGTGTTAGCCAAATAATGAGACAATATTTACCTCCAGTTATAAACCATTCATAAATGCACTTACGATTGCTTATAAGATTAACCCTTATGAATCGTCACACAACTTTATTTTCATTCGTTTTTCAGTTGAACAATAGTTATATTCATGTGATGCATTGGCACTCTGCATTGGGACCTTAAGCACTACCCTCTGTAGCGCCTTACGGTCAGATGCTGAGCAGTTGCCATACCAGGCAGTGATGTAACCAGTCAGGATGCTCAGGTGCAGCTGTAGAACTTTTTGAGGATCTGAGGACCCATGCTAAATCTTTTCAGTCTCCTGAGGGGGAATAGGCGTTGTCGTGCCCTCTTCATGACTGTCTTGGTGTGTTTGGACCAGGATAGTTTGTTGGTGACGTTGACACCAAGGAACTTGAAGCTCTCAACCTGCTCCACTACAGCCCCGTCAATGAGAATGGGGGCGTGTTCGGTCCTCCTTTTCCTGTAGTTCACAATCATCTCCTTAGTCTTGATCACTTTGAGGGAAAGATTGTTGTTCTGGCATCACACAGCCAGGTCTCTGGCCTCCTCCCTATAGGCTATCTCATCGTTGTCGGTGATCAGGCCTATCGCTGTTGTCGTCGGCAAACTTAATGATGGTATTAGAGTCGTGCCTGGCCATGCAGTCATGAGTGAACAGGGAGTACAGGAGGGGACTGAGCACGCACCCCTGAGGGCCCCCCGTGTTGAGGATCAGCGTGGTGGATGTGTTGTTACCTACCCTTACCACCTGGGGGCGGCCCGTCAGGAAGTCCAGGATCCAGTTGCAGAGGGAGGTGTTTAGTCCCAAATGTCAGTGAAGACACTTGCCAGTTGGTCAGTGCATGCTCAGAGTACACGTCCTTGTAATCCATCTGGCCCTGCTGCCTTGTGAATGTTGACCTGTTTAAAGGTCTTACTCAAATCGGCTACGGAGAGCATGATCTCAGTCGTCCGAACACCTGATGCTCTCATGCATGTTTCAGTGTTACTTGCCTCGAAGCAAGCATCAAAGTAATTTAGCTCTTCTGGTAGGCTCGTGTCACTGGGCAGCTTTCGGCTGTGCTTCCCTTTGTAGTCTGTAATAGTTTGCAAGCCCTGCCACATCCGACGAGCGTCGGAGCCGGTGTAATACGATTCAATCTTAGTCCTGTATTGATGCTTTGCCTGTTTGATGGTTCGTCGAAGGGCGTAGCTGGATTTCTTATAAGCTTCCGGGTTAGAGTCCGGGCTACCCTTTAGCTCAGTGCAGATGTTGCCTGTAATATATGGCTTCTGGTCGGGGTATGTACTGTGGGGACAACGTCATCAATGCACTTATTGATGAAGCCAGTGACTGATATGGTGTACTCCTCAATGCCATCGGAAGAATCCCGTAGCATATTCCAGTCTGTGCTAGCAAAACAGTCCTGTAGCTTAGCATCTGCTTCATCTGATCACTTTTTTATTGACTGAGTCACTGCTGCTTCCTGCTTTAGTTTTTGCTTGTAAGCAGGAATCAGAATCATAGAGTTATGGTCAGATTTGCCAAGTAGAGGATGAGGGAGAGCTTTGTATGCATCTGTGTGTTGAGTAAAAGTGGTCTAGAGGTTTTTTTCCTCTGGTTGCACATTTAACGTCCTGGTAGAAATGAGGTAAAACTGATTTAAGTTTCCCTGCATTAAAGTCCCCGACCCCTAGGAGCGCCGCCTCTGGATGAGGGTTTTCCTGTTTGCTTACGGCTGTATACATCTCATTGAGTGTGGTCTTTGTGCCAGCATCGATTTGTGATGGATAATATACAGTTACGAAGAATATAGATGAAAACTTTCTTAGTAAATAGTGTGGTATACAGCTTACCATGAGATACTCTACCTCAGGCGTCCCGTTGGTAGGATATTTGTGATCATAGTTTGTCTATTTTGTTATCCAATGATTGTACGTTAGCTAATAGTACTGATGGGTGAGGCAGATTACCCACTCGTCGTCGGATCTTTACAAGGTACCCCGAACTACGTCCCCTATATCTCTGTGTCTTTCTCATGCGAATCACAGGGATTTGGGCCTTGTCGGGTGTTTGAAGTAAATCCTTTGAGTCTGACTCAAAGGAAAAAAACTTCTTCCATTACGAGGTGAGTAATCGCTGCCCTGATATCTAGGAGCTATTTTCGGTCATAAGAGATGGTTGCAGACACATTATGTACAAAATAAGTAACAAATAATGCGAAAAAACACACTCAATAGTACAATTGGTTAGGAGACCGTTAAACGGCAGCCATCTCCTCCGGCGCCATTAAATAGCTTGAATTCTTTGGGGCATGGATTATACAAGGTGTGGCATTCAAACATTGCTTAATTGGTATCAAGGGACCAAATGTGCCTGTACTGTTGACACCAGGCAGGATGGGGCCATTGACTCATGGTGTTTATGCCAAATCCTGACTTTGTCATCAGCATGATGGAACAGGAACCGGGATGTTTTCCACTCCTCAATTGTCCAGTGTTGGTGTTCTCATACCCACTGGAGCCACTTCTTCTTGTTTTTAGCTGATAGGAGTTGAACCCAGTGTGGTCGTCTGCTGCAATAGCCCACCCATGACAAGGCCCGACGAGTTGTGCATTCAAAGATGATGTTCTTCACACCACTGTTGTACTGCCCCGTTATTGCCTGTTTGTGGCCCACTTGTTAACTTGCGTGATTCTTGCCATTCTTCTTCGATCTCTCATCAACTAGCTGTTTTCACCCAGAGGACTACCGCTGACTGGTTATTTTTGTTTTCCGCACCATTCTCGGTAAATCCGAGACACTGTCATGCGTGAAAAGCCCAGCAGGCCAGCCGTTTCTGAGATATTGGAACTAGCACGCCTGGTTCTGACGATCATACCACACTCATCCTCCTAAGTCACTAGTTTTTCCCATTCTTACATTCAATCGAATAGTCACTGAATGCCTCGATGCCGGTCTGCCTGATTTATATAGCAAGCCACGGCCATGTGACTCACTGTGTGCAGGAGCGAACCATTTTGTGAACGGGGTGGTGTACCTAATAAACTGGTCACTGAGTGCAAAAATTACACACCGTAGTATACAAATAGCTAAATAAAACTTATTTCAATATCCTTCAAATATATATGTTTATGTAGCCTATACTGTATTTATATTTGAATACAGTCATCTCTGTTTTCCTTTGAAGCGTCTTTATATCCTTGCAAAGAAATGGGCAGCTTTACATTTGTAGTCTAAAGGTAGGACGCCTGGCCGCAATGATTTGTTTTGCGTAATTGTTTTGCTTTTGTATATAAACCTGTTCAATGGAAAATCAGTGCGGCATGTGTAAATGGTAACGGCAAATACAGTGCATTTGGAAAGTATTCAGACCCCTTCCCTTTTTCCACATTTTGTTCCCTTACAGCCTTATTCTAAAATGTATTAAATTATATTTTTATTTCTCATCAATCTACACACAATATCCCATAATGACAAAACAAAAACAGTTTTTTTATAACTTTTTTTAGCAAATGTATAAAGAACTTAAAAAATACTTATTTACAGAAGTATTCAGACCCTTTGCTATGAGACTCAAAATTGAGCTCAGGTGCATCCTGTTTCCATTGATCATCCTTGAGATGTTTTAACAACTTGATTGGAGTCCACCTGTGGTAAATTCAATTGATTGGACATGATTTGGAAAGGCACACACCTGCCTATACAGTGGGGAGAACAAGTATTTGATACACTGCCGATTTTGTAGGTTTTCCTACTTACAAAGCATGTAGAGGTCTGTAATTTTTATCATAGGTACACTTCAACTGTGAGAGATGGAATCTAAATCTAGAAAATCACATTGTATGATTTTTAAGTAATTCATTTGCATTTTATTGCATGACATAAGTATTTGATACATCAGAAAAGCAGAACTTAATATTTGGTACAGAAACCTTTGTTTGCAATTACAGCGATCATAAGTTTCCTGTAGTTCTTGACCAGGTTTGCACACACCGCAGCAGGGATTTTGGCCCACTCCTCCATACAGACCTTCTCCAGATCCTTCAGGTTTCGGGGCTGATGCTGGGCAATACGGACTTTCAACTCCCTCCAAAGATTTTCTATTGGGTTCAGGTCTGGAGACTGGCTAGGCCACTCCAGGACCTTGAGATGCATCTTACGGAGCCACTCCTTAGTTGCCCTGGCTGTGTGTTTCGGGTCGTTGTCATGTTGGGTCGTGGCTGGGTCTTCCATCTTCAATGCTCTTACTGAGGGAAGGAGGTTGTTGGCCAAGATCTCGCGATACATGGCCCCATCCATCCTCCCCTCAATACGGTGCAGTCGTCCTGTCCTCTTTGCAGAAAAGCATCCCCAAAGAATGATGTTTCCACCTCCATGCTTCACGGTTGGGATGGTCTTCTTGGGGTTGTACTCATCCTTCTTCTTCCTCCAAACACGGCGAGTGGAGTTTAGACCAAAAAGCTATATTTTTGTCTCATCAGACCACATGACCTTCTCCCATTACTCCTCTGGATCATCCAGATGGTCATTGGCAAACTTCAGACGGGCCTGGACATGCGCTGGCTTGAGCAGGGGGACCTTGCATGCGCTGCAGGATTTTAATCCATGACGGCGTAGTGTGTTACTAATGGTTTTCTTTGAGACTGTGGTCCCAGCTCGCTTCAGGTCATTGACCAGGTCCTGCCGTGTAGTTCTGGGCTGATCCCTCACCTTCCTCATGATCATTGATGCCCCACGAGGTGAGATCTTGCATGGAGCCCCAGACTGAGGGTGATTGACCGTCATCTTGAACTTCCATTTTCTAATAATTGCGCCAACAGTTGTTGCCTTCTCACCAAGCTTCTTGCCTATTGTCCTGTAGCCCATCCCAGCCTTATGCAGGTCTACAATTTTATCCTTGATGTCCTTACACAGCTCTCTGGTCTTGGCCATTGTGGAGAGGTTGGAGTCTGTTTGATTGTGTAGACAGGTGTCTTTTATACAGGTAACGAGTTCAAACAGGTGCAGTTAATACAGGTAATGAGTGGAGAACAGGAGGGTTTCTTAAAGAAAAACTAACAGGTCTGTGAGTGCCGGAATTCTTACTGGTTGGTAGGTGATCAAATACTTATGTCATGCAATAAAATGCTAATTAATTACTTAAAAATCATACAATGTGATTATCTGGATTTTTGTTTTAGATTCCGTCTCTCACAGTTGAAGTGTACCGATGATAAAAATTACAGACCTCTACATGTTTTGTAAGTAGGAAAACCTGCAAAATCGGCAGTGTATCAAATACTTGTTCTCCCCACTGTATAAGGTCCCACAGTTGACAGTGCATGTTCGAGCAAAAACCAAGCCATGAGGTCGAAGGAATTGTCCATAAGAGCTCCAAGACCTGATTGTGTCTCAGCACAGATCTGGGGAAGGGTACCAAAAAATGTCTGCAGCATTGATGATCCCCAAGAACACAGTGGCCTCAATTATTCTTAAATGGAAGAAGTTTGGTACCACCAAGACTCTTCCTAGAGCTGGCCGACTGGCCAAACTGAGCAATCGGGGGAGAAGGGCTTTGGTCAGGGAGGTGACCAAGCACCCGATCGTCACTCTGACAGAGCTTCAGAGTTCCTCAGTAGAGATGGGAGAACCTTCCAGAAGGACAATCCTCTCCTCAGCACTACACCAATCAGGCCTTTATGGTAGAGTGGCCAGATGGAAGACATTCCTCAGTAAAAGGCACATGATAGCCCACTTGGACTTTGCCAAAGTCACCTAAAGAAACAAGATTCTCTGGTCTGATGAAACCAAGATTGAACTCTTTGGCCTGAATGCCAAGAGTCACGTCTGGAAGAAACCTGGCAGCATCCCTACGGTGAAGCATGGTGGTGGCAGCATCATGCTGTGGGGATGTTTTTCAGCAGCAGGGGCTTGTAGACTAGTCAGGATCGAGGGAAAAATTAACG